>NW_024424230.1:35552323-35784024 GCF_017311325.1 Ursus maritimus
GGAAATAACTATTGAACATCCAGCCACAAGGCCATGTGGCCTGAGTGCTGAAGGATGCAGGCGTAGAATTGCAGGGGAGAGGAGAGGGGCTACTTCCAACTAGGGAGTTCAGGGAAGGCACCCCAAAGGAGCAAGCCTGCAAACCTGGGCCATAGCAATGAGCCTGCGAAGAAAGGTGGCAGAGTAGTGGGGGACAGCGGGAGGCTCCACCTCTAACTGGCACCCTCAAGTTTATTTTACCAAGATCCCCAGGCCTCTCCTGCCAGGAGGACTGTCAGAAATCAGCCTGCACATTCTTATTCAGCCTAAAGCAGAACCAACTTCCTGCCTCCATCAGTGAAATGTCTTACACGTGTTCATCACTCGTGGGCTCCTCCGGCCTGTGCTGTGGGCCTGCCACTGCCTTGCCTGCCCTGGCCCAGCTGCTGACCCGGGGGCCTTGGAGGAGCCTGAGCTGGTCCATGATGAGGTCCCAAGAAGCTAGCTTCTGCATCCAACGTTTCCAGCTGTGTAGGGGAACAGCTCTTCAGCTCCTCCTTACAGCTCTCTCTCACCTTGGAACCGTGAAAATTATGTGCCTCCAGGCCAGACCGGGCAGACATGAGACAGCCCTGATTTTGTACTTAAAATCTCTCCCCCTGGGTGAGGCTTTGTCCCTCGTCCAGCTCACTGAGCTTAGATGAGATCTCCCCAAAACCCCTTGCTCCCACGTTACCTGACTTCTACAGGCCCCCACCCCCCAGTCCTCGGGCAACGGACTCCGTTTGCAAAAACCTCCACTACACAGAAGGTATTCATTCCTGTATTCTTCATTCCCTCACTTGGCAAAAGTTCGATGAGTACCTCTCAGAATTAAAGTCTGTAGTGGTTGAGGAAGGCAAGGTAGATTTGGGGGGGGGGGGATTTTGGAAGGCTGTAAGTCTTCCAGAATTTCATTCTGAACATTTTTGAGCACAAAAGTGGTCCCAAGAGATGATTTAGGTGGGTCTAGCTAATGGCCACAACCAGGCTGGATGGGTGCTAAGAAATGGGCGTAGGACCAGCTACAGCCTCCTGCAACCTCTAGGCTTGAGTCACTGAAGAGGAAAGTGGGCGCTGGCAGGGGCATCACCCAGTGCTCACTGGCGAACTGCTCCCCACGAGGCCCATGCTCAGTCCTGGGAAGCCAGCAGTCAGTAAGGCGGCCTGTGTGCCAGAGAGGCCCCAGTGAAGAAGGGTCCGCAGCTGGATCACCTCCTCCACACTGCACAGTGCCGCAGAAGGGGGCTTCACAAAGAGGTTGAGGCCGTGAGGGAGAAAGCCCCCCCAACCCAGGACTCCAGAAGTCCTGAAGAGAAGGTGCGAGAGGGAGGGCAGCATTCCATGTGCAAATGCTGGAGCTACAGAACAGCTCAGAAAACTACAGAAGCACAACCTCCACTGAGCCTGGAGCACTGGCTGTGGCTGTGCAGGCGTAAGGGGTGGGGACGGGGAGCGAGGACAGGGAGGAGGGCCAAGCTCTGCAGCCAGGAGGGACAGGAAGATGCCAGGGAACCCTACAGCAGAGTGGCTGAGTCAAAAGTGTGCCTGAGAGCCCAGCAGCACGGAGGAGAGGCCTGCGGGGAGGCTGGCCGGAAGTGCTGGCAAGGAGCAATGAGGGCCCCCCTGGCACAGAAGGGATGGAATTCATCTTGGGACTGAGGGAGGACTGGCCCAGGTGACTCAGCACTGTTGGGAGTGGATGCCTTGGTGGATGCAGGGAGGAGGGGGCTCAGGCATAGGCGGACAAAACGGTTCAGGACATCAAAGTGGAGATTGGGGCTCAGGGCTCAGGAAGGACAGTGTCAGGGTGGGAGACACAACTCATGGGAGAAGCTTGTGGAAAGGTCACTCCCTAGGCTCTGAAGCGTTCAGGGAGAGGCAGAGCCCTGGGAAGAGCAACATTTAAGCGGCAGCTACCTCCGTGCCGATGACTGGTGAGAAGATGCAGGCGGAGAGAGGGGAGGAGAGCCAGAGGAGAACACCTTGGGATACTAGGGCTGACAGGCCGGTTAGGGCAAGGGCCAGATTGGCGAATGTGCTGGCTAGGTGGTGGTGTGGCAATCTTAAGTGAGACAATTTCGTTACCTTGGTGGGGATGGAAGCTCCATTATAATGGTCAACTTTTATTTTTTTTAGATTTTATTTTACAGAGAGAGAGAGAATGAGCGGGGGGAGGGAAAGAGGGAGAGGAAGCAGGCTCCCCACTGAGCAGGGAGCCCAACATGGGACTCAATCCTAGGGCCCAGGGATCATGACCTGAGCCGAAGGCAGAGGCTTCACCGACTGATCCCCCCGGGGCGCTTCTATAATGATCAAGTCTTAAACAGCAATGAAAGGTAGAGGTTTTCCTACTGGCTAACCCCCAAGGCTTCTTGATCCTGGAGGTATTTGGGGACTGAAATTACGATGGATCAAATTTCCTGCCAAGTAGTTGGGATGGAGGGTGGGTGTTTCAGAGGCTAAATTTGGTTTGGATGGAGAATTTATTATTTCCTGCTAGAGTGAAATGCATCCTTCTGTAACAGTGAGAACCTGCTAGCCGAGATCCTCTGACACCTGAGAAATGAGAAGGGAGTCGACAGAGCAGGAGTGAGACAGCAGCGGAGCAGGATTCTCTCCAGAGCCTGCCAGAGTAGAAGTTCTGGGAGAAACAACTTGAAAGCAGTGGAAAGATAAGAAACCCTAGGAAGCTCCCTCCCCTACAGGGACAGGAGACCTTTTCTGTGAATAGAAGCTAAAAGGGCAGGACGGAATCCAGAACAAGGCTCCATTATATCTAAACCCCTAATGTTCAAAACAACAAACCCCCACTGGCCAGTACTAGGCAGACCACAGGAGTGACAGGGTGGGGGGACCCAAAGGGGTTACTTTCCTGAGGCTGTTTTCCTGGGGTCTCAGCTTCTCCCGGTGTTCATTCAGGGGCAGGTCCGCTGGGCAACCTTCATGGTCCCTTCCATGTTGACACCTTCCCTCCTGCTCTGTGCCTCCTACCCCTTTATGCTACCAAGACAGGGAGAAGATCTGATATCAGTCATTCTATTTACTGACTAGTGGATTACACCGAATCCTTCCTCCACCAGCCAGCCATCTGTGTTGTCAAATTTACTCATCCTTAAATGCAGCAAATATTTGACAATACACTGCTCGACACACTGTGCTAGATGCTGTGGAGAGCAAGAAAACACGTTTGGGCTTTAGCAGGCCTGTATAGTGGGAGTTCATCAGTTGCCTAGCCAGCACCCACTGCCCCTCTGACTTTGCTTTGGAAAACCACCCCACATAGAGCAGCCATGTGGTCGTAATGGGACGACCCTGCCTCCAGCTCCAGAGTCATCCATGGCTCTTCCACATCAGACGGGCAGGCCTAAGCCACTCAATGTGTGGTTCCCCCGCGCCCCCCCCACCGTCTTCCCCCCACCGCCCATTGTGATCAGGTCAGGATGTTTGGGTCAGAGTAAAGCTAGGGACTTAATGTTTAATTTATTCCCTTTGATATGAGCAAGGAAATCTGTAACTTCAACAGCTGCTTTCATCCACGGGGGAGGGCAGCCTTGGAAGAAAGCTGACCCCTGGAGAGGTCAGTTGAGAGTAGAGAGAGGGTCACAGCGCGCTGATGAAACCATACTTGATTGTTTTCTGTCTACCACTGGATTGTTTTCAGTTACGTGAGCTAGTAACTCCCTGTATCATTTTGAGGCAAACTATCTTACTACAGGAAGAATCTAATTGACATAATGTAAGATAGATGTAAATAAAAGATAGGGAATGAGAATGCCATTAAAACTGGTAGTACTGTGGAACTCAGAGAAAGGAAAGAATACTTGGAACAAAGGGATTAATAAAGGCTCTATGGAGGTGACATGAACTGAGCTTTATTCAACCTAACAGTTGGTGTCTAAGAATATATATCCAGACCCTGAGCTAACACTTTTCATGTGCTGGCTCATTTAGTCCTCCAAACAACCCTACAAGGTGGCTGCTTTTTACAAAATGAGACTAGTATTTGTTCTTTCTTCCAGAATAAAGCACCTCAATTCCCAGCTGAACACATGGCCCCTGTAATAAAAATTTTATTTCCTAGTTTCTCTTGCAGTATGGCCACAAGACTAAATTCTGGCCACAGTGATTAAGCAGAACTGTGTGGACTTCCAAGAAGTTTCCTTAAAGCTAGGGACAAGCCTTTCCTTTCTGTTGGTTGGAATGCAAAGATCGTGGCAGGAGGCCAAGCAGCCATCCTGGATGGTGAGGAAGCCACACACTGAGGATTACAGATAGCAAAGAAAAAGAACCTGGGTTCCTCATCATATTGAGAAGTCTCCCTGCCTGACTGGTCTGCCTACCTCGATTTCCTTTTTTTTTTTTTTTTTTTTTTTTAAAGAAAAAGAGAGAGCTCATGAGCAGGGAAGGGCAAAGGGAGGGAAAGAATCTTAAGCAGGCTCCACACCCAGCGTGGAGCTCGATCCCACAACCCTGAGATCATGACCTGAGCAGAATCAAGAGTTGGACGCTTAACTGGGCCACCCAGGCGCCCCTACCTTGATTCCTTTTGAGAGAAAACTTCTACCTTCAATAAACCAGAAAGAACATTTGGCATTTTCCTTCTCACACAGCTGGATGGAAGTCAGGCTGATCCACGAGTATTATCTCCATGTAGAGCTGAGGGGAAACGCTTACCCATACTTACTGCAGCAAGAGCCAGGATCAAACATGCTTCCGATTCCTCCAGTCCAGCTTCCAACCCCCAGCTAGGTGCCTTGAGAAACACACAGGAGTTTGTATAAACGTAATTCACAGAAGGCCTGGTATTCCTTAAACCACCCAGGATTTTCTGTGGTGGCCAGAACTTCTAATTTAAGAGAGAGAGAATGAGTCTGTCCTTTCACTTTATTCCTGAATTTGCAGTCTCCCTCCAATTCCCACATTCCCCCTCTGGAATCCATAACCAACTCTGCTTTCCCTGAGGTTACTGGGAAGTGATCTGGCTCCGTGCTGTACAAGGTAAAAATGTACTCAGAACAATCCACTTACCTCCCCCCAAGTCTAGGAAAGTTGTACACGTCAGAAGACAGCAGTTGCAGGGTGCCTGGGTGGCACAGCGGTTAAGCATCTGCCTTCGGCTCAGGGCGTGATCTCGACGTTATGGGATCGAGCCCCACATCAGGCTCTTCCTCTATGAGCCTGCTTCTTCCTCTCCCACTCCCCCTGCTTGTATTCCCTCTCTCACTGGCTGTCTCTCTCTGTCGAATAAATAAATAAATAAATCTTAAAAAAAAAAAAAAGACAGCAGTTGCTTAGATTGGCGCTCGACATCAATCTGAGCTCTGATGCTGTGAATCAGGCAGAGAAGTGAGAAGTTGGGGAAAGGGGCAGGGCAAGTCAGGGACTCTGAAATACTCCTCCACGCCTCTGGGGCAAAGTTCTAAGAGGTCCCTTTTGCTTTAGATATGATGAACAATGTGGTTCATAATACGATACGGTTCAAAGGGTACTCCTTTAGTAGACTGAGAGGCGTGTAAAATTACAGTGTATGTGTATGAATGACAATGCAGACCGCCCCACTGTACAGCAAGTCCTCTGAATGCTTACTGAACTGGATACTCAGGTGGTTACCGAGGAAGATGCTTCAGGGCAACTTATGAAAACTGTCTAATACAAACCCAAGTGACAAATTAAAACAATAACCATGAATTCAGTCTCTCTGAGACTAGGCCTATTTTCAGGGAACCTTAGGGGGTTGAGTTCTGTGCATGAAAAATGTTCTAAAACACCAAGTTAGTTCAGTGAATCTGCTCTGGGGTCCCACACGCATGGGATTCAAACAAATCCCTGTGTGCCAATGGGGGTGAAGACTCAGATACTTTAGTTGATAAGCAAGGAAACTGTACTTCGGGGCATCCTGGTTCGAGGCTGGGAACTCAGATTCTCACTGCTTTGGTGTATGCATGCACGCATGTGCCTGAGGGCATGAGACAAGTTTATACAGACTCAATAGTCTAGAAGTGCACAGTCCAAATACGGATGGCCACTAGTGACATGTGGCTAGTCCAAATTAAGATGGGCTCTCAATGTAAAATACACTTCATATTGTACAAGGACTTTATAAAAGAAAAAGTATAAAATACCTCAACTATCTTTTATGTTGTATATGTGAAATGATACTATTTTGGATATGCCGGGTTAAAAGATGTCACTAAAATAAATTTCACCTAATTGTTTTTACTCTTATTATATAGCTACGAGGAAATTTTAAATTATTTACGTAGCTCAAATTATATTTCTGTATTTCTAGAAAAACTGGATAGTGGTCTAGAAATCTCGATTTAGACAAAATATCACAACTCCTTTGGAAGCAAACTGTCACATTAGATCATGGCAAACTCCAACCAAGAAAGTCCTCACTTCCCCCCTTTCAGCATATTTATTACGCACAGTATTCATTTCATTGCCAATTTCCCAGATGACTCTGGGTCAGGGAAAGCCTCCACTCTCATGCCAATATTCCCCCGAGCTTAACCTCCCTCCACCCAACTCCCAAAACTCCCGACTCTCGTGGTGCATGTCCCAAACTTCTGGCACACCCAACATCCTGTTTCTAGCATCTTCTTCTTCCTTCTGCTCCCACTACACACTCACCCTCAAGGGCATCCTTTCTCTCATGATTCATGTATGTGACTTCACACCAACTCACATGAGACACAACTCTCCTTTTCAGCCCCGACATCTACCAGAGTAAATGTCAGGATAGCCTGCTTTAAGTCAAACTGTAAAAGAAGAATCAATCTATGTACTTTTAAAGAATACAAGAAAGAACTGACTGCAGTTCAAATTCACAACTGCCTGCCAAATTCCTAGAATGGTGGGCGTGTACTGGAAGAAAGGTCAAGACCACACAAAGTGTAGTCTGTTAAAATAAAAATTGAGTAATCTAGGTTTTATCTCTTTTTATTTTCTATGTCCTCTCTTTGAAGAGAGTAATAAATAATGAAATGTCCCAAAGAAGGGCATATGAAAAGAAAAGGCCCCAAATAACACAAAATTAGGCAAATTCACTCATGAAGAAAGAGAATAAACAGAGGTTCGGGACGCCAGGGTGGATCAGTTGGTTAAGCATCTGCCTTTGGCTCATGTCACGATCCCAGGGTCCTGGGATTGAGTCCCGCCATCAGGCTCCTTTCTCAGGGGGTAGTCTGCTTCTCCCTCTGCCTGCTGCTCCCCTTGCTTGTCCTCTCTCTCTCTAACAAATAAATAAAATCTTTAAAAAAAAAAAAAAAAACGGAGAGAGGTTCTTAATCTGGGACACATGGATGCAGGTCTGAATCCCCGAAAGTGTGGGCCTGAGGTTCTGAGGGTGTGTGCATACGTACATCTGTGAGGAAAGAGTCTGCAGCTTTCATCAGATTTCAAAGGGTCTGTGATCCAAATAGTATTACTGCTATGGGACTTAAAAATGAAACTCGATGAAATTAAAGGTGAAGAAAGTCATCTATTTACAGGATAAATATCTTAAGACACCAATGACAACATGTCCGTGGTTATTAAGCCCATCACAATGCACATCTGTTAACTTTGTAGATCTTCACAGTGTGATCTTCACCACAACTTGCAAAGTGTAACCACTCAGCGCCTTCTGCTTCATTCTGTTCAGTTTTTCCGTTACAATTCTTCCAGCATAATTTTTTGATAGCAAGTGTATGACTTTGACTAAAACAAAGATAGAGAAATCATGAAAGGAATGTATGCTAGGACTACAAAATATTTTATCTATGTATTAATTTAATTACCCTGCCCTTGCTATTAATGTTGTTAACATGAATGGAAGTCAAAACCTGAAAATCAAAATGTACCAGTCTTACAAAGAGCAGAATCAGACCTATAAATACAGAGAACAAACTGATGGTTGCCAGAGGGGAGTTGGGTGAAGGGCTGGGCAGAGGAGATGAGAGGGAGATTCAGACTTCCAGGTATGGGATGAGTAAGTCACGGGAATGAAAGGCACAATGAGGAATACAGTCAATGACACTGTAATAGTGACATTAACAGGGACAGACGGAAGCTACACGTGGGGTGAACGTAGCGTAACGTGTGAACCTGTCAAATCACTAAGTTGTACACCTGAAACCAATGTAATGTTGTATATCAACCATACTCAAAAATAAAATTGTAAAAATTAAAAAGTACAGGTTTTAGAATACCATCACTAATACTTTAGCAATTTTATTCTACACTTGAAAACATCTTACTCTACTTAAAACTGTCAGACTAAATATCTTATTTACTGACAAAGGACACTACCAAAAAGAGCAAGAAACGAACAATGAATTCCTGTCAAATTTTGTTTAAATGATCAGTAGAATTCATGAAATGGCTGTTAAAATCAGTCTTTCAGATAACATTACTAAATGTGTTTCTTTTTAAAGAATTCCAACTTGCAACATATTCAAAATTATTTTATTCTTTTGACATCCCTGTGACACAGATGGACTCTTACGTTTTTACTGCTGGGTAAGGAAAGATCTAATAAACTGCCCAATGAAACAATCTTGGTCTCCAATGTGACCTCTAACTGCATGACCTTGGGCAAGACACTCATATTAATGCCCCTTCAACCCCATGACAGGCCTAGAATGCTACTAAACATATATTAAGAAATCCCTATGAAAACATAATACCCTCTAAAAATTTAACCTCCAAACCAAAGAGGAATAAAGTTAAAAACTTAAGTAGGTTTTAAGGCAGTAAACCCTGAAAACAATATCAGAGCACACAAATTATACTTTCAGATGCTGAGAGCCCACATGTCACCAGATGCACTCTCAGGATCACAGGGAGGAATGAAATAGAACCTTGAGGTAATGAAACACATTTTCACAAAATTGGCATACCAGAACCTATGCAACCCCACGACCGTGAGCCCGTGCAAGTGGCCACTCTGGAGGCTACGCGCACTTCAACAATGCTACTGTACATCACAGTTTCCTGAAGTGCTTCTCAAGGCAGTGCTTCCATACTGTGCAGGCTATGACTTCAACACTATCTCAATGACAGTGCATCTTTTGTGAGTCTGACTCTAATCTGATTACTGAGGGTAGTCAAGAGTCATCAGGAGATGAGCTTTATTAAAGAAATCAATGCCAAACTTTAAAAAAAGTGATGAAGTGAGTACAATTATAAAACGTATTTAATTGGTTTTCTTGAATCACTTGTAAGCTGGTTCCTAAAGAGAGGTTCCAAAAATATTTTAAATGACACCAACATGACTAGAATCTCATTTGTTATTGATAATATTAAAGATATACCATTTCACTGGAGGAATGGTTTGAAGTAGTGACATTACTGAAACAAGTGTATAACAGTACAGCTGACCCTTAAACAACACGGGTTGGAACTGCATGGGCCCACTTACACACGGAATTTTTCAATACATACAGTACAGTACCATAAATGTATTTTCTCTCATGATTTCTTAACATTTTTTCTCTAGCTTATGTTTATGTTATCAATAAGGCTTCTAGTCAACTGGAGGCTATTAGTAATTAAGCTTTTGTGGAGTCAAAAGCGAAACACCTCTAACCCCCACACTGTTCAAGGACTAACTGTATATACTGCTTCCCAGGGGAGCTATGTTGAGGAACAGTACCTTTTTTCCTATGTAAGCTTTAAGATGGTGGGTTTCTTTCTTTCTTTCTTTCTTTCTTTCTTTCTTTCTTTCTTTCTTTCTTTCTTTCTTTTTTTTGTAATATTCCCTCTAAATCTAGCATGTTAAGAGATCACATTTAGAAGACAGGGAGTTTGGGGGAGCCAACCTAAAAGGCAGTGTTTGCTTGTATTACCTCTGCATCTCATTATTAGCAAAAAGTTTCATTTGAAAGGTACCTGAAATTTGATAAGTGGGATATTAACAATCCAAATAATATAATGTGGTTAAGTCATGAATTAGTTCTTACAAATCTAACACCACCACAATGACAAAAAAAAATCTTAAAATAAAAAATACAAATTCTGTTCTTGTCCCCTTCCCATGCTTTCTAAGGGGCTTCCTGCCAGTATCCCACATTCAGGATCTGTGGAGGAGAGCAAGCACCATGGCAGGGCAAGGTAAAAGGAAGGAGAAAAGAAGGGAGGGGAGCCCAAGAAGAGAGAAAATTTCAAATGCCTGGAATATGGAATTTTCACTGGAGTACTTCCCTCTTCGGTAAGCAACACCATGAACTATTTTAATTGCTAAACCCACCATCAGAGGTGGGAGAGAAGCCAAAAGGGCAGCAGGAACAAAGATTAATTTTAACCAATATAATTATTACGAGCACTAACATGCTTTGCCAATAAGGAGACAAACCCCCATGGATGAAATATCTTATAAAAGACATGTGCTCACAGGTCTCTCTCCACTAAGCCCATCACTTTCATCATGATACTATCATTTGGAATTGTATCTGACATTCTATTTTGTTTTTTTTTTTTGTTTTTTTTTTTAAAGATTTTATTTATTTATTCGACAGAGATAGAGACAGCCAGCGAGAGAGGGAACATAAGCAGGGGGAGTGGGAGAGGAAGAAGCAGGCTCATAGCAGAAGAGCCTGATGTGGGGCTCGATCCCAGAACGCTGGGATCATGCCCTGAGCCGAAGGCAGACGCTTAACCGCTGTGCCACCCAGTCTGACAGAATGAGGTTAATGATTTTTTGATAATTTAGACATTTTTAAAGAATAGTTTGGGTTAAAAATCAGATTAAAAAAACATCCTGCTATCTAAGTGGGTGAGGGTGGGGAGAGGGTTATAAATGACAGGTGCTCTAAGCCAGCTCAGGCAGCAAAAGCCCAGGTCTGGGGCATGAGGCTCAAGGAGCACTTACTGTGCATGAAAGCAGGCATGTGACTTTGAGGGGCACCTGACTGCTCCACCATGGGATCTGAGCTGAAGTGTTCAAACACAACATGAGGCTACCAAAACACAATCTATGATATTTCAAAAAATCACCCACATTTTTAATCCAATTTTGTTACAAATCTACTCTAGTCACTTTCTAGATGACATCGTTATGAAAATCGCTTTCATCTCAAATGTGTTGTCTATAAAGATATTATGCAAACAAGCAATCTGTTCAAGCAAACTTTTAAAAACCAAGTGCAATATAGTAACAAACATCAATCTCAAGAGACTACCACAGTACCACTTGGTGGTAAGCACAATGAATAGAGATTTATGTCCCTCTCCATGTAAATGTGGCATAAATTTGCCACTAAAGACGAACACTATATGATCTCACATAGAGAATCTTTATAAAATAAAAACAAAAACTCATAGGAAAAGAGATCGGATTTATGGTTACCAGATGCAGAGGGTAGGGAGAGAGGGAATCAGAGGAAGGTGGTCAAAAGGTACAAACTCCCAGTTATAAGACAAGTAAGCACTAGAGACGTAACGTACGACATGATGATGACAGCAGACACTGCTGGATGATGAACGGGGAAGTTGTTAAGAGAGTGGATCCTAACAGTTCTCATTACAAGGAAAGACTTTTTTCCTATATTCTTTTCTTCTTTCCCTTCTTTTTATTGTATCCATATGAATAAATGGATGTAAACTGAACATACTGCGGTAACGTTTCATAATGTATGTAAATCCTGCTATAGGCTGTAAACTTACACAGTCACTTACACGGATCACTTCTCAATAAAACTGGAAAAACACTGCCACTAAAACCTCGATGCTTCGGGCGCCCATGTGGCTCAGTAGGTTAAGTGGCCGACTCTTGATTTCAGCTCAGGTCAAAATCTCATAGAGTCCTAGAATCCAGCTGTGTCTGGCTCCCCAGCAGAGTCCCGCTCCCGCTCCCTCTCCCTCTGCCCCTCCCCCAGCTCATGCCCGCTCTAATAAATAAATCTTTAAAAAAAGATCTATAAAAGAGCAACTTATTTTTTAAAAATTAATTAAAATTAAAATTCAATGCTTTATAACAAATACAATTATAATTTGTATAATTATAACAAAATCTAATCTGATAAATAAAAATAGTAAGAAAATACCTTTGACTTGTTTCTACACAGTGGGTCCAGTCATTTATTTCTGGAACTTGATCAGTCTTTTTCCAGGTGTATAAACGAACCTTTCCACACTCTAATCCTACTGCAACAACGTATCTGTTTTTAAGGGAGGAGGGGAAGACAGTGATTAATCAGCATGAATTTTTGTTATCTCCGTCATCACTCTAACAGAGTTCTTTACCATGTTCCCAACTTCCGTGGCTTACGAAAGGCTCTGGTTAGAAGTGCCAGCCAGGAGAGAGTACACTGCTCCTACCGTGCCCTCATGGAGCCGCCTCTCTGTCAAGGGTGCACAAAGTTTCCCTCTGACCTCTACTGGCAAAGCCCACAAGCCAGTGTTCCGTGGCTGGCTGCAGGGGTCCTCGTTCTACCGCAGACACTTGTTACCGAGAAAGTACCACGGTTCTAAATTTGGTGAAATAAGGACCTTTGAGCCACACTCCCAATCCCCATTTTCCTACTCTGCATATCATCGAGTTCTATCAATTTAACAATTCTTAAAAGAAATGTAAGCATTATGAAAAAAATAGCAACTTGGAAGCGAAGAGAAACCAAGAATGAAAATATAAGAGGGCTACATATTAAGAAACCAAGTGTTAACAAAAATGTAAAACAAAGCCCCACTCAGAGACTGACCGTTGGGAAAGGCTGAGCAGCGGGCAGACACTGACGGCCGTCACTGCTCCGCCCACGTCCAGGACGGAGGAGCAGGGGCCGATGCTGTGCTCCACGGAGTCCTCACTGGAGTCGCACTCGCCCCACACAACCACCTAACAGAGACAGACCAAACTCTGTCAAGCTTTCTCTTTGCAAGGCTTCAGCAATGCATTAGAGTATCGATGGCACAGATAATGCAACATATTCACTCTAGCATTTAAAAAAAATTCTTCGTTCACATTTGCAGACGATGTTCCAGGATTTCAGAGTATTTCAAGCATCACGGAGAAGCCACGGTGTGACAGACAAGTCTGTGAGACCTCAATTACCTAAGTGTGCTGGTCCAAACATGGACTGCCCCTGCCCAGAGACCAGGGATTGTCTAGCCCGCTCTTTTATACTCAGGAAACCAGTTCTGATCCAGGGAAAGTCTATCAGTCACATCCTCACCAAGAGGTTCATGCACGTCTCCAAGAAGTTACCAAACAACACATGGGGACCTATCAAGCCCTGGCTCTTCCTCTATACCACCAACTGCTGAGGCAAACGACTCAGCAGTCAGGAGCAGCTAACCTTGATGATACCCTGTGGAAGAAGTGACACTTCCCTGCAAGTGTTAGGAGTTAGTTGGACAGTTAGGTGGTCAGGGTCCCCAAGAAGAAAATATGGAGTCAGGACAGCTAAGATAAAATAGCACTGACATTCTGCTTTGCAGCCTTGCAGAAATTACTTCTCCAAAACGTCCTAAAATAAGACAATTAACCAGAAAGTGCTTGTAAATATCACGGGCAAGGGGCAGTTAAGACCTTAGCCCCCAGATGTCAGCAAAAAAGGACCATCAGCACGTGAACATTAACCTAATAGGTAGACATATATGTGACCAAAGTCCTGATCGGCACGACTCAGCATACCCTGATTGCTTAAAAAAGTTCTGCAAAAGACCTCATAAAAACCCCTAAACTTAGAAACTTGGAGGGCAACCCTCTAGGGTCCCCCTCCCTCTCTGGGAACTTTGTACTCTTGCTCAATAAACTCTGCTTCGCTGCCCACCGCTCCTCATCTGGTCTACCTCTTCATTCTTCGAAGTGGCGTGACCAAGAACGCGGGCACTAAGGGGACACAAAATCCTGTAACAGAAGCTCACGCCTCCAGGGGGGTGACTGGTCACAAAGAAACAGAGAGGGAAGTGCAGTGGACAACACTTGCAAAATCCAGACCAAAGCAAGATTCCAAGCAGGAGGCTCTGACCAAGTAAACCGAAGTGCACTTCTGAGAATGTGTGGTGGGTGACACTCTGTGTGTTTCAGGCATGACACAGCCCTGGGAGCCACAGCTGGAGCACGTGCGAGTGCGCGCAACCATGGAGGGCAGAAGCAGTCCTGCTTCCTCGGTGGCCAGCACAGAAGCCCCAGGGAAGAAAGGAACCAGCAAATGGACACAAGTGAAGGTCTAAAAGAAATGGGTTTAGAGGCTGACATTTCAGTGTTTCACTGAGTGACATTTCCAAGCTAGTCCTCTGCTTCAGTAATTTGTACCATGACAACTAGAGAGAGCAGGGAGAGAAAAGGAAACGCTCAACTGTCTCACCACCTCTGATATGCAAGCACTCAGAAAATGGAAAAGGCATTTTAAAGTGTGTGAGGACAGGAGACACCAGAGGCCAGGGTGAGGGCCGTGGTCAAGAACCCATTCAGAGCTAACTTGTTTTGATTTTTTCAAAGCTTGGGAAACACACACCCACACACACGCACTGCTTCCTCCACTGAATGAAAAGGCAATAATCATCTATTGTAGAGAAAAATTTTAATTCATAAAGTATGAAAAAGAAAAGAAGCCAACTGTTTTCCTCCTTACGCCCCTCTACCCTCTCCTGCTTTCCTAGCTGGTTAGTCTTGAACCATTTCATTCACTACTTCTCTCCCACTGGGGACATCTGATGAACACCATGTGTCTAAAAGGTTTTCTTTTCATATTTGATTTTTCAGAGAAATGTATTTATAGAATTTAACAAGAAAAGTCTTTTTATGCATGCATATGAAAAACACAGAAGAGAATACACAGATTGATGTTTTTAATTGTATCAGAAAGTCAGGATTATGTGTTTTTATCCAAACATACCTGTAATATTATTTTACATTTGAAAAAATATTAAGTTAAAAAAAATTACCTTTTTGTCCCGACTCCCAGTGAAGAAATACTTGCTATCGGGACTCCAATCACAAGACCAAATAATTCTACTGTGCACAGCAGTTACCTTGTTGGTGAAGGCGAAGAGGCTGAAAACTGGGTCTGAAAGAAACACCATACACACTACTCACAGGGCAGACAAAGCTGTTTTTATCTGGTAGAAATTTAGGCTTATGTGCAATATACATCACACCCTTTAGCAATCATTTTATACATGCAGACTTTTGCAACAGACTAGGTTGCTGGCCCTCATCAGAAGGCTATGGGCATACAGTTACTTTTTCAGTAGGGAATGTCACTAGTCACTCTTTAGTGACTGGTGGCAAACACCTTCCAGGCACTTAACTAAAAATTCAACTTATGCCCATGAAAGAAGCCTGAGCAATTTAACTTTACTCAGGAAGTGGCCAGATTTACACATACGGAAAAAAGATTAATGTACTCAAATAATGAAAAAAACCCAAATGAACGAAAACCTTAAAAAACCTTTTCCCTTGTAAAATTTCAGTGTAAGGTAACTTCTAGCCTTCATATGGACCACACCTAAAAAATAAAATTACTTATGAAGAGGGAAGAGGAATGTACCTATTAATCTATAATCCATAAGATACAATAGATTAATGGATGTATCATTAGTATCATATTAACTTTTTAAAAACTAAAGGCCGCATGTTAGGAAATCACTAGTTGCAGAAGAAATCAGTCTGTTCTAACATGTACTGTTTAATATGCGTCAGTCTCTAAAATACCAGAAACTGAGAGACCAGGAACATCACACGATCAAACTGCATGCAAGTTATACCAATAGAAAGATTAAAACAGAATTAAACAACATGAAGATATCTTAAACACTCTAGATTTTACCCAAAGAAACCCGGGGAATAGAAATAGGCCATGCTCCAACAACACAAAGGTTTCCCCCCCTTTTGTTTTTAATTTATGCCAGGCTCAGAGGAGAACGCAGGTGGGTGTTAATATCCTGCCCAGGGGTCACGGTATTCACAGACAGATGCCTAAAATGCCCTTCCTAATTAACAAAGTGACAGGGGTAAGCAGGAAAAAGGTAAAAATAATGGTCTTTCTAATAAATTTCACAATTTAATTGTATCTTCATTATTACTGTCCCATAAAACCCTAGCTCAGAATATGGTACCCATTTAGTTTTATGCTGGCATTCTGTAAAAATTCACAAAATCTACATTTTTTAGATTTCTATGTTTCTTTTAACTGAGATGTCTGAATACACGCCATCCTGACTATATAATCACAAGGAAGTCAACTCAAAGATCACTGCATTTAAATCTTACACGGAAGGTCGAGTCTTCCTCAGAACACAACTTTGAAAGACTTCACAACAGTGAGACTCTGGTCTTCACCCTGTTATTACTTCTAGTCCTCTTCACCCAGTAGCTCCACAAGGTACATAAGATGGACATACGTGTTTCACTAATAATCTTCCAATTGGAAGCTGTTTTACCTAACTCAGGTGAGACTGTGTCCTGCTTTTTCCACAGTGACCATGTTCGATCTCTGGAAACAGCTAGTAAGAACTTGTCATTAGGTGAGAAGGCCATCTGCGTGACAGTCAAACTGTGAAAAACTAAATTCTGCACCTGTTTCCAAGATGTAGTGTTCCAAAGAATGATGGCTGCATGCTCTTTCTTAGCTGCCTGGAGGACAGAGATGAAACACATAATTTAAGTAGAAATAAACTAGAAAAAAACTCACATTTTAAAAATAACATATTGTTTCTATGGGTACATTTTATGTATCTATATAAAGGGGAAAAAAATTCTGAGGAGATACATACCACAAGCAGGTGTAATCCCCAGAAAGAGGAAGACTGGGATTAGACTAAGTGACTCATCAAACATGGACACTGTCATCACAGTGTTTCAATGTTTTACAAGAATATGTTCGTAGATTAATTTGTAATTAAGAGTTTAGAGACTTTCACTTTCAATCAATATAATGGAACAAGAAGGACCAGACTGACTCTCTTGTATGAAATAACTAAAAAACCAAACATAATACCTGAAAATAATGGCACTCCCAAATATGAGATATTTGGCAACAAAAAAACACTGATCTCTGAGAGACAAAGTGAATTTGAGTAGGAAAAAAAAAAAAAGGACCTCACTAAACTCTATGACAACTTCAAGCAGCCAAAGAGGTGTAACTTGAGTCCCCAAAAAGGATAAAAAGAAAAAATACTTAAAAAGATAATGGCCAAAAATTTTCCAAATTTGATAAAAACAATAAACAGACAGATCCAAGAAGTTCAGTAAAACCCAAGCAGAGCAAACATGAAGGAAATTATATCAACAATAATCGAATTGTTTAAAATCAGCAATGAGCATAAAATTGCAGTTCGAGGGGAAAAAACCCATCACCACGAAACAGAAAATTATAGCAGACTCCCATCAGAAAAAATGCAAATAAAAAAAAATGGAGCTACATCTTTAACGTACTTAAAGGAAAACCAACAATTTTTTACGCATTATAAAAATCATTCAAAAATTAGGGAGAGAGAGATTCTGCTGGACAGGCAGAAACTCAAAAAAGTCATGACCAGCAGAAGTGCATTATTAGGAATGTTAAAGAATATCCTTTAGGCAAAAGAAAATGATATCCGCTGGAAAATATTTTATTTAAATAACAACAAGATCTTGTGGAATTTCTATGAAGAAGTAAAGTGTCAAACAATACCACAGAGTAGGGGGAAACAAAAGTATACTTCTGTGAAGTTCTTAAATCATACACGAAATAGTGCAACATTATTTGGAGGCAGACTGTGGCATATTACAGATGTACAGTATGAAATGAAAGACAACCAATAAAATACCAGTGTTTGTATCTACTAGCCAAACAAAAGAAAGAAAATGGACTCATAAAAAGCAATCAGTCAATCCAAGATAAGTAAAATGAAACAAAGAAAGGATAGATCAAATAGAAAACGAATAGCAAGATGAAAGACTTAAATCCAAGCATATTATTATGTTAAATGTAAACAGTCTAATAAATACCCTGTTAAAATGGAAGATTATCAAAGTGAGTAAAAAAGCAAGACCCAACTGTAGGCTGCCTTTAAGAAACCCCCTGGAAAATAAAAGGAAACAAATAGCTTAAGAGCACAAGGATGGAAGAAGATACATAATTCAAGCATTTCTCAAAAGAAAGCTGGAGTGGCTATATGAGCATTGGACAATGTAGATTTAAGCACAACATACTGCCAGAAATAAAAAGGATCTTTCCATAATGATAAACTAGTCAATCAAGAGAAGATAACAAATCATAAATGTTTTAACAGCAGAGCTTCAAAATATATAAGGTAAAAACTGATTGAAATACAAGGATTAAAAGTCCACAATCATAGTCAGAGTTTTCAAAATGCTACTCTCAGTAAAACTGAAAGGATAAAGAAGACGTGAACGCTATCAACCAATCTGACGTAATTCATATTTTCAGAACACTCCACCCAACAGAAAAAGAATCCACATTCTTTTCTAGTGAACATGGAAATTTACCAAGATTAAATTTCAAAGGACTCAAATCATACTATGTTCTCTGACCACAATGAAATTAAATTAGAAATCAATAACAGAAAGATATTTGGAAAACACTCAGTATATGGAAACAAATAAATCTCAAAATAATCCATAGGTAAAAGACAAAATCAAAGGGAAATCAAAAAAACATTTTTAGTTAAGTGAAAATGAATAAAACGTATCAAAATTTGGGGCGCCTGGGTGGCACAGCGGTTAAGCGTCTGCCTTCGGCTCAGGGCGTGATCCCAGCGTTTCGGGATCGAGCCCCACATCAGGCTCCTCCGCTATGAGCCTGCTTCTTCCTCTCCCACTTCCCCTGCTTATGTTCCCTCTCTCGCTGGCTGTCTCTATCTCTGTTGAATAAATAAATAAAATCTTTAAAAAAAAAAAAAAGTATCAAAATTTACAGAATGTCTCAAAAATAATACTTAGAAATTTATAGCACTCAACACCTATATTAGAAAGATCTAAAATCAACAGTCTCAGCTTTAACCTTATTAAACTAGAAACAGAAGAGGAAATAAAATCTAAGAAAAAATAAAGGGGTGCCTGGGCAGCTCAGTTAAGAATCTGCCTTCAGCTCAGGTCATGATCCTGGGGTCCCTGGATTGGGTCCCATATAGGGCTCCTTGCTCAGGAGTGACCCTGCTTCTCCTCCTCCCTCTGCCCTTCCCCCTCCTCCTGCTCTTTCTCACTCACTCTCTTCTCAATTAAATAAATAAAATCTTTAAAAAAAACCCAAAAACAGCAAAACGCAATGAAGTAGAAACAAGAACAATAGCAGAGGAAAATCAACAAAACCAAAAAGCTGGTTATTTGAAAATATTTCTAAAAAATCATTATTTTCCTGATTCTCAGAATGCTTCCTCACAAAAAAAAAAAAAAAAAAAAGGCAGGGGAGGGCGTGAGGAGTGAGAAAGAAGACACAAATTGCTGACTGCAGTTATAAGAAAGGTGACATCACCAGAGATTCTACCGATATTAAAAGAAACATAAGAGGGGTGCCTGGGTGGCTCAGTCAGTTAAGTGTCTGCCTCTCGCTCAGGTCATGATCTCAGGGTCCTGGGATCAAGGCTCAGCGCAACAGGGAGCCTGCTTCTCCCTCTGCCTGCCCCTCTGCCTGCCTGTGCCCCCCTCCCCCATCAAATAAATAAATAAAATCTTAATAAATAAATAAATGAAGATCATAAGAGAGTATTATAAATAACTTCATGTCAACAAGTTTGACAATTCAGGTAAAAGGGACAAATTTTCTGAAAAATACAAACTACCAAAGTGCACTCAAGAAAAACTGGATAACCTACACAGTCCTATATCAATTAAAGACATTATATTTGTAGTTAAAAACCCTCCCACAGGGGCACCTGGGTGGCTCAGTCGTTAAGCACCTGCCTTCGGCTCAGGGCGTGATCCCAGAGTCCTGGGATCGAGCCCCACATCAGGCTCCTCTGCTGAGAGCCTGCTTCTTCCTCTCCCACTCCCCCTGCCTGTGTTCTCTCTCTCGCTGGCTGTCTCTGTCAAATAAATAAATAAATCTTAAAAACAAAACAAAACAAAACAAAAAACCCTCCCACAAAGAAAACTCCAGGATCAGTTGGCTTACTGGGGATTTTTCTCAAACATTTAAAAAAAGAAATAATACAAATTCTACACAAACTCTTCCAGAAAATTGCAGAAAAGTATTTCTAAGAGGCTAGCATTACTCTGAAACCAAAACCAGATGAAGCCATTATAAAGAAAGTAAACTATACTGCAATATCTATCATATACTCTATATAAAAATTTTGAATAAAACTTTAGAAAAATGAGTCCGGTAGTATATAAAATGATAATGTATCACAACAAACAGGTAGGGTTTGGTTCCAGAAATGCAAAGTTGTTTTATTATTTAAGGTCAGTATAATTCACCATATTAGTAAACTAAAAGGAGAAAACTGTATGATAATGTCAACAGATGAAGAAAAAAATATTTAGCAAAATCTATCATCCATTCCTGATAAAAACTATCTGCAAACTAGAAATTGTAGGCAACCTGATAAAGAAGAATCACAAAAAATCTACAGCAAAGATCACCCGTAATGGACAAAGAAGGAATGTTCCTGAGGGAAGGAATAAGGCCAGGGATTTCTGCTATTACCACTTCTATCCAACATTAAGACATCCATATGGGAAAGGAAGAATAGAACTTTCTTTATTCATATGCAACGTAGGCATCTATATGGAAAATGCTACAGTATCTATAATAAATTTAACAAGAACTAGTAAGTTTAGGAAGCTTGAATAAGCTTGAAATAAGATCAATATACAAAAAGTAACTGTATCTCCATATGTAAGCAACGAACAGATATAAAATATACGAAATAAGAGTAAATTTGACAAAACCGTGTAAGACCTGACACTGAAAACTACAAAACATTCCTAGTGATATTAAGATGTTAACACTGGGGGAAACTAAGTGAGAGGTATTCTATGTATCATCTCTGCAACATTTTGTTAAATCTACCATCACTCTAAAATAAAATGTCTACTTAAAACAAAAAATCATTCTTAAGAAATTAAAGACCTAAATGAGAGATATACTGCATTTGTGTGTCAAAAGACCCAATATTGTTAAAATTTTCCCCAAATTGACCTATAGATTCAATGCAATGCCCATCAAAATTCTAGTAGGTATTTTTGTGAAATTGTCAAGCTGATTCTAAAATTTATATAGAAAAGTAAAGAACCTAGACTAGCCAAAATAACTTTGAAAAGAAGAGCTTTGATTCCTCATTTCAAGACATATTATAAAAAGCTATAGCTATTAAGAGAAGGTGGTATTAGCATCAACATTAAGAAAAAAAGATGAATGGAAGAAAATAAAAGTCGAGAAATAGACCCACACATACATGGACAGCTGATTTTTGGCAAAGGTGCAACAGGCAGTAGGTATAGTCTTTTCAACAAATAATGATGGAACAGTTGGATACCACATGCAAGAAAACCACCTTTAACCAATATTCCAGGCCAAATGCAAGAATTAATTAAAGATGTATCACAGGTCTAAACATAAACCCTAACATTTATAAAACTCCTAGAAAAAAATGTAGCAGATCTTTGCGATCTTGAGTTAGGCAAAGATTTCTTAGATATTACACAAAAAGCATAACCCAATATAGAAAAAATTTGGTAAATTAGGCTTCACCAAAACATACAACTTCTGTTCTTTGAAAAACACTGTTAGGAAAATGAAGACAAGTCACTGGGAATACTTATCTAAATAGCATTTATCTGATAGTTGTATCCAGTGTATATAAAGAACTCTTCCAGATTCAGTAGTAAGAAAACAATGCAATAAAGAAAAGGCCAAAAGATTTGAAGATACTTCATCAAAGAAGAGATACAGATGGAGAATTAGCACATGAAAAGATGCTCAACATCACTGGTCATTAGGAAAATGAAAATTACAACCTCAATGAGATATTACACACCAAACAGAATGGTTAAAAAGATTGACCATAACTTACAAAGTGTTGATGAGGGTGTGGCGCAATAGGAGCTCCCACTGCTAGTGGGCCTGTAAAAGGGTATAATCACTTTGGAAAATAGCTTGGCAGTTTCTTAAAACTTTAAATATACATCTAGGGATGCCTGGGTGGCTCAGTCGGTTAAGCATCCGACTCTTGATTTCGGCTCAGGTCATGCTCTCAGAGTCCTGGAATCAAACGCCACATTGGGCTTGGTGTTCAGTGCAGAGTGCGCTTGACCCTCTCCCTCTGCTCCTCCCCCAGCTTGTGCTGACTCCCCCCACCCTAAAATAAATAAACAAATTTTTTAATAAATAAATAAACATACATTTAGCAATTCTACTCGCAGTTATTCATTCAACAGAAACGAAAGCATATATCCGTATGCAGACTTGTATACAAATATTCACAACTGCTTTATAAGTTAAAGCCAAAAGCTGGAAACTCCAATGTCCATTAATAAGTGAATACATCAGGGGCACCTGGGTGGCTCAGTGGGTTAAGCATCTGCCTTCAGTCAGGTCATGATCTGAGGGTCCTGAGATCAAACCCCGCTTTGGGCTCCCTGCTCAGCGGGGAGTTTGCTTCTTCCTCTGGCCCTCCCCCATTTGTGCACTCTCTCTCAAATAAATAAAATCTTTAAAAAAAAAAAAAAGTGAACAGATGAACAAATTGTAATGTACCTGTAAAAGGAAAAACTACTCAACAATAAAAAAGAATACACTGCTCACACATGCAACAACACAGATGAATCCCAAATTCTTGTACTGAATGAAAGAAGCCAGTCCACAAAAAAGAAAAAAGGGGAGCATGCTGTATGATTCCATTTATATAAATTTTAGAAGACTTACAGTACTCTATCATGATAGAAAGCAGATTAGTGGTTTCCTAGGGATGGGGCAAGAGAGGGTAAGAAGGGACAGGAAAGAGGACTTATCAAGGGGCAGAGGAAATTTCTGGGATTGATGACTATGTTCATTATCTTAACTGTGGTCATGATTTCATAGGTATAAACAAACATATGTCAAAACTTATCGGGGCGCCTGGGTGGTGTAGTCGTTAAGCGTCTGCCTTCGGCTCAGGGCGTGATCCCAGTGTTCTGGGATCGAGCCCCACATCAGGCTCCTCTGCTAGGAGCCTGCTTCTTCCTCTCCCACTCCCCCTGCTTGTGCTCCCTCTCTCGCTGGCTGTCTCTGTCAAATAAATAAATAAAATCTTAAAAAAAAAAAAAACTTATCAAACTGTTCACTTTCAACATGTAACTTATGGTATGCTAATAATACCTAAATAGAGTTGTTAAAAATGTTAGTTTCGGGAACCTGGATGGTGCAATTGGTTAAGCGTCTGCCTTCAGCTCAGCTCACGATCCTGGGGCCCTGGGATCGAGCCCCACATCGGGCTCCCTGCTAGGCGAAGAGCCTGCTTCTCTCTCTCCCTCTGCCACTCCCCTTGCTTGTGCTCTCTCTCTTTCTTGCAAATAAATAAATAAAATCTTTTTAAAAATGTTAGTTTCAAAGGAAGATACATCCAATCATTTGCTTTACCAATCAAAACCAAATGTGTGGCTGGCATCCCCCATTCAAGAAACCCAGCTAGCTTCAGGTAAACCTTCAGATTTAAACTTTCCAAGCCACACCTCTTTTCTACTGTTTATTAAAATATAAAATACACAGAAAAAGTATACAAATAACAATAAGAAAGTTGCATACATTTGCTATGAGCAAGCCCACGTGAAAAGGAAAAATAACCAATTATATGACTGCCCAAAGCTAAAAACAAAATAGCTGCCCAGTAGAAGCATGGCTATTCCTGCTACTATGCTGCATTCTTTACACAAGCCCCTATAACAAAAGGAAGTAGTCTCAGTACCAACCTCAAAGAGGGGACAACAAGCAAAGGAGGTGAGACAGGAGGGGCACAGCAATATTTCTTATGACGCCTCTCAATGCAGGCAGTGGCAAGAAGCCACAGGAAAAGCAGGGACAGAGGGGCCCAACCATATAGGTAGCTCGCATCATCAGCTTAAAACGAATAAATAAATTCTAGAACATGTAGAGAAATATATGGGTCTCAGGCCTTTCAGTCAATCCTCCATACATATTCACTCCACAGAATATGGATAAATACGGAATTGTGAGTTGGAGATCATTCTCCCAGGCAAAAGCTTGAAGAGCACTATTCCGCAATGCCACGTGCTAGTAAGCCAGCCACCACCGCGCCTCACCGCAGCACGGTCTGAGGGACTCCATTCACTCCAGTCAGTACCAGTCTGTTCCTGGACAAACTGTCAGATGGAGGGGAGCGCGCTCTGGGTCTCACCCTTTCACTCCCTGTGTCTTCAGAACTCCCAATTATTTCAATTTATTTATCGCATTTTTAGGTCACTGAAAAATACCTGATTAAATAAATCAGGCATAAATCAACTCAAACCAAGTTTAGGAACAAAAGTGTGTGCTGAAACAGATTTAAAATTCAACTGCAGGCTTTTTACTTTTTATTTGTTTTTATTTTTAAGTAAGCTCTACACCCAAAGTGGGGCTTGAACTCACAATCCTGAGATCAAGAGCCACAGGTTCTACTAACTGAGCCAGCCAGGCGCCCCTCAACTGCAAGCTTTTAAGGGATAGAAGGGAAATGAAACTGAGAAAGCAAGATTCAGAAAAAACCAGGCCCAGTGGCCTTTCACAGAGCGTTCTGCCTCCATCACCACAACTTGCAAGAGCCTGAGGATTCAAATAACATGTGAACAAATAGAATGAAAAAGTAAAATTCCCTACCTTACATGCTGAGGCAAGCAGAGCCTTTGAATTGCTACAAGCAACACAAAATATTTCATAACCATGTCCATATCTAAAATTTAAAAAGAAAAAAAAATGCATGACCCCTACATTAGTATATGTACCTATTCTCATGCTGCAAAGTTTTCAAAATCTGAAAAGAACATCAGTTTCTCTAATATACAATTCTTTTAGGGATGTTACATTTTTGTCTAGACAAACATTTAGGGAAAAAACAGAGACTGGGGAAAATGCCAGCTTCCTAAAGGTGATATAACTTATTCAAACAATTAGATAAAAATACAAATTTTCACCCCCAGCCAGCCAATACAACAAACAAATCCAGGAAAGGTTTTGATAGAGAACCACAAAAGGGAAAAAATAAAAACAAACAACAGAATAATAAATATTAGAAGTCCTTTTAAAAAAGGAAAAGAAATATAATGTTATATCTCCCTACTTCAAAAATGAAGACCAGTAAATAAATCCAGTAAATAGAATACATAGTAATATAAAAATCTATGTGAAGTTTAATTCTTTCCCCTTAGGAAGGCCACTGAAGATTTTTAGATGAGGGGGGGACAGTATAGGTGAAAGGAAAGCAAAGGAGAAAATCAAATCGTGGGGAGAAAAAAAATCACAAGTTATGAAAGAATCATCAAAGAGCTTAGCACAGTTTAACTTACAGTTTTTGAACTTCAGGCCACAAAGTATTCTGCAGAAGATGGTCCTCAGTGGGAGGTTCTACAATACATGTATAGCATTGCAGTTCATTTTTCTATTTTCATGCAAGTAAGTGAATTCTATAGCACTTACGTAGGTCAACGTAACAGGTACCATACCATGTGTACTAACGACTCTATTGAACCCCCTTTTTACCATTTCTTACCAGTAAGTATGGAGGGGTGAAAGGCCACTGGCTGATAATCGAAACTAGTACCAGTTAATAGTTCTTCTTCATCAGAAGGCTGAGAAGCTATATCTCCTAGTTTAAAAGAAACACACCAACATCATGAATTAGTCCCCATATTTATAGGTCCTATACACGTCCCAATATTAAGACCTTCAGAAAGCAATGGCACCTCAAAGTACTTCAAAGATGCATCAGTGTGATTCCAAAGCCATGGGTATATCCACTACTCCACTATTTTGCAATTGTGCTCCTTGAAGCACCAGTCAATTCCAGAAAGATTCCTTTCTTTTTCTTTGACCTAACAGTTCCCAAACTTAAAACAATCAGACAAGTTCTTCAGCTAGCCATATTAGCACGTGTGGTGGCAGTGCTCCATGAAACACACTTTGTGAAAGCTGCACCTATTTCAGGGTCTGCATATGGACAGAGCACTTAGCATGAAATGTCTGAGGCAGAAAGCAGATGCATGTATCGTGATTTAAAAAAAAATCAGGGGCTTTTAGGTGGCAGAGTCCATTAAGTGGCCAACTCTTGGTATTGGCTCTGGTTGTGGGGAATCGAGCCGCGCTTCGGGCTCTGCACGCAGCAAGGAGTCCGCTTGAGATTCTCTCTCCCTCTGTCTCTGCTCCTCCCCCCTTCTCTAAATACATAAATCTTAAAAAAAATTATTTAAAAACTCAGTAATGAACATGAGGTACATGTTACCCAAGTGTGTAACTAGGTTTTAAACACCACTATGGGTTCAAAACTTTTGGACACAAAGCCTTACCCTGAAAGACAGCTTTATTTGATAACCCCAAAGCAGGGACAGTAGCTCCTTCTGGAAGATCACCGTCTTGCTGGAATAAAAAGTATGATACATGTTTTAAACACTAAAAGTTACTATTACCTCAGGCACACAAAATGTCATCCTCATAAATGCAGAGGAACAATTTAAAGACCACATTGTGTGGGTATCTGCCCACACTTCCATTTTCTTCTAAACCAACAGATGGAATGCTCTCCAAAGACAGGCTGCAGTTAGCCCCCAACCCTCTACACCCAACACATAAAGTGGAGTATTTTCTCATCCATGAGCTCGTCAAACCCTAACAGCTCAGTGAGTTTCAGAGTCTGACAAAAGTGTACTTGTCTGGTTTCTAGCAAAAAGTGGGCTGAAAATGGCATGCCCGGGGCTCTACTTCCAAGAGTCTCCCAAGCACACCCCTAATGATGCTTGTGTAAACATCACTGTTTTCCTAAAAAGGCACACAGTATTTTCATTACACATATTTAAACAACTCAGTATTTTAAAAAAATTTTACAGAGTCTCATTTGAAGTGCCAATAATCTTATACCCTGCAATTTATACCAATCAAATTATCTCATAAAAAACTATATGCTAACCATCAAAACTGGCACATGTCCATACGCTAAGAGCATTTCTCACAATTTAGACTTTAATACAGGGGCTGGAACTCAACACAAACATGAGCAATGGGAATTTAAGCCATCATCAAGAATAGCTACCCAGGACATAAGAGACTGCATGTTTTATCTCAGAAACAAAGAAAAACAAACCAGCATGGAAAAGAGCAGCAAGAAGCATTCCTACAAACCTATCCACACATTCAGAATGGGAACAAAACCCAAAACACGGCAAGAGGCTTTCCAGTCTAGGCAATTTCTGTATCTTGGGACACAGAGTTGAGTGTATACCTGGACTAAGGCTCTCATGGAATCCTAAAACCACATTTCAATCCCTAGAACTGAGAGATCCTGAAACCAACGGCCTTTCCACCCCCATAGCTCTATATAATAATCCCAATCAAGACTTCCCTTTTGATCTCATTCCCACTATTATGATTAGAAACAAGCAGAACAGAATCTTAGATATTCTTCACATAATCAAGAAAGCCTGTGTCATGAGGTGCTCAGTATATGCTCAAGGAAATTTAGCTGGGACTTTTATTTCAGATGACTCACTTTCTTCACCAGTCTTAACCCAGCCCTGCCTTCAGGGTCTCCAGGCTCAAAGGCATCCTGTTCTCACATAATATTCTCCACCCAAAATACCTTTCAGGACTTTGTTTAGGAACCCTCCAACAGGGCCCCCTAGTCAAAATGGTGCCTGCCTCCCAAGGTCCTCCAGCACTTGACTTTCTCCATTCTCTCCATTTCCATGGATGTACTACTCTTCTACCCTGCTGCTCGCTCCCTCTCTCCTTCCTTCTGCCTATCAAGTGTACTTATCCTTTTCAACCTCAGAACCAAATCTGTGACCCATCTCTAAGTACAGCAAAGAACGATATGATACTCACACTTCTGTATAACACAACTATCTTCCTAATTTCCCTTCCTTCAAAACTAACTACTTTACAATTTTCATAACTTACATATTTTTATAAGCAGCTCAAATCTTCTGTAAAAAGAGAATATAAACACTAAAAACAACTTCCCTTTCAAAACCCAAATTAAGTCCCATTAAACATTTTCTCTTTACCCTAGTATAGTGTACTTCTTCCTTCTATGAATAATTTACTTAAGCCACAAAAAAAAAAAAAAAAAAAAAAATTCACTGGTCTCATCTAGTAATTCCAGGTACTTCTGTTCCACTGCTCCCTATCCCTAACCTACAGCTACATGGACATCTCCTTGAAAATATGACCTATCTAGGGGCACCTGGGTGGTTCAGTAGGTTAAGCATCTGCCTTCGGCTCAAGTCATGATCCCAGGGTCCTGGGATTGAGCCCCGTGTCTGCCTTCCTGCTCAGCGAGGAGCCTGCCTGTCCCTCTGACTGCCACTTGCCCTGTTTGTGCTCACTCTCTCTCTCTCTCAAATAAATAAATCTTTAAAAAAAATTTTTTTAAAAAGGAAATACGACTTATCTATTATATTAGTTAGTACCTATCAATGTGATGATATGTGGTATTCCTGCCTTGATTTAACACTGTAATTCTTTACAGTGTCTTAGGCTACGTTTTAGAGAAATTTCTGGTTTTAACGCCTAAATTATTACATGCCACAATGTGCACTGAAGTTTGTCAAGCCAATAATAACATAATTTGACTTCCTTTCTACCCATGAGCTCCATTTAAGCAAGATTTTGCTTAAAGCAAAAAGTTTTTTACATGAAGTACATGACTTTTTTAAATGACGTACGTGAATTTAGTTGAAACATTTAAAGGAATACTCACAGTACAAAGCACAAGATTCAGTGACTGGCCCGTAATGGCACAAAAATTTTCCACAAAATTTCGAGGTGCAGAAAATACTCGAAGAACTTTTTCATCTGCTCCAGATACAAACTGAAACCGACTAATCATTGCCAAACATTTCAGGTCATATCCATGTATCTGAGGCCTGGCAATTTCATGCCAAGTCACCTGGTATTAAAATAGGATAAACAAAAATGATGTTTCAAAAACCAAATTCTTCTCAACAAGAAAATACCAGATGCAAAACCATTTAGTATGCAACAGAAATATAGCCACAGAGCAGATTCATTCATGTCCTGCTTACTGATAATTCAACCCTTTTTGTTACTAAGTAGTATTCCCTTGTACAGCTATGTGTGTGTATATAAATATGTGTGTGTGTGTATGTAGATACATACACATATGGAAGCTTGTTGATCCATTCACATACTGACAGACATTTAGGTTGTTTCTAGTTTTTGTCTTTTACTGAAAAAGCAGTTGTGAACATTTCTGTACAAGTCGTTGCATGGACATGGGCTTCTATTTTTCTTGAGTAAATACTACCTATAAGTAAAATGGCTGGATATCATAGATGCATATTTAAATTTTTAATAAACTGCCAAACCATTTCCCAAAGAGGTTATACATTTCACAATCCCACCAGCAGCGTACAAGAGTGCCAGCTGCCTGCTCCCTCACCAACACTTGGTACAGTCTTTTACTTTAATCATTCTGATAGGTGTATAATGGTATCTCATGTGGCTTTATTTTGCATTTCCCTGATGACTAATGGGGTTGAGAATCTTTTCCTGACCTTATTTCCTTATATCTTCTTTGGAGAAGTATCTCTTCAAATTTTCTACCCATTTTTTACAGGATTGTTTGTTTTCCTATTACTGAGTTCTGAGACGCTCTTTATAAACCCTGGATATCAATCCCTTACCAGAGATGTGCTTGGTAAATACTTTCTCCCAGTTCGTGACTTGTCTTATTTTCCTGACAGTGTCTTTCAAGGAGCAGAAATTTTACTTTTTGGTGAAGTCTAACTTATCCATTTTTTAATGGATGATTAATAAACAACAGCTGAGCCGTACCATTAACAAATCATAAAGAGTCACAGAAAAACACTACAAATCACTTGCTTTATTTTTTTAATGGACGCTAGTGTTGCTCCCAATGTCCTCTCCTTTATCATTTGAATCTACCACTGTACTGAAGTATGGCAGGTTTCACTCATTTTCAAGGACTGACCCACAGTCAGTTTCAAGTTCTTTTGTCAGAAATTGAAGCTGAGTACACAGGCTTTCTCTACCACATAGCACAGTTCAATGGCTTGCCAGTGGTAAAGTTCGGTTGCAATTTTTTGAGCTCAGGGCCAAGACTGAAAAGTTTACTGAACAAAAACTGTCCTTAATCACTACTACCTAATACTGTATGACTTTAGAAATTAGATTTTACTGCAGACTTGACAGTGTTTCTTAATGAATTAAACCTAAAATTACAAGGGATAAGTGAACTTTTATATAGAATGGAAGTAAATTCATTTTGAAAACTAATAAACTGAATTGTAAAGAGCATATGTATGTTTTGTTTAAGTTTTTAAGAAAATACCGAACCGTTTTCCTGACTGCTGTGTCACTCTGCACTCCTACCAGCAACATATGAAGGCTCCGGCCGCTCGGCATCCTTACTGCCGCTCCCTGCTGTCAGTACGTCTCACCTCAGCCCCTCTACAGTGTGCAGAGGCACCGCGACACTTTTCACTCGTGTTTCCGTAGCGGCTAACAATGTTGCCCCACTTTTCACGTGCTCAAGGATGTTTTTTAAAGTGCATCAGTCAAGTAGGAAGACATTTTACCTGGGATTGGTCTTTTCTCTTCCACGGAGCAAACAGTCGAGTTGTCTGGTCAGTACCAACAGTGATGATAAACTCTCCTTCTGGATCCCACATTAGGTCTTGGACACCGTCAAAGTGTCCTGAAATAACAATCTCTGGAGTCCACTCTCTCTGCAATGAAAGTGCTCATGACACATCAAATAATCGGAGATCACTACTACCCAGAATCAAGTCTGATTATGATAATGCCTTCCGCCCTCAGGGCTAATGATGGAAAAGACTGAGGCCCCCGAGCAAGGCAAAAAGCTAAAAAAAACAAGACAGGACCTTAAAATAATAAGATCCTAAAATAAAAGGATGGGTTTTCTAATCAAGCATGTTTGAACTTAAACATTCAAATATGTGTTGCGTCCTTTGAAGCAGTAACCCTGGGAAATTCCCCTCTGTTCAGCATTTACTGAATGCCTCCTAGAAGCCAAACACTATTTAACTTTTCTCTGCCTCAGAGAACTCTTCTGTAAAAGAGTTACCAAGCTTGTACGGTTGTTATGAGAATTAAATTAATTTATATTTGTAAAGCGCCCAGAACAATGCCAGCACATACCAGGTATTATGTATTTTTCTGTTAAACTACATAACAGAGTATTATGCAAAATGAGTCAGTAGATTCTGAGTATGTGCCTGATTGGCTTTTTTTAAAAGATTTATTTAGAGAGAGGGAGAATATGAGGGAGAGAGACAGCGGGAGGGGGAAAGGAAGAGGGAGAAAGAATCTCAAGCAGACTCCACTCTAAGCACAGAGCATCAAGACCTGAGCCGAAACCAAGAGTCAGATGCTTAACCAGCTGTGCCACAATGGCTTCCTTTATCAAGTACAATGAGCTGCAGGTGTAGAGAACACAGGCTGAATCAAACCCAGCTGGCTCACCTGAGGGAGCCTGTACCAGCAACCATGTGAACAAATAAAGACAATAAAATACAGAAAATGCCGTATGTCTCATCCACACAGCACAGGTGATGGTTTTGAACAACCTCAAGTAGTGGTAAAATGATCTTTTTTTTTTTTTTAAGATTTTATTTATTTGTTAAAGAGAGAGCGAGCGAGATAGTACAAGCAGGGGGAGCAGGAGAGGGAGAAGCAGGCTCCCCACCGAGCAAGGAGCCCAATGTGGAACTTGATCCCAGTCCTGGGATCATGACCTGAGCCAAAGGCAGACACTTAACCGACTGAGACACCCAGGCGCCCTAAAACAATCTTTAGAGTAAAATTAAACTTGTATAAATAGCTAAAAGCTCACTCAAAGCCAAGTATGATGAATACAATCAGTGATTAAGCTAAGCTATATTATTTTCTAGTCAAAAAAATTAAAAGGTTGTGACTAATAAGTGACATAATTTCTTCTGTGACATAAAAATTGATTCTGAAGTTAGCACTAATAGGAGTTTCCAAAAAGTCCTGAACAAAGGGCAGCACTTTTGTACTATCAGTACAGTTTTCCACTGTAACAGTCCTAAAGTACAGCGTTTGTTTATGAAATCAGCCTCAATTATAACAAATGTGCCACTCTGGTGTGGGAGGCTATGCATGTGCGGGGACAGAGGGTATATGGGAACTCTCTGTACCTTCTGCTCAATTTTTCTGTGAACCTAAAACTTCTTTAAAAAATAAAGTCTATTTTTTTAAAATGTCACCTTAAATACTTGGTAAGCAGCTATTACAAATCTGAAGTCAAATTATAAGTACAAGTCCTTGAATTCTGTCTTCCGGTTTGAGTTTCTTTTTACTTATCTGATGCTTTTTTCTATGAAGGCCCTCAAAAACTAAAGCTGAAATATGGCTCAAAGGAGCTCTGAGTTAAAAACAAAATTTATCCTAAAAAATATGTTATTTCAAAGTGTCAGGGGCACCTGGGTGGCTCAGTCGGTTAAGCATCCTCCAACTCTTGATTTCGGCTCAGGTCATAATCTCTGGGTGTTGGATTGAGCCCCACATCAGGCTTCACGCTCAGCGAGGAGTGTGCCTGGGATTTTCTCCCTCTCCCTCTGTCCCTCATCCACCTATGCACACCTGCACACTCTCTCTCAAATAAATTTAAAAACCTTAAAAAAAAAAAGTGCCTTAGCTGATGATTCCCTGGCTCATTTCATAGTAGAAACAATTCTTCTGTTTTTTGGTGTGTGTATACAGTTGACACACAATGTTACATTAGTTTCAGGGGTACAACATGGTGATTCAACATATCTATACATTATGCTATGCTCCCACCAGTGTAGCTACCACCTGTCACCATAAACACTATTACAATACCATTGACTATATTCCCTCTGCTGTACCTTTTACTCCCATGACTTACTCATTCCGTAACTGGAAGCCTGTACCACCCACCCTCTTCACCTACTTGGCCCAACCCCCACCCCCCTTTCCCCTCTGGCAACCATCAGTTTGTTCTCTGTATACACAGGTCTGATTCCATACTAGTAGAAATAATCTTGAAGGTCAACTCCAAATGGAAAATATAAGAGAAAGAGTAAATCATTCCATGCATCGAGAAGTCAAATCCTCATATATGATACAACTATTACAAAGCCCACCAACTAAAGGTTATGCAAATCCGTGAATACTTACTTTACTTAGAATCTACTGACTCACATTTCACTCAATGCTATTACTTCTTTCATTTATTATTACCTGATTTAAAATATATTAATATACTATCCCTCCCGTAAGTGCCATGCCTAGGTTTTCATACTGTACAAATACAAACTCATTGAAGCATCACAGAAACCCTATGAGTAGGTGCTATTTCTAGCCACATTTCACAGAGGAGGAACCTGAGACAGGTTAGGCAATGTCCTCGAGGACACAGAGCTAGTAAATGCTGGTGCCGGGGTCTGAACCCAGGCTGCCTCCCTCCAAGGCCTATGCTCTTAGCTGCTGTTCCTGCAATGTTGTATCCTCACGTCCAAAGAAGCAGATCAAAAGCAAATTAGAAAGTAAGAGATGGAATAATGTGGAGGCAGCTACATGACTAGAGAAAGATTACCTCTTTGATAACAGACTAACAACTATAAAAAAAGATGTAAAAGAACCCAGTATCTAGAGGACCATTTAAAATTACACTTATCAACACCCCTGAGAACATTAATATATTCCTTCACAAAATAACAGGTGGTCCTACTGCCCTTTTGTCAGTTGGACCCAACTGTCCAAGGAAAGACCAAAGCATGCTATCTTCCTTAAGAAGACAGCGAAGTTAAACATTTTAGGAAATACTCCCATCAAAAAATTTACAGAACTTAAAGGCAGAGCTTAAAACGTATATAGCTTAAAGTTCACTTTTGTAGAAAGTTTACTTATGTGCAAATTTCAAACCCTCAACAATGCTGGACAAATGAATACTTTTAGTCTTAGAAAAGCATAAGTTTCTTACTTAGCATAACTACAGTGTAATGTCTATAGTAAGAAGTGATGTCATTTGAACTTAAACACCTCTACTATGTTTCTGGAGAGTATTGTAAGTATGTAACATAGTTTACCTAGGTTTCATTTCACTCTGTTTAATTACAAATGCTTTACTTAAAAACACTTTTCTTACTGGGTTCGCTGCATTCTGTTTCCAAAGGTGCAATGCTCCATGGAAAGCATGAGCGATGATCATGGAGCCATCTTCATTGAACTGGCAATCATAAAATCCCAGAGTATTTCCACCTACTTCACCTACTCGAACCTTTGCAATAACAGAAAATAATTCACAATCAGTATTCCACACTTGTCACAACAGAAATCGGAGAGTCCAGAGATTATGATGTTCCCTCTTACTTAGGGAACATAAAGAGTAAACATCTGCAGCTCCAGAAATATAGACTTGGAGGTTAAATATTGTTTATTAAACCCAATTTTCTGTTCCTTCAATATTCACATTTTTACCTGTTCTAGCCAAACTCCTGACTCTTCATCTGGAGCCCAGAGAATCATGGTTTTATCCATGGAGGCGGACAATAATCTCATTGGCTGCTGAAGAACACCATCTGAAGAATAAAAGCTAATGTCTTAAAGTGACCAACAAGCATGACGTTGGTAGATCAGCAGGAAATGGGTACTGCAAGAACACTCACTTGCAGCATTACAATAGCAAAACTTCTGGAAACACACGGAAGTCTACCATTAGAAGAACAGATGAACAAGTTGTGGTATATTTAGACAATGGAATATTATACTTCAATAAAAATAAATGAGAGCTACATGAATCAACATGGATACATCTCCAAAACATGTTAAGCTGAAAAGACAAGTTATAAGATGAGAATACATATTGGTATCAAGTTTTAACAACTGTAAAGCAATACTGTTTGTGGCTACATAAATGTGTAGCAGAAGTATAAAATCACTCATGGGAATGACACGCAGTGAATTCAGTCCCGTAGTTGCCCTAGGAAGAATGGAGGGGAAAGGGTTCAGGAAAGAATATACACAGGGGTCCCTCAATACCAATAATATCTTTTTTTTCAAACTGCAATAAATATGGCATAATATCAACAACAGCTGAATGGTAACTACCTGTGTATTCATTATTGGTATTTTCTACTCTTGCCCAGGGGAAGGGGCTAGGGGAAGAATGTGAGGCTTGTGCCTTGTTCAGCTCTACACCACAGCACCAGCTTCAGCAGGCAACCATCACACCATAAATGGAGATTGAGGGCAAAAGAAAGAGGGAGAAAGTCTTTTTTTTTCATAAATGTTGTGTCTCAGTATTACACCAACTTTCTATTTCCAGGGGCAAAAGTTCCAGTGAAGTTGAAGTTGGCTTACAAGTCAGTTTCTCTTAAATCCCATAATGACTAGATGAAAACTTTAAAAGGGAGTTAAAAGGGGTGTGGTGGTTTCAGCATCACAGCAGTGATCACACTTTTCCTACTCAGGATTGTAAGTTTCAGTGGAACTGGGTGTCCAGAAGAACATATCAGCAGCTGCAGTATTGAACTTTGCCAACTTAATGTCTTGTAGTTGAGATTTTTCTTTATTTTTTAACCGGTTTTTTTTTTTAAGATTTTATCTTAAGTAATCCCTACACTCAACATGGGGCCCAAATTTACAACTCCGAGATGAAGCACTGCATGCTCTACTGACTGAGCCAGCCAGGCACCCCTATTTGAGATTTTTAATCAAACTAAAAAAGAAACCCTCCACTTCATTTGGTCAGCTTAAAATTCTAAACATGAGATTTAAATGAAATGAGGGATATGTGTGTATTCTTTTTCCTACCTTCGTAGAACGAAGGCTGCCAGTGAACTGCATTTACCCAGTTCTCATGACCAGCCAGCACAGTCTCCAGAGTAACTGCACACACTACCTTAGTACCTGTAACAGAAACAATGACATTTTCTTTTCTCAAAGCTCTTCTAGAAAGAATTTTCATAACCCAAGTTGTACAATTACATACGCCCCTTCAAAAATTAGAACATGATTTAGATTCAACAAAAAACTAAATTTCACTAATTTAATCCATTCAAAATCACGGAGAAAAAAAGTTCTAAAGATATGTAAGTTTTTCTCTCAATTTTTCTCTATTTAGTCGTAAATACATGTTAAGGAATATATTCAATTTTTAAAGTTTTCTGGAACAGCTACTGTTATATTCCAATTAAAAAGCAAAACCAGACATGTCAGCCTCCTGGCTATCCACACTCATCATCAACATGCAATAGCCTAAATACCACTTTTTTAAAAACTTAAGATAAATGCAGAAAGAGAGGAGGTCAAATCAGTATTGTAACCTTTCAAATAAAATAATAAAAATGTCACAAAAATTTCATATTTGGGAATAGCTAGCTACTCGTAACATGCTGGTTAAGGATTTCTTGGTTCTCCCCATAAAACTACGTTACCAAAATCTCAACTCTAATGGGCTTTAAAACCAATTACAGTAATAATAAGAAGAGTATTCCTAGGTGAACAATGCTCACTGAGGGCTAACTTTATAATTTAGTTGAACACTCAAAAAATATTTCCTTCAAATACAACATTCCAGCAGGATCTATCACGCAACGGTACTGTTCTGATTCCAGACAGTAAGAAAATCAGATTTACATATACCACTCAAGTGTAGCGCTTTGGCTTGTCTCTTATTCAGTAAAGGTATGGATAATTCTCTTTATTCCTTTAGATCTTCCTATGCTAAAACTGCAAATTTGGCATCATTTTATAAATTACTGAGAATGTTTTACTGAGAAAACATTTAACATTTTCAGCAATTTTTAAAAATCTTACTAATATGGTTAGAAAAAAATAAGTTTCATATATGAAAAATAACTTATCCTCAAATAAAACCTTTTTTTTTTTTTAAAGTGCATAGTATCAGTTTCAGGTAGGGATTGGATACTTCTGAAAAACTAACCTTCACATAGGTGTGTAGTGAAACAGATAAATGAATGAGCTAGGAAGCTGTTACATCAAATATTTTCATTATTACTCACTTTCATTTTCTATTGTAAAAGTATTTTCCTTCAGTTTTATATTATCATCATCCTGAGTTTCTGAAGATGTTGATTTTATATACAGCTTCCATATTCGTATCAGGCAATCTTGTGAACAGCTTGCTAGGAAAAGATCTCTACCTAATAAAACAACAAATGTTACTATTTTTTAAACATTATATTCTTAAATTTAGGTATAAGACTTTCTCTCTACAATATGCTGATCTCTAGATTTCCTGAAAAAATGAGACTCTGCTTCCCTACCCTTTATTCATTTGACCTGTATTTTCTTAGTAACACTGGCAAATATACATACAACACTAATAAATGGTTACAATGTGCAGCATTGTTATACAGTCCACAAAATTCTACAAAGAACTCAAGAATGTTTGCATATGTAATAGTCAGCTAGTGAGCTCCTTAAAACATCAACTAGTTTCATCCTCTACCACCCAAATTAATAGTTAACAAAGGGGTAAGTATCCTCTTTTCTAATAGGGACAAAGAAAAATGTTACATACAAAGGAAACATTAAATGAACATATAAGAGGCTGCTTTCCTGGAAGTTCCACACACTTGCCCCATCATATGTACTTCAGCAAGATTTCATACTGACCAAAGGTTGCCCATTCCACGCCTCTTATCCAATCCTCATGTCCACAGAGAAAAAGCACTTTCTGAAACTAGTAAGATAACAAAAATCATCGGGCTTGGTGTAAGAATTTAATACTTTATGTATATCAGTGATTTCATTTGGGGTCACAGCCAGTCCCAATGCACAGTTTTTGCTTGTTTGTTTGTTTTTAAATTGGGAACATTCTGATCAAGATAAAAAGATAGAGCTCTCATTTGGGAATAAAAATTTCATTATCATCTAACTCATCTGAGTAAGTAATATAGTATCCATAGACCTTAAATAAATACTGTAAATGTTTACAGGATAAAATGACATGTGCTGTCCTATAGAAAAAAGTTGGGTGGTTGGACATTCACAACCATTGTAAACTTTCTTATAGGATGCAAAGAAACAAGTATCTCCATGATTAAATAAATAAGCCTAAAGTTAAACTACCTCTTTTCTGGAACTTCCCTTCTGTAATTTAACCACTCAACATGTAGGTAAAGCTCAGAATGACAAATAAACACTATCAGGGGAATTTCACCATAGATATATGAAAATTTACAAAAACAACAAAAAAATCCACTACCACAACATCTTCCTCCTGTCCTTTCCCCATCCAACAATCTGTTTCCCACCTAACAACACTGGACCAGGTGGCCAAGGTAGCGCTTACTTGGTGTTCAAACAAAGTGGAAAACTGTCTAAGAGAAGACTGTCAAAAAAGATTCTCCTACTGGATTATTATGGTTTAAATTAGAATATCCCTAAAATTCTACAATCTGGAAATAATCTGTATTAAGATATGTAATTAAGCAGAACATAATTCTAGTATCTTAATGAAATCATTAATTACCTGGTCATCTCGCTGAACGAATAAATGAATTTTGCAGTCATCATCGCCACATGCTAATATTGGTACTGAAAGGATAAAAGAGGCTTTACTGTAAATATTCCATCACATGTTATGATTATCACCAATGCTGGATTCTAAGCACTAGGTAGTTAATCCAGGCTTCTATTTTCCGCACCCTGAACAAACATTGAAAGTGCTCAATAAATGTCTATAGGAATAAAATGAACACTCTAAAACGTGCTATTAAATGGTTACTTAGAGAAGAATGACTGAGAGTCCTTTCCTCCATCCTGTGTCACTTGTGATAGAAGTAGTGGTGAAAAGAGAAACACAAACAACATTTCACCCAAGTCAACCAGAAGATTAATCCAAGAAGTTGTTAACCCAACTGAGTAAAAAAATGTAAGAGCTATGAGGCCAGCACCACGACTATTGCACAAAGATTTAAGGGTATGCTTGTCACTTCAAGTATCTTACATTTTGTTTGAGAATTCAAAAATAAAACCAAATTCATGAAGCAAGTGGAAAACAAAGTAAAAGGCTGTGTAATTATTGCACAATTTTAAGTTGCTAAGAGAGTAGATCTTAAAAGTTCTCATCACAAGGAAAAAAAAATTCTGTAACTATGCATGGTCGGGGACATTAGCCAGACTTACTGTGGTGATCATTTCTCAATATATACAAATATCAGATCATGATGTTGTACACTTAAAACTATTATGTCACTTATACCTCAATTTGTGGGAAAAAAAAAATAGCAGGTAAATACGTAGTTAAAACACTATTGGGGCGCCTGGGTGGCGCAATCGTTAAGCATCTGCCTTCGACTCAGGGCGTGATCCCGGCATGATGGGATCGAGCCCCACATCAGGCTCCTCCGCTATGAGCCTGCTTCTTCCTCTCCCACTCCCCCTGCTTATGTTCCCTCTCTTGCTGGCTGTCTGTATCTCTGTCGAATAAATAAATAATATCTTAAAAAAAAAAACAACAAACTATCAAAGATGAGGTACAAAAACTCATATCACCAAAGGACTGCAGATAAATAAGGACTCTTTTTCTAAGTAAATGGAAAAATAAGTGTGTTTTTCAAAGATTTTCTCACTTTAAATCAAGTGAAAAATAAAACTCCAGTCACTGGCCTCAGTGTGCATGAGAAGAAACGAAATTCTCCGTTATAAAGCCAGAATGCGTGAGTTCCTCCTACTGGGATCCCTCACACAGAGCAAAGTGGGAGCATCACATGAAACGGGGGAGCTACAGTTCCTGCTGCAGAGCGCGCTGGAGGCTGGCGGCTTCCAGGCCTGCCTCTCTCCGCCGGGTACGTCCTCCAGGAACCTAAGGTGGCAGAGATGGACCGACTCGCACTGGCCATCAACTCTGGGGAGGATCATCAAAGGCACAGACAGACAGGTTTCATAGCAAAAGGGAGAATTTTGTGCTGGGAAATTTTAAGTGGTCTTGGGCAAATGGTCATTCTGTAGGATGTGAAGAGGCGCTCATCTTCACAGAAATGTTCACAGGGTCCATCTTCGGTATTTTTTCAACTTATTCTAGACCTTCACCTTCAAAGGGTTAATTTTCCCAAATCAGGTCTACAGATGTTGATAATATATCTGATAAATAGCAGTATCAATCCCAAGTACATGTTAAGTCACTTAAATTTTCAAGGGTTATCAAAATTCTTAACAGCTTCCCTTAATTTTATGTTCTATACAAAGATCATTTGAATACTGAAAACAAAAGTACACCATAATGTACAGAGTAGTAGAGTCATTATGCTGTACACCCGAAACTAATGAAACATTTTGTCAACTATACTTCCATTTTTTAAAAAAAGTATATTATCCACGTTTCAACTTGTTTCATGAAAACATTTAGATATGAAATTAAGACCTAATGTTTCTTTTAGGTTCTGGTTGTATGAAGACATAAAAATACATTACTGTTTCAGTGTATACTTAGCAGGATACTCACCATCAGTATTAGGCAAATAAGATAAGCAGAGAGCCAGAGTGAATCCATTTCCAAAGTTCAAGGTCTGAATGCACGTTACTAAGAAATAATAAAAAACACCATGAACAGCTAACTGTGAGCTCATCCGCCCTGAAAGCCCTAGGTGCAGAGGGGATCAAAGAGGTCAATCCTGACCCCCCGCCAATGACCATGTAAATTTAAATGATCAACCTTTAACAACATTACAGAGAACAAAATGACTTAAAACACTGAAAAAAATGGTATGTATGTTCTTCCATCATTCATTGGACAATTACTACTTCCTTTGGAGTATAATGTCCATAAACCTACCTTCTGCACCCTTTTTAGACCAGATTCGAACAGTAGAATCGGAAGCTGCAGAAACTATCAGTGTATGTAATCCAATATCCGATGCCCTCCTCTGGTAAAGAGCATGCACTGCGTAAACAGGTCCTTCATGGCCTTGGAGATGGACTGCTTTTAAAAGCTACCTCAGAAAGAATTGACAAAAACACGGTGATAAAAAAAGGAATTAACAGTTCCATCTTTATTTAACTAAAATCACAGAATTAAAGGTACAGTTAAAATGCCTGACCCAGAAATACATCCTTTCAAGTTGAAGAGAATGTAAACTTCAGAGAAGCTGGTCTGAACACAATAAGAACACATGAACGTGCACAGCCTTTGACACAGCAATTTCCCATCTAAGAATCTACCCTGAGATGCTAACCACACTAGAGTAACAGATAACAAAAGATAAATGCAGAAAGACATTCATGACACACTCTTTACAATAGTGAAAAACTACAATTAATCTAAAATTGCTAATAGGGAACTGATTAAATTGTTATACACAGACACTAGCCAGTAAAAAAGGTAACATGGAAAGACAACCACAACACTGACATTTTTGAAGACTACAGCCAGCTTTGTGAAATGTTCCTTCTTTTGGATTAGTGTGATATTTCCTCATGATTAGATTCCGGATATACATTTTGACATCATTACTATCCACGTACATCACATCAGGAAGCACATGATATCACTCTGTCCCAATTTTAGTGATGTTAACCTTGGTATCCTAGTAGAGGTCAAGATGATTAATGTTATATATTAGGATCCATACACTAGCTTCCAATAATGATTGACCTTTGGCTTCTTTGAAAAACCATTTTAAAAAACTCAAGTACAGTATAATCTCTTTTATGTATAATTATACACACAAAATAGAGAGGTAGAACAACGTTCATTAGAACGTTAACTGTTTTGTACTTAGTTTTCCTTCTTTATACTTTTCTGTATTTAAACTTTTTTCACATGAGTCTATATTATTACTCCCTAAAAAATTAAATCTATTTAAAGTACTCACTTTACTTTTTTAAGCAGGGTTATATATCAACCATCAGAGACCTTTAAAAACTCAAACAAAAGAAACCTCTCAAGTTCACCAGCTTGTTAAAAAACAATGCTCAATCATCAGAGACTCAAACCTCTCATTATACCAGCTTAAAATTATTTCCTTTTATCGGAAGTCAAGGTGTGTTGAGCTCCTGTGTACATGGAAATGAATATGGAAAGGAACCTGTAAGCCTCTAAGGTTTTCATGTGTGGACCCATCCCCTAAATCCTCTTATTCCCTTCATCCCCCTTTTATACCTTTTACCTTCCTGCTGTCCTCCTCCTCGTTTGGCCTCACATTCTCTTCTGGCCTCTAAGTTTGCTGTCTGCCATCAGATACTCGCTCAGCCTACAGTCCTCTCTATTGACAGAAGCATGAGGCAACGCTGAGGAAACTTTTCCAAGGATTACCTCAAAATCTCAAAAATGAGTGCTCAAATCATTCTCTGGATTCCTCTGCCAAGATATGTCCAAGTAGGAGTTAAGTTTGCTACACCCCTCTTTGCTCTCATTCAAGTCTAGGTGCTTCCAAAATCCCCACCTCCACATCTGCCCTCTCTTTCTAAGGACAAGTCTGGATGTCTGGCCAGCAATTCAAGTGACATGTCTATAAGTAAATTCCACATCTTCCTTCCTACTTCCCTATTTTTCTTTGTAGAAGCACCTTTCTCCCAGAGCCTGAAAACAGAATCCCACTATTTTTAATTACTCACTCCCTTAACACCAGCTCCCACTCCTCTGATAACCAGTCAATGTCAAAATCATATTCCCTTCAAAAACACACCCCACACTGCTTTCTTCATATCTTTTCCTACTCTAATTTGGCACACTGCTGTCAGATTAATCTTCTTTTGACACTCATTTTCTTCTGCTTAGAAATCATCAATGACTTCCAAATGCCTGCTAATAAAGAACAAACTCTTAAAGCTGATATTCACATTGCCATACAATCTTCTCCTACTGTACTTTAGTACCACCGCCTACAATGAGTTACCTAGGAACATTTCCAAAACCATGTTGTTCAGAGTTATAAGGAATGCTAAGCGATTTAAAAGGAAAAAAAAAAATCAAACTTGAAAGAAGTTTGGAAAATGCTAGTTAAACAAAAATACTCATGTTCATCCATGTCAGAACTCCGCAGGGATTGCACTATACTCAGGGTGCACTGGGACTCTCTAAAGAAGGTATAGCATATATACCTTAGGTATATATACCAAGGTTATTTCCCAACCTTGAGTGCCCATAGATTCCTTTTCTTCATGTAACTTCTTGAAAGATGAATAATTCTCTGAACAAACTTTAGAAAACCCTGCGCTAAAGACATCTTAGGCTTTGGTTAAGACTGGATACTGATGACCAGGTGGTCTCCTTTATCACCTGAGCTTTTTTATTCATGCCATTTTTCCTACCAGGAATTCTCACTCCTTAAATTCCTCCCAAGGAAACCATCCACACTTTAAGACCCAACTCAAAGGCCACCTCTTAAAACTCTACTGAACTCACATGGTTGTGGTACAGCATGTTAAGAGTAAATATCTACGAAGCTACCCTTGTACTTTAGCTCATCAAGTACATTTTGCCATCAAAACCATGTACATGACTCATAAGCAGAATTCTGCCTCCTCTTCATCTTCTGCATGACGGATGCTCAAATGTCTAACATGCTTTTAATCTTTGCTTATAAGTAGAAACAACCCAATGCCCATCAATAGAGTTCCATTCATACTCAGCAGTGCACATTATAACATTACTTAGAATTATGTAAATCTATACCTACATGGTAAAAGCTGTCCTATGAACACAGGCAGTGTTAATTTTTGCTATCACTGAAAAGAGAACAAACGGCCCCTGTTCTAAGTGCAGTTTGAAAACTATTCCAAAGTGATGGGAAATTCACAGAAATGAATGACAGCATATGAATACTGGAGCAAATATTAGAGAAAAGGGTACAGGGCATGTGAAGTATAGAAGATACAGGATCTGGATTACTGATAAGAATGAAGCGACTTCATAAAAGAACACAGATTTTAGGAAAAGAGCTGAAAATAAAAGCAGATATAAGTTATTTAACTATAAACATGTCTACCCACCTGATCATTCTCTATTTCCCAGTGAATCACTTGATTATCAGATCCTCCAGAAACTAATTCGGTAGAAGAAGCTGAAAAAAAATTGATTTCCATAAATATATTTATTTTTTTTCCCAGCTGTTTTCAGAACTTTCAAAGCTATAGAAAAGATATAAGAAAACTCATATACTCCTTACCTAGACTTCCCAACTGTTAACATTTTGCCACGTTTAACATCTCACTTTCTCTATATATGTTTATGCATAGACATCTTTGTTTATGGCAAACCATTTAAAAATAAGTTGCAGACGTGAGGACCTCTGACTCTTAAACACTTTATCATGTATCTCCTAAGAATTGGAACATTCCCCTACATTGCCACAATACAATTATCATATTCAACAATTTTAATCGTTGACATAGTATTATTAACGTAACATACAGTCTATGTTAAAATTGCCCCAAATTGTCCTAGTAATATCTTTTATACCTTTTTAAAATTCTGAATCTAAGGACCACACATTGCATATTTGTCATATCTTTTTAGTGTCCTTTAACCTAGAATAGTTTCCCAGTTCCCCTTTTTTGTGACAATGAGTCCCAGCCAATTGTTTTGTGGAATGTCCCTAGTCTGGATATATCTGACTGCTTCCTCATGTAAGATTCAGACTAAACAGTTTTGGCAGGAATAACATATATGAGATACTATACTCAGCTGCTGCTATCAAGTATATGACATATTTTTGAAATAAGACAAATATTTCAAAGTTTTTTTAACCATTTATAACTTCTTAAAGATTTTATTTATTTGACAGACAGTGAGAGAGGGAACACAAGCAGAGGGAGTAGGAGAGGGAGAAGCAGGCTTCCTGCTGAGCAGGGAGCCTGATGAGGGGCTTGATCCCAGGACCCTGGGATCATGACTTGAGCAAAAGGCTGACTCTTAACGACTGAACCACCCAGGTGCCCAACCATTTACAACTTACTGTTGATAACAAATGGAGTAACAACCAAAAGGGGGGTAAATTTCATTTTTATTTGGATTTTCCACTTGTTTGTTTCTTCTGGCCTATGTGCTAGATACTTAGGGGAAGCAGCAGGGGGATTATCTAAAGGACATTAGACTTGTTGTCAGAAGTCTCAGGTTCACGTCCTAACCCTAGCACCAACCAGCTGTGATATTGGGCTTTAATTTCTTTATACATCACAGAAATTATGCCATTTAACTACATGATTTTGGAAATTACTATAAGGTACATAAAAGTAATGTGTTAAAATTCATTTTAAATATATAAAACAGTATTTTTTTTAAGTAGGTTCCACACCCAACATGGGGCTTGAACTCATGACTCCGAGATCAAGTGTCACATGCTCTACTGACTGAGCCAGCCAGGCATCCCTGAAAATATGAAATGTATTATTAAAATTTTATGTTCACTAATACTTGGGTTAGAAAAAACATCTTAATTATCTGGTGACAGTGCCCTAATCTTAGAGGAAATCAAACATAATAGTTATAGATTACAGTGAAACACAAGCAATTCATTTTATGTAACCTCACTTTTAAAGGGAAGATAAAATACACTAACCCAAATTAATATTTTATAATAAATCCCTATACAGAAATTCAAGTAGTCTTTGATGTCACTTGGTGGCAATTAATATAATTACAATTGTGCTTTAATATCTGCACCAACAGCCACTCTTTCTATTATTTAGAGGTTTTTACTGACCTAACATGACTAATCCTACATTACCAAGTGAAATCAGTAGCTTATTAAACTTTTTTTAATGTCACAGATAAAGTCATGGCAAAGTCTTACTCATTCAGGAACTTTTGCATTTGCACATGGCTCAGTATACTCTCAATAAATGTTTATGGAAAGGAAAATAAAATTAATTCAGAGTCCATAAGAATACCACAGTAGGTATCTATAAGACATTTGAGGAAATCCCATAGGATTTCAGAAGCACCATCTAAAAGCAGTATGTTAATTAAAAATTCTTGAGTCACAGAATCATAGAGATAAAAGAGACCTGGAGATAATCTAGTCCAGTAATCCTCAATTATTTTGGCACCAGGATTCTTTTACACTCTAAAAATTTTTTGAGGGGGCGTCTGGGTGGCTCCGTCATTAAGCGTCTGCCTTCAGCTCAGGGCGTGATCCTGGAGTCCTGGGATCGAGCCCCACATCAGGCTCCTCTGCTGGGAGCCTGCTTCTTCCTCTCCCACTCCCCCTGCTTGTGTTCCCTCTCTCGCTGGCTGTCTCTCTCTCTCTGTCAAATAAATAAATAAAATCTTTAAAATAAATAAATAAATAAATAAATAAATAAATAAATAAATAAATAAAAATTTTTTGAGAATCCCAAAAGCTTTTCTTTTTATGGCCTATATGTACCAATATCAACCACATTAGAAATTAAACCAGAAATCTGAAAAAACTTTTTTATTAGTTTATTTAAAAGTGATGATGAACCCTATCACATGTTAACATAAATAACATTTGTGAGGGTCAGGGGGAAATCCCTATATTTTCCAAAACAAAAAAAATTAATGAGAGGCACTGTTTACATTTCTGCCAATCTCTTTAACATCTGACTTTATTAGACTACAACTGGATTTTCATACCTGCTTCTGTATTGAATCTGTTGTGGTATGCCACCATATAACTTGAGACAGAATGAGAATGAAAAGTGTCAGTAACTTTTTTTTTTTTTTTAAGATTTTTATTTATTTGACACAGAGAGTAAGAGAGCACAAGCAGGGGGAGCAGCAGGCAGAGGCAGAGGGATAAGCGGGCTCCCAGCTAAGCAGGGAGCAGACACTGGACTCGATCCTAGGACCCTGGGATCATGACCCAAGCCGAAGGCAGACGCTCAACCTACTGAGCCACCCAGGCGGCCCTGTGAATAACTTCTTGTATTATTCTGAAAATAATTTTGACCTCACAGGTGTTGTGAAACCCTAAGGTCACCCGATCGAGTTCAAGCGTTTACTTTCCAGGTGTTACTAAGGTGTAAAGTGGGGGTGAAGAGAGATGCAATGTCCTGCCTAAAAAAGCAACAGCTTGTCTGTGGCAGAAAGAGATCTCAAGCCAAGTCCTCTGGATCCCAGCCTGCACCCCAGCACAGGCCCTGCTTACAGGCTTTCAGTCAAAAACTGTGGGCAATGGAGAGGGTCTAGCCAGAGTCAGAGGCTGTCTCTACACTCATCCTAGGCACTGCTGTGTTATCCATGGTTTAGTTCTATGAAGTACAGGTCAGATATTTCACTGGGCATACCATTTTTCTTCTGTTTTCCAACTGCATAAAATCAGATAAGCTAATGTTAAATTAAAACAAGTGATAAAAGAAAAACAACTAATTATACTTTATCAGGAAACAATTGAGATAATCTTTAACAACTAGATTAATACTTACAACCATCTTGTTTACAAATCCACTGTATGCAATTGACTCGAGCAGTGTGACCATTCAGGTTGGTAATAACAACTCTTTTCTTTACAGAAGAAAACACCAGTTAGTAAATTACAATTTATCCTACAGAGGAATTAATACATTAATAAAAGTCAGATATCAGCGGTTTTGATACTAATCAAAAGTTCAGGATTACTTCAAAACGAATCACCCCTCTTAATTCATAAACTTTAATCCATAGCTTAAACCATCCATTCTGATGTGTGCCTGCCTTTTCCACTACTCCACATTTCCTATGTCCTGTACTCTCAGCACACTGAGCTCTCTGGTTTTCATCTGCTAGCTCCTACTAATCGCCTCCATCCTTCTCTACTGGACAGCCTGTCTTGACAGCCCAGGCTAGGCAAGGTAACTCTTCCTAGTGTCCCCACAAGTCTCAGGGCCTACTTCTACCATGCTTACACCAATCTGAGGGCTTTATTGAGCAAAAAAAACCCTCAGTAAAGGAATTCATGACTACTGGATTCAAATTCGTGACTCAGCTTTGCATACCATTGCTAATCAGGTGTTGGGTCCTCCAGCCTTAATGATACAAAGTTACCAGCCACAACTACTTCCTCAGAGAGCAGATCTCTTCAGGGCCTATAGTCAAGTTCCCAGCAGCCCCTTAGACTGTGCTTTCAGCAAAATCCCTCCACACTGTTGGCTTTCTTTACTTCCCGCACCACTGACAATATTAACTCTATGCCTATACAGTGCCTTCCTCTTTAGAGCCCCTTTCTCTACTGCCAATAGCAGTAACTTCCTATTTGCTTATATGCCAACTGAAATTCTCATGACGAGAAGGTATGCAAAATAAATGTGCAAAAACTAGTATATTTCATATGTAAGTTATTTGAAGTTGTGAAACAACTTATAGTATATTTCCCTGTCTCTCTCACTAGATTAAGAACTCCTTAATGATTAAGATCTTCTGATTATCTTGGTGTCATCACTACCCAGTCCAGGGCGAGCCCACAGAGGGTCCTCAAAAATTTGCTGAACGAATATCACTCCAAAACTTTATTTTAGCATCTGACATGCTCTTATTCCTATACTAATTAAGTGCCCAAACAGTAAATATTTAACAAAACACAGTACTTTTTAGGCCCAATATACTTTTTTTGTAAGTTAAAATCCCCTAACATGACCACCAAGTTATCATTAAAAGTAAAAATGTAATGGAAGACACAGGCACAAATACATTAAATGGCTGTAGAAAGATGGGCTTCTACAGCTGACTGAGTAAAGTCTACGGTTGGTTTTCGTGCTTTCTCTTGCCAGTTAAGAATGCATGGCAGTAACCGGAAACTGCGACGGCAACCTAAAGACAGGGAAAATGAGTACAACTATTTCATATATAAATTTGAAAAGGTTATGAGAATGGGATCTTTAATCAAACTAATAAAGCAGTACAAGAAATACCGACAGCTATTTCCTGCACTGCATTTTCATTTCTAGCACTTTTTTTTTTTAATACACTGAGGCTCTTTTTGAGAAGTAACACTAATTGTATCGTCCAAAATTAGACAATGATAATGGAGTCATAACAACTCTGGGAAGAGTGCAAAAACTAGGCACTTCAAAAGTTAGGTAGGTACCGCACCAAGAGAATAATCAACTGACTGGGTGAAGTTCAGGGAATGTAGAAGTCCTGCCTTAGTAGTAAGGTTACTGCTTACTTACTACTTAGTAAGTAGTTACTGCTTAGGATCCCTAACCCCTTCGACCTTTATCCCAACAGCGCCTTCTTTAAAATGTCTATTCCCAACGCCAAAATAAAAGTGATTTTCTTTGAAACTCAATACAAACTTATTAAATAAATCTGAAGGAAAATACAGAAATGAGCACCTGTGATACGGCTTTCATCCATACCTAAATGGCAAATCCTTTAAAACCCAAACCGGTTAACAGTATGACAGTTCCCACGGAAGGCTTCAGGTGGGATTACGGGGGCTAACAGGCCACTGGCAGGACCTGGTGACCCCAGACTGTCGCGGCGTGCAAGAGGACGCGCGCACCCATGGGAGACTCCTTGCCCACAAACCCACCCAGCCGCTCCCCAGGAGCGTCCACAGTCTGCCCCGAGCGCACGCAGAGAATTCGGCCCGCCGAAGAACATGGAAACGGGCGTCCGGCCACTTCTCTTACCTTAGGGTCATACAGCACCACGGAACAGGACGTGCCGAAGGCCAAAAGTCCTCCGGGCCCGGAGCTCCAGCTCAGGGCTCCCCGCACCCGGTTTGGGCAGCAAAACACGTGAGTTATCTCCAGCACCGGCGCTACCATGCTGCTAGCTGGGCCGCGGCCGAAACCTGGGCGCGCACTTCCGCCCTCGGAGCGGAACTACTAGCGCAGTTGCCTCTCCCGCTGGCGTTATCCGCACCGCGTTTCAGAGGCGGCCGAGGGCGGGGCGGAGGCGGCTACGCCCCCGCCCCGCCAGGCCCGCCCCCTCTCCTGGCACAAGTGGTCCTCAGTGCCCGGGCGCAGATACTAGCTCTCTTCTGGATCGTAGCCCAGCGCAGAAGCACAACCTCCGTCCCAGGAACGAAGGCCTTACTGGAGTGGCTCAGGACCTTCCACAAAGACCCGGGGCTCGTGTGCCTGTCAGGACCATCCCGCTGCCCCTCTCGGCCAGGGAGGGGGACGGGGCTGGCCGGGGGGCCTGGAGCCCCAGCAGCGGACGGGGCTGGCCGGGGGGCCTGGAGAGCGAGTCTCGGGCCTCAGAAAGGCGCAGGGCCGCCGCGGGCCTCGAGGAAAGGGCCCTCAGCTAGCTGGTGTCAGCGCTCGCAGCCCACTCTGACCGCGCCTTTGCCCCTCCCGCTCCTGCTAGCCCCGTGGCGCCGGCGAACAGGCGGACACGCGGATCCGCCTCACCGGGACGGGATTCCGGGTCGCACTGCGCATGCCCTGAAGTCATGGCCGGCGGAGGCGGTGGTTCGCGGCGGCGCGCTGCGCGCGGCGGTAATTAGTAATTGTCCTCCTGCTCCCGGGAGGCGAGGCGCGTGGGGCGCGGCTTCCCGGTGGCTGCGCGGCGGTACCCCGGCCCGAGGGGCAGCCGGGTAGATGAGACCGCCGCTTTTCCGTGCCGTGTAGAGGTTTCTCAGAGAGAAGCACGGACCGGTTCCGAACCCTCCGGACCGCCCGCGGGGAACTGAACCGGCGCGCGGGGACGGGCCGCGGAGAGGTGAGTCTCGTGGGTCCGGGAGGGGACAGCGGAGAGGGGACCCTCGCGGGCCGTGGAGACCGGACTTTCCCAGTTTCGGGTGCATGGTTAGGCTTCGGGATGCAGCGAAGGACTTTAGGAGGAAAACGGTCTGTCCTGTTCATCTCGTATTCGAAGAAGGTACTGTCGTGTTTAAAAACAAAAAGCCTTTGGAAGCAGTTTTGTGTCCTCTTTCCCATTTTCTCCACTCGCCCCTTTTTTCCAGGCCCTTGTCCTTAGGCTTTCTTTTTTTCTTCCACATAGTGCCGATTTGCAGGGAATATCCGCCGGCCGATTCGCCGGCCGGTCCACGACCGCCCTAAGCATCCTCGCTGGAGAAAGGCGTGGAGCTGCCCACTGAGCTATCGGTCTATGTCCCCACCCACCCCGCTCCTTGCCTCTCTCTCCTGAGAATGATTTCTTAATCTTTCACTTTTGCATTTTATCTGAATTTCCAAAACTTCAGACTCTGAAGATTATTCTTTTAGGAGTCTAGTCCTATAGTAGATACATACTTCCATTTTCCACTGCTCCCAGTATGATCAGCAGCAGTATGCAAGAAACAAATTACAGTTATGGAGCACCTGCACAGATGTTGGTTCATATTATTTCTTCAGTCATCCGTCAAATATGTATCATTACCAGCTTTTCCTGGTGCAGGAAACAGCTGAAAGTGGTAGAGCTAGGTTGCCCCGTCCTTGCTCTCAGGCTCCAGAACCCAACCCCTAGCCTCTTTGGCTGAAGGCAGATGAATTTGGTCACAATTGCCATCCATCAGAGGTGGTGGACATCTTCAGGGTCCTGCGATATCAGTCCATCTGCTTCTCTGGACTATATCTTCCCTTGTTTAACTGAGTTCTGCTTTTCAAGGCTCAGCTTGATTTTTTTATATATATAAGATGGGCTCTTCATTTTTTTTATTTTTACTTTTTTAAAGATTTTATTTTTAAGTAATCTCTACACCCAGCGTGGAGCTCAAGCCTACAACCCCAAGTTCAAGAGCTGCAAGGTCCACTGACTGAGCCAACTAGACACCCCAAGGCTCAACTTGAATCTTCTCTCTGGAGTGTAGGCCTTTCGTTCCAAATACTATTGTGTGGATGAGTGATGATAGTCTGTGATAAAGTTTTCACTGTTTTATAGCCACATAAGAACGATAGTCTTTTATGAAGTTTAATTTACTTGAAGAGGTGTTATTTTGCAGTCTTTCAAGGGAACAAGATCAATCTATATGTACCAACACAGAAAGGTGTCATTTGTTGAGTGGGAAAAAGGATCCCGTTTGTGTAAAGGAAAAAGAACACATCTATTTGAGTATGCGTAGAAACTATCTTAAGAGATAATATAAGAAACCGGCAAAACTAGGTACCTTTGAGGAGTGGGATTGGGGGAAATAAGACTTAAATTGATGTGTATATATTTAAGAAAAAGTTTTAGATGTGAATTATTCTGAGATTGCCATTTCTTTTTTTTTTTTTATGTTAAAAGATTATTCTATGAAATGATGGTGGTGGGGGTAGTTGAGTTTTGTTTCGAATCATTGTTCTTACCTTTTGAGGGTCCCTTTTGAAAGGGTCCACAGAAGCAGTAATGAGAAGTTGCCAAGTATGGCTGTGACCACATGAATCTCCAGTTTCTGAATTACTTTTGCTTTTGCAGTGCTAATTACGGTCTCAGCACTCAGTTGTTCTCCAGTTGTTTCAAGTGTTTTACCAATACAAGGGTAGAGCCTAGGATTCTTCATATTTCCTTTATGTATATATGTAGGTCTTTATATTTTCATAGTATGTAGCGCTAAACTAGTCACACTAAATGATGCTTTGTAAACCTTCATTATTTGATAGCAATTTTCAGCATGAGATTTCTTAATTCAAATTGTTTTAAAAGTGAAGGCAAGAATTTTTTTTTTCTGTCTTCTCTAGGAAGGTGCAATGGCGAGGAATTTATCTGTAGTCTTGATTCTGACCTTCACCCTGTCAGTCACAAATCCCCTTCATGAACTAGAACCGGCAACTGCTTTCCCTCAGACCACTGAGAAAATTATTACAAATTGGGAATCTGGCATTAACGTTGACTTGGCAGTTACCACACGGCGACATCATCTACAGCAGCTTTTCCATCGCTATGGAGAAAATAATTCCTTGTCAGTTGAAGGGTTCAGAAAGTTGCTTCAGAATATAGGCATAGATAAGGTTAAAAAAATCCATATACACCATGACCACGACCATCACTCTGACCACGATCACCACTCTCACCGTAATCATGCTGCTTCCAGTAAAAATAATCGGAAAGGTCTTTGCCCAGACCGTGAGTCTGATAGTTCGGGTAAAGATTCCAGAAACAGCCAGGGGAAAGGATCTCACCGATCAGAACATGCCACTGGTAGAAGGAACGTTTTAATCAAGGATGGTGTTACTGCTAGTGAAGTGACCTCAACTGTGTCTAATGCTGTCTCTGAAGGAACTCACTTTCTAGAGACAATAGACACTCCAAAACCTGGAAAACTTTCCCCCAAAGATGTGAGCAGTTCCACTCCACCCAGTATCACAGAAAAGAGCCGGGTGAGCCGGCTGGCCAGTAGGAAAACAAATGAATCTCTGAGTGAGCCCAGAAAAGGCTTTATGTATTCCAGAAACACAAATGAAAATACTCAGGAGGTAAGATGAATGCTTTTCATTATGCCTGCTTGTTTGTCCTGTCATTGCCATTCTATCTCTAGTTGCAAGGAGTATAAAGTAAAAATAAAATGATGAGGTTATTGAAAAGGGAATTTCTACTTTCTCATCCAAGCACTTGGCCCAAAGGCCCTTGTCCCTACTGTGTTGTAAACATTCCTGATAGAAAACTTGGGGGATAATTTTTTGGTAAGAATGGTGCTGGCAGCTAAAACTATTTTCTAATATGGAACTTAAAATGAGTATGGAAAGCAGTAATCAAGGTTATTTTTGGATAAAGTCTTTAAAAGGGGAATATTGTTACTGAAAAGTAGAAAATGGGAGGTTGAAAAAGCATGCGTTAGAATCCCTGTTTTGGAGAAAGGTGTGGTTGAAGGCACAAAAGAAGGCTTGAAGAACAATAGTGTTACCTTTTTGGAAGAGGAATCTCAATGACTTACAGAGTGCTGAAACTGGAGCAGCTACCAAGAACCACGTGCTGGACATTTGGAAAGTCTGGGAAGTGAGATTCTGAAGTCATGTGTTTTTCCTAGACTAGACTTCCAGACTGTACATAGTTTTCCTTGGCTGAGAGATGTCAAGAGCAAGGAATTAGTTGGTATGCATTAATAAGCAAAACTTAAAGAGTACTTCATTCAAGTCATCCTATGACTGTAACAATTCCAGAATAATCCTAATGGTCATTCCCATAGCGACACCGATAATAAAGTTTATCCTGAGTAGTATTGGCCAAGAACTATGGAAATTTAAAGTAACTTTACAGAAGACGAGAAACAGGTGCTACTGCCAATTTTTGTGTGTGTGAGAAGGGGAGCTTAGATTACCTAGAGGGGATTCTCTTCAAACTAAGCTTGTCATCTAATTAAGTTGTTGAAACAGCTGCCTGCTGGTACAAGTTTGTTTTATTAACCAGCCTTGCTCTCTGCAAGAGTAATATACATAATTTAATATTCTCTCGTTGTAGAGCTTTTGCCAGGTGTATAGACAGAACTGAGCTAAGTTTTGCAAGTACGGTCGTTGGTGGAGGAGTGACGTGTCTTGGGCTTGTTTAGGCCAGGTAGGGTAGCGTTAGTACTAAAAGCAACATATTTCTCAATCTCTAATGAACTCCATCTCAAAATTAAAGCTCATTTCCTTAATAGGTTTATACAATGAGTTAACAGGCTTGTGAATGTCCATTTATCCTCAAGCTTATTCCACTCAGGGCTTTTTCGCTAGATTACTAGTGATTAACTACTTCTCCCAAGAAATAGACAGAAGAGGTGGGATATCCCCCTTGTGACATAGTATCTCCACGGAGCTTGAGGCAAGTTACAAAGTGCTCAAGACGAAAGTTGGATTTAATGCATTAACTTGAAAAAATAAAGAAGTAGCTTCAGTAGGGAAAGGGTGTCGTATCATCAGACAACTTTTTGGATTGCCTAATGAGAATGCTTTTTGGTGATTTTCACTGCTTTGTTTTCTGCAGTGTTTCAATGCATCAAAGTTGCTTACGTCTCATGGCATGGGCATCCAGGTTCTGCTGAATGCAACGGAGTTCAACTATCTCTGCCCAGCCATCATCAATCAAATTGATGCTAGATCATGTCTGATTCATACGACGAGTGAAAAGAAAGCTGAAATCCCTCCAAAGACCTATTCTTTACAAATAGGTAGAGTTGCCTTTCTTATGTAAAAATATAATTTTTTACATAAAATTTCATTTTACATTTATGTTGTACTTTTCCTTATACTTACATCAACCTATTCATTTTTTCAACATAATTCCAAGTATCTTAATTGTTCTCTGTCTTGAATGTGAAGAAAGCAAGCTGGTTAGCCTTGCCTTAAGAAAAAAAACAATAAATAAAAAAAACAACAACAGATTGTAACTGAGGTCACCCATAGGAAATCAGGGCCATCCGAAATTTGGGCTTTTTATGTTGTCACACTATTTCAGAAGGTCAGAGTTCATATCTGCTGTTTGGGAGCCTAAATCTGGTTCTTATTAATAAATGAACCCAGGATCAGTTCTGCTCTAGTGTAGACCTGTGTTGCTCAAAAACTATGGTAAATAAGTAATTGCTTTGTTTACTGAAGAAATCACTGAATTCCTGGTTTCTTTCTTTCTTTCTTTCTTTCTTTCTTTCTTTCTTTCTTTCTTTCCTCCTCTCTTTCATTGTTTAGCTGTATAGGGGAGTCCAAAAGCTTAGTTCCCAAATGATCTAGAATTCATCATTGATAACCATATTCTCCCCTCCTTTCAACCCCATCTGAAGAACTTTCCACGAGACTTCTGCTCTTTCCCAGGAGGGTTTAGTCAGATTGTTCATTTGTGCCAGCAACAGATTTCTTGGTTATTACTCTATTACCACAGTCCTCTTCCACTGAGTTTGTATTTCTTTAGCTTAAACTTGCTTTTATAAGTTGCTTTATGTTACTCTTTTAAAGTTTATCAATTGTAGGGGCACCTGGGCAGCGCATTCATTAAGCGTCTGCCTTTGGCTCAGGGCGTGATCCCAGGGTCCTGGGATCGAGCCCCACATCAGGCTCCTCCACTGGGAGTCTGCTTCTTCCTCTCCCACTCCCCCTGCTTGTATTCCCTCTCTCTCTGGCTGTCTCTCTCTCTGCCAAATAAATAAATAAAATCTTTAAAAAATAAACAAACAAACAAACAAATAAATAAAGTTTATCAGTTGTATAATTTTTCCTTTGCTGTGTTTTATTTGACAGCCTGGGTTGGTGGCTTTATAGCCATTTCCATCATCAGTTTTCTGTCTTTGCTCGGCGTTATCTTAGTGCCTCTCATGAATCGGGTGTTTTTCAAATTTCTCCTAAGTTTCCTTGTGGCACTGGCCGTTGGGACATTAAGTGGTGATGCTTTTTTACACCTCCTTCCACATGTAAGTACAGTCATTTGTCCTATCAGTATATTTTTTTATTCAACAGTGAAAAGATTAATGTATTTTTGGTTTGTACTAGAATTCTTTGTATTAATATATATAAAAGGTTAGAGATTTGGTTTAGAAGAGTTGATTTTAAAATCTGGTGACTGAAAGCTGCATTTTTGTACTAGATCTTAATATTTGTTCGTGGTTTGTTTTTTGCTTTTCTCTTTAAGGGAATTTACTAAATACAGACTAATTTAACTTTTTGGACCCAGTTAATAAAAGGAGACAAATTCTGCACAGATATTATTACTGTGACAGATGGCAACAATGTGAATTATCTGCTTACATTAGTGTAATTGGCACAAAAATAAAAACTGATTATGTGCTCAAGAAGCGAGTTTTCCTTTAGAGTTGAATTTATGTGTGTAATCAGAGATTCATACTCCATTGACACAAGTAAATTCTTATATAAGTTGAGTAAAGTTTACTTAATAGCTCCATTAAAAACTTAAGATAAAGTATTTGGATCTCATCTTTTAAGTTTCCCTTAAAGACTTAAGGTCAGTGGGGAAAAGAAATCATTCCTAGAGCTCTTCTACATATCCCATCATGTTTCATTCTGTAGTGAAAAACCATTTTGCTGTGCTAAGCTTCCCCGGCCCCAGGTGACAGATGTTCAGGAACACCCACTGCACCAAGCAGCCCGTGTGTAGGGTGTACCCTGTGACCACCCCCGTCTCACCTCTGTTGCTGGGCTCCACACGCGGTTCCCTGACGTGCCCTAGTGTTAATGCCTGCTGCAGACTGCTGGGATGGCGTGCCTGATCTCAGGTACCTGCCAGGGCCTGTGACACACTAGGCTTCTTGTAAACACAGTGACAGGACTAGTATGGGCTTTTTCAGTTTGGAGTATAAACAGTAAACCCTGTATGCCTATTGAGTCTAGGAGTTCCCTGTTATTTGTGGCCATGGTAACTTGTCAAACACTGAAAATAAGCCGCTACCTTATGAGAGTCGTTAGATAAGGTAGCTGTCTTCACGCTAAACCAATGCACACCGTTATTGCCTTAGCACATTATACTTAGGCTCTAGGTCGCTAGCAGCCTGTGGGTCATTTTAATGTGTGAAACTTCCCCCTCAGCTCTGAAGCAGCCCATTAATTGCCTAATTCTGAATGGTTTCATATTTGACCTTATTATCTTAGCCAATTTTTCTGACATGTATGAAACTAATGAATTCATAAAGTACGTACTGTTTTTCCTGTAGTCTCATGCAAGTCACCACCATAGTCACAGCCATGAAGAATCTGCAATGGAAATGAAGAGAGGGCCACTTTTCAGTCATCTGTCTTCTCAAAACATAGAAGAAAGTACCTATTTTGATTCCACATGGAAGGGTCTGACAGCTCTTGGTGGCTTGTATTTCATGTTTCTCGTTGAACATGTACTCACATTGATCAAGCAATTTAAAGATAAGAAGAAAAAGGTAAGAGAAAGTACGGTGTACTTTCTATGCCTCAGACATTATCTGTGTAGTATTCTAACTAGACTGCTAGCTGAGCTTGTCCGGCAGGTATGATCTTTATTCGAGAGGGTTTCAGTACCCTGAGATAATTTTTGTTTCCAGAGGCATTCATGGAGAGCTGTTCTCTATCTCGATAACCCTGGAGTTCTCTGCTTTCAGTATTCCCTTCAAACTCCTGAGAGGTTAAGAATTTCAAAGGATGAACATTTGTGTAAAACCAAACAAGGCACAAGCAGAGCCTTAAGGTCCGAAGCATCATGATTACGGCCTTGATGGTGGCGATGGTTTCTTGGGTATATATACCCAAATTCATTGATTTATCTATGTTAAATATGTATGCCTTTTTCATTGTCAATCATACCTCAGTAAAGTGTTGTGGTTTTTTTTGTTTGTTTGTTTGTTTGTGTGGGGTTTTTTTGTTGTGTTTTTTGTTTTTTGTTTTTTCTTAAATAGGCTCCATGCCTAGCAAGGAGCCTGATGTGGGATGTGAACTCATGACCCTGGGATTAAGACCTGAACTGAGATCGAGAGTTGGATGCTTAACCAACTGAGCCACCAGATGTCCCTATGTGTTTGTTTTGTTTCGTTTTTTTAAAAAAATCATTAGGGATACATTGCCGGTATTTATTGGTAGTTATGAATAACTGTTGTGATTAACTTTATTCACCTAGTAGCTGAATATTCTCTTGTGTTTCAGAGGGTTTGTGACTTTCACAGTCTTGTTCTTTGCAAATTGCCACCAGAAAATAGCATGAAGCCAAACCAGCTCTTTATTTCCAGTAAAAACACCCCATGAGTTGCCTGTGGTTATCTGCCACCTCTTAAACTGATGTGACCAGGCAAGTCAGTCAGAAGACTGTCCTAATGGGAACTCTTTAAAAGGACATGTACACATCGTAGACATTTTAATTTAAAACATCTGTACATTCATATTCTGGTCGTTTGATGTTGACCAGGATTTTCTTTGAGTCAGAGCTCTGTATGGTCGTTTTCTTCGGTAGCCATGCTACTTCCTCTGTAGTCTCCAATTTTGGTTTCTCTCAAGTTGAGCGAGAGGTTACACACTTGGGAAGCTATTCGAGAGTAGAATTTAGGCTTTGTAAATTTTATGCAGTGGTTGCTTTACCTAACTTGCTAGTCTTTTTTTTTTTTTTTTAACAACTTGCCTTTGAATCTTTCAAAAGCATTCAGCTTAAGTTTTCATACAAGTTACTATTCTCACCATCATTTCACAGTTTGAGTTATGTGTAATTAAATTGTGCAATTACAATAACAAGCCTAACTGGCATGAGGAGGTTTGAAAACAAACGTAGTTGTTTTTTGCTGAGCACAGATCTCACTGTGGGAAACAAGTGCGTGTGTGGACAGGAGAGTTGCCTTCTCCATCCTGTGAGTATTTGCCCTTAGAGATTTGACCTTCAGTAAGACCTCAAGTTACAGATTGTGAACCTTCTCTTTACTGGACCTAAACTTAGAGGAAAGAAGTGAAATGAGAATAGCCTTTTCATTCTTAATCCAGAGAGTCCTCTTCCACGTTCCCATCGTCCCAGGTGCTTCACTTGGACTGACTGGAGGATATATACTAGTTGTTTATATTCCCTGAAATTCCTTTCTTAAAAAAAACAAATGATCTTTTATTAGTTTTCTCTTGGTGGGGGTGAGGCTTGGAGGTTTGTTTTACTATGTCTCTAGTTCACATGCCGTCATTTCTTTAACATGCTAATTTCAATTTAGTTTTCAAATTTTACCTGTAGATAGCTTTTCTTCAATCTGGTACTCTTTAACATGCGACTAAAAAAGTAGGCTCTCTGATTTATTTATTTATTTATTTATTTTTTTTTAAGATTTTATTTATTTGACAGAGATAGAGACAGCCAGCGAGAGAGGGAACACAAGCAGGGGGAGTGGGAGAGGAAGAAGCAGGCTCATAGCAGAAGAGCCTGATGTGGGGCTCGATCCCAGATCACCGGGATCACGCCCTGAGCCGAAGGCAGACGCTTAACCGCTGTGCCACCCAGGCGCCCCAGGCTCTCTGATTTAATACACAACAATTTTTAACTCAGTAAGTTGTGAAATCAATCTTCTGTCATGACCAATGTTTTTAAAGGCAGCAGTAATATTACAGTATATGACATGTTTTACTATGGCTTATAGTCAAAGAAGTTTGATGATCTCTTTTCTAAAATAGTTTCTACTGGAATAAAAGCACTTAAGACTTAGGACTTCCCCTACATCTCCAATGCCTAGAATAGCATCTGGCACATGATAGATAGTTAACAAACATTTGTTTAACGTATAAGAAACATTAAATGGCAAGTAAGCATAATTTCTACACCGACTTCCCACAGGAGTTTTGCAAATGTTACTTATTCTCTTCCTTTTTAAAATATATTGAGTTTATTTTCTGTTAAAGGTGTCCGGATCTTAGCATTACTCATTTAACAGTTTTAAATTACATTTGTTCTCTCAAAACAAAACAAAACAAAACAAAAACTCTTCATTATATGGTGAGTGTTGAGAACTTTTTCAGCCTTATAAGAGGACCTAGGATTTTCCTTAAGGATATCCATTCTGCATCCCTGGGAGATTCCATATATCATACATCTATGTCAATCTGAAATCTATATTCAAATTAGGGTTACATCTCATACTTGATATAGGTAGTTGGACCTTTGTAATAAGTTCAGCCTCACAATCTTTTTTCTACCGGTGAAGGTTATTACTCACGCTAGGAACCCGCAAGTCGTCTATGACATCTCCCTTACCCTCATATCCAAGCTGGTTTTAGTGAATATATCCAGAGCCTTTCCATTTTCTCTCCCTCTTCCTCGCTATCATTCTAGTGTAAGCCATGCTTATCTCCCACCTGGGCGACAGAAGCCACTTCCTAACTGGCCTGTCTACAGTATTTTATTGTTTTCATCTCCCAGTCCAGAGCAGAGCAAAGTGATTTGTTTCAGTGGAAATCTAACGAAGTTGTACACCACCATTTAAAATCTTTCCTTCAGTGACTTCTCGATACTTGAAGGACAAAGTCCACACTTCTAACTTGGTTTGCATTGTCTGGGTCTCCTCCTGCCACCCAGCCTCTAGCCCCCTGTCTCTGACCTACTAAGCCCCAACCACCTTGCACTCCTTTCATTTCTGGGATGCGGTTGGCCCCTTCCTGTTTTGGGGCCCTCCCACATGCTGTTCTCCCTACCCGGAATCCACCTCTCCACCCCTATTCCCAGCCCACCCTCCCCACAAACTCTTGCTTATCTTTAGGTCTTGGTTTAAGGATCACCTTCTCACAGAAGCCTGCCCTGGGACTTAGTTAGGTCTTGTCATACACTCTCATAGCACTATGTGTTTTTCTTTTGTAAAACGTATCAAAAATTGCTATGAAAGAATTGTTTAATCATTATATCTGTAAAGCCTCCCTCCCTGTGGATGATAAGCTCCATGAAACGGAGACCATGTGTATCTTGCTTTACGTTGTATTGCCAGCACTCAGTGTAGGGAACATTATATAGGTCCCTGATACTTATAGAATGAAAGAATTGGTTAAGTTCTAAGTCCTTGGTCATTGCCCAACAAGAAAGGGTTAACTGAAGTGATATAAAATATCCTAAATTCATTTATTTTCAGAAATATTGAAGTACTTTCTCTGTTTAAGGCACTAAGCTAGGGGTAGATATAAAGATGTGTCTGTGTGCTTGCCTTTAAGAACTCTTACAATCTAAGAATGTACAGATAATTTACATGTTATCAGAGCTAGAATGAAATCTTGGGTCTGGTGGTGATTGTTTAAGTCATGTTCAAAAGTTCTGCAAATAAGAAATCTATTATTTGTGTGACAATTTTCATCACTTTGAGTATTCTCTTTTACGTAAGAAAAGTATATAAGTATTACTTCTACGTAAGTAAGTAAAGTAACAGGCACCATTGTTCAAATGGTGACTTTTATGCTTGGGCTCAGAGATAAGGACAATAGCTCAAGCATGGTATTGAGGTGGTTAAAAAACCTAGTGATAAATTCGAGGCTGACTAATAAGATTTGTTTAAAAAAAGAAAGCTTGTTGGGGCGCCTGGGTGGCTCAGTTGTTGGGCGTCTGCCTTCGGCTCAGGGCGTGGTCCTGGCGTTATGGGATCGAGCCCCACATCAGGCTCCTCCACTGGGAGCCTGCTTCTTCTTCTCCTACTCCCACTGCTTGTGTTCCCTCTCTCTCTGTCAAATAAATAAATAAAATCTTAAAAAAAAAAAAAAAAGAAAGCTTGTTAATGGTGTTTTATTATAGGAGAAGTATTTTAGTTTTAATAACAAACACCTAATCACTGTCATAGTATAGTTTTAGGTTATAAAAAGTATGGGAAGTATGGGGTTTCGGTGTCCAAAAGAGGGATGGAGAGAACCAAGCAGCTGGTTAGCAGATCACAAAATGCTGGAGAAAATGTCTCCAGTTGATTCTAAATTGATAACCTGAGGCAGAGTTCAATTTTAATATGTGTATGAATCATCCAGGCATCTAGTTAAAATCCCTGTGCTAATTCATTAGGTCTGGGGTGTGGCCCAAGATTGTTCATTTCTAACAGGCTCCCAGAGCACACTTAAAGTAGATGACCTAGGGGACATTGAGAAAGATGAATATGTGATTTTGCAATATTTCGTATTACTGAAGCCTTGATGCTTCACCTTCCTGAGCAGCTGTTATGCCTAAAACACACAACTAGGTGCTATACAAGTTAACTACAGGCCCTGCCTGCCCTTGGAGGACTTTTATCCCGATAAAGGTCCTTTCTGTTGTCTTTCTCTGGATCTTTTGCTTAACTGTTTGTCTATAGTTGTACACATAAGCACATCAATGGTTTTAAAGTGTTGCTTTCCTTTTCCATTTTAGAATCAGAAAAAGCCTGAAGCTGATGATGATGTGGAGATTAAGAAGCAGCTGTCCAAATATGAATCTCAACTTTCAACAAATGAGGAGAAAGTGGACGCAGATGATCGTAAGTCTTAACAAGTCTGAGGGCTGGAGGGAGTTTATTGCTCTGTGATTTGCAGGCAGCTTGGACTATTTGGGAGAAAGGGGACCATGTCCCTTTTTAAATTTTTTCTATTTTTTTTTTACTTTTGAATAATTTAATTGCCAGTAAGTTATTTATATTATATTTACTTTTTTTTATTTTGAAGGAATTTAGATATACAGAAAAGTTTCAAGAGTAATGTAAAGAATTTCTCTATCTTTCATACATCCCCCAGTTATTTTACCTACCCTTATCATTCTGTTTCTCTCTCTGAGTACACATACACATACTTTGTTGCTAAACCATTTGAAAGTAAGTTACAGATGAGAGGTCTCTTTATCCCCAAATGCTCACTGTATATTTCCTAAGAAAAAGGACATTGTCGTATATAACCACGGTTCAGTTATAGGAAATCAGGAAATTAATGTTAATACTGTGTCATTATCTAGTCTCTAGACCTCACTCATGTTTTTCCAATTGTTTTCATGATTCCTTTATATTTTCCCTCCAAAAGAAAAAAGTGGTCCTGAGCAGAGCCTAGGTTCAAATATTGCATCTAGTTGCCCCTCATTTGGGCTGCTTCTAATCTTTTTTTACAACTAGATTGATCACTTGGGGCATAATACCCCAGTGTGGTACTGTGTTCTTTTCAGTGATGTGGTGTGCCACCTGACGTGAGGCTCTGCTGTAAAGTTCCTATTTGTCCTGTAGCTTGACTGTTAGTGGCATTTCTTATTGGACAGATTGAGTTAGGATTAAATTTTTAAACCAAACTCCTTGTCATGACCTTCATGGTCCGACCCTGCCCTCCACTCTCTCCCATTGTTCATTGTGTCCAGTCTCACTGGCTTTCTTTTCATTCTGTGAGCACATCAAGGTTTATCTCTGAGCCTTGCATTCACTGTTGTTTCTGCTTGGAAACCTCCTATCAGATCTTCACACAAATTCCTACTCCCATCATTTGGGCTCAGAATCCTTCCCCGATCACCCAAAGACGAAGGTCTCCCAGTTACTGTCCTTTTAATTACCTTTTTCTGGTTTTTTCCGATGCCTTCCCATGCCTCATATGACCTTATTTACATATGTTTCCTTATTAAATGTGGCTATCGCCCTACAAGAATGTAACTTGCTTGAAGTTAGAGACTTTGTCATGCTCCCATCCATCCCTATGCCCAGCAGCATACCTGGCCGGGTAAGTGCTCACTAGATAGTTGCCAGCTAACAAGGGAGAGTAACTGCTTAGTTGCTACTGCCTACCTGAATGGTTTCCTGTCCTCCCTTTGTTTTTTATCCTGCGTTGTTCTCTAAAGAGTAAATAAAATGTTCTTGCTCTTCTTGTGTCTGTTCTTTCTTCAACCTTCCTACTGGAGTCCAGTGAAATATGTAACAGTGAGAGGGAACGCCTGCCCTGGAACTGGACCACAATGTTGGGAATGTTCCTGAGAAAAGTGTGATCACCGAACAGGACAAAGGGAAAAAACAAAAGCTTATTGTTGCAATTTACTTCTCTTTACACAAGCAGATAATAAATGGTCCTTGGTGATCACTGCATATCAAATGCTTGTTTTTCCTTGAACTTTACCCTCAAAAAAGAAGTTGGACAACGGGATTATACATGCTTTTTATTTCCAATTATCAGTATTTTTCTTAAATGTTTTTCTAAAATAAGTATGTGCTGCTTTTATAATTGGGAAAAAGTCATCTTTTAAATGTAAGGAGGCAGATATTACACTACATGTTAACTAAATAGAATTTAAATAAAAACTTGAAAAAGAAAAAAATGTAAGGCAGAAGAAATCAGGGAGAATCTGGGGGCTGGTTATTGAAGGTTAAAGTTTAAAATCCATTCTTAATATGTGAGACCATTTAATTTCTCATATGTGAGACATTTAATGTTTTGCATCAGCAATACTCTGTTTAGTTCTGTATGTGAGAGATTGCCATGCTCTAAGATCTTTTTTGACTTTGTCAGTGGGAGTGTTTGAGATGTATCTAAGCACATTAACAAAATCTTCTGACTTTGACCCAATGTCCTTTATGTTTACACTTAGGACCTGAAGGCTATTTACGAGCAGACTCCCAGGAGCCCTCCCACTTTGATTCTCAACAGCCAGCGATCTTGGAAGAAGAAGAGGTCATGATAGCTCACGCTCATCCGCAGGAGGTCTATAATGAATACGTCCCCCGTGGGTGCAAGAATAAATGCCATTCACATTTTCACGATACGCTCGGCCAGTCAGACGAGCTCATTCACCACCATCATGACTACCATCACATTCTGCATCACCACCACCACCAAAACCACCACCCCCACAGTCACAGTCAGCGCTACTCTCGGGAGGAGCTGAAGGACGCCGGCATCGCCACGTTGGCCTGGATGGTAATCATGGGCGACGGCCTGCACAATTTCAGCGATGGCCTCGCAATTGGTACACATCTACGTGTTTGCTTCTCATTGGCTGACTCTGAAAATGTCACATGAAACCACCAGTCCCCTTTTAACGAAGAATAGGGTGATTTTGATAGAGCTAATAACTTCTAAGATTATCAAAATGTTATTTCTCCTGTAGCTGCTTTGACAGTGAAGTACTCAGTAAACGTTACATAAGATTAAGTGCTGCAAACTGCCCACCCCATTACCTAAGTGGTAACTCTTAAAAGTTACTTTAATTTGTAGAGTCTTAAAATCAAGCTCTAACGCGTGTGGAGCATGTGTTTTTGTGGGTTTTTTGTTTTTACTTTAGAGTCCCCTTCTCTGCAATATAAACAATATTAAGGTACAAGACACTTTTTTTCATCATCTTTTATACTGAAGGAGTCTTGGCATATCTGATAAGTTCAGTTATCAAAAAATTTAGAGAGTTTTTGCTATTAAATTGTCCTATCGTGATCAAGAGATAACAGAATACTTATAAATTATAGTTAACTTGGTGCTGGAAGGAGCAGTGGAAATAATTACAGGTTAGGCAGCTAAGGCCTGGCAAGGTGAACCACTTGCCCGAGGAGGCAGTGCTGTTTTATAAGCAGGCGGAGAAGAACCCAGGCCTTGCCTCCCTGGAAGCCTGATTCCCTTCCTCCTCTGTGTACTGTGCACAGCACAAGCAACAAAGGAGGACATGCGCATGCTCGGTCACACATTATAAGCGATCAGTTGTATACAGTGTTAGCTTTTAAAATGGGGGAGCTACGGGGGGAGCTATGTATCTTAGACTTTCCTTATTAGACAGCCAAAGAATGAATATAAACAAGTCTAATTACCTAGTGAATTCTTCTGAGGCCAGTGAAACGTATCTGTACTCTTGACTGCTGCGTTTTCTTCTAAACCTTTTAAATCAGTGTACTTTTTACATAAATGTTTTACGTGATAACAGTTACTTCTCGGGTCTGTGATAAGATCCTCTAATCACTCTGAAGCATAGTGGAACTTTCCCTTCTCACTTGTACCTGCTTATGCTGCACTGGGAACTTTAAACCTAATGGAATGTAATCTAACATGACTTGTAAAGAAGATGCAGAGTGCAGCTGGGAAAGTTCTGTTAATTCATGACTAGAATCTGGTTTACTTCGTTCACCTCATTATGTATGCTGGTAAGATTTTTTTTTAAAAAACACCCGTAAAATAATGTAGCCAAAATCTCTCTGATTTTTACCCAGGAGCTGCTTTTACTGAAGGTTTATCGAGTGGTTTAAGTACTTCTGTTGCTGTGTTTTGTCATGAGTTGCCTCATGAATTAGGTAAGAGAACCACGTAAACAGTATTTTCCAGGGGGATGAAGTATCCTAGTGTCACTGGCATTGGCTCTTGATAGTTCTAGCAAGTTTCCTCATAACTTTTGTGCCTTCTACTCACCCAGCTGGCTTTCTTTTCTTACTGAGTATAAGTGTGTTTCCAGCCAGAACTCTGACCCTATGAGTATGATTCCACAGTTGCCTCTGGGGGGTTGCCGGAGAGATACCTGGGCCTCCTCTCTTGTCCTTGTGCCCTACCAGATGCCTTCTTGTACTAGCATACTGGTGACATCAGTGATCATTATCTTCATACCTACAATATGAATAAGACCACAGAATTCAAAGAAATCATCTTCCGTTAACAGAGAGAAATTGGCAAAGAGACTGTCATTGAAGCTAAAGAAAAGGAAAGTTGATGAATTCTATTTTGAGTATTTTTCTCCCCTGTCACCAGGACTTAAAACCTTCCCAGAGTTGTTCTGGATCCCAGTTCATGTCCTCGTTTTTCTTCTTATAGATACATATTTGCACACACCTGTGCTGCCATTTTCAGTTTTGTTCCTTGGCATGTGTTCTGCCATTCAGAAGGCCTCCCATCTGCCTGCTAGATGCTTATAATCCTCAACATCTGGTTTATGTTCCACATTCTAGATCCTTCATATTCCATGAAGCCTCCCTTAGCTATTCCCATCTTAATTTCCCTTTTTATCCTTTTATAACTAGAATATTCGATTCCTTAGCTCTTAATTATAAATTGCCTTTATCATTTGCTGATCATTTCATGTGTGTTCTCCACCCTCCTCTTCTTTGTGCCCAATTATAAGCTTGTTGAAGACCGTGTAAGTTCATGGTATTTATCATTCACTGACAGAGTGGAAGCCTTAAGAAAAACTTTGGACAAAAAAATACCTTCATTTATAGAGCTGTTAGGGTGATTGACACTGACACTGTTACCCCTGGGTAATTCTTAAGTTTGCTGTTTTTTTTTCCCTCAGACAAATCAGAATTTCTTTTTTTTTTTTTTTTTTAAGATTTTATTTATTTATTCGACAGAGAGAGACAGCCAGCGAGAGAGGGAACACAAGCAGGGGGAGTGGGAGAGGAAGAAGCAGGCTCCCAGCAGAGGAGCCTGATGTGGGGCTCGATCCCATAATGCCAGGACCACGCCCTGAGCCGAAGGCAGACGCTTAACCGCTGTGCCACCCAGGCGCCCCTCAAATCAGAGAATTTCTTAAATTGAGAAGTTTCTTGGGTATGTGTCTGAAAGTGATTTTTTTAGTTACTTTGTCCCCTTTTTTGTTTTCTGTTAAAGGTGACTTTGCTGTTTTACTAAAGGCTGGCATGACTGTTAAGCAGGCTGTTCTTTATAATGCTTTGTCAGCCATGCTGGCATATCTTGGAATGGCAACAGGAATCTTCATTGGTCATTATGCCGAAAATGTTTCCATGTGGATATTTGCACTTACTGCTGGCTTATTCATGTATGTTGCTCTGGTTGATATGGTAAGTTTTTAAGAAGTCTAATTACAGTGTTGACTAACAATAAAATAAAGAAAATGTTCAGTGAAACCTCTTTAAAAACAAAAAAAAAGAGATTTATTTATTTATTTATTTGTTTATTTATTTATTTATTTGAGAGCGAGAATCCCAGGGTTGGGGGAGGAGCAGAGGGAGAGAGAGAATCGCAAGCGGACTTGTGCTGAGTGCGGAGCCGACGCGGGGCTTGATCCCAGGACCCTGAGAACATGACCTGAGCCAAAACCAAAAGTCAGATGCTTAACTGACTGAACCACCCAGGCACCCCATGAAACCTCATTTTTAAAAAGGCTTTAGTTTAGGGGGTACCTGGCTGGCTCAGTCAGTAGAGCATGCAACTCTTGATCTCAGGGCTGTGAGTTCAAGCCCCCACTTTGGGCATAGAGCTTACTTTTTAAATAAATAAATAAATGAAATTTTAAAAAGGCTTTAGAGTAGGGGCGCCTGGGTGGCGCAGTCGTTAACCGTCTGCCTTGGGCTCAGGGCGTGATGCCAGTGTTCTGGGATCGAGCCCCACATCAGGCTTCTCTGCTAGGAGCCTGCTTCTTCCTCTCCCACTCCCCCTGCTGTGTTCCCTCTCTCGCTGGCTGTCTCTGTCAAATGAATAAAAAATAAAAAATAAATTTTAAAAAAAGGCTTTAGAGTAAACGCAGTAATAAGTGCGTCTATATAAGGTAGCATAGAAAACACAGGTTCTTTAGAGTTTATCTTTTTGGATTGTTGATCACAAGCACACTTTATCCTGCCTAATGTATATCAGGATACACAGAAGTATCTACCCCTTTCTGATGTGTTTTTTTGAGAGTAGACTCTCAGTAATCAGCCACTCATTTGTATACATTTGTTGGAAACCCAGCACAAGCCACATGTTGTTGGCATACTGTGTATACTTCAGAATGCTCATAATTTCCTTATTAATGAACAAAGGAGTTACTTCTTTTTGTCAGCAAAGTCTGCATAACAATCCCAGCCAGTCTGATTGCTATGATTTTATATATAAAGTGTCCCTATCTCCAAATTTAGTGTTATATTCGGTTCAGCTCCAGGCAGTAACTAAAGCAGAGTAATCAGTATAGCTCTTCGTTTCATAGTGGAGCAAACTGGACCAATATAAACTTTGACTTGTTGAACATACTGTGAATAATCATTGTGAATTAAACTGCTAGGAAATGCTGTGTGACATTATTAGCTAGAGTCAGTAGGTATATGGTCCTGTTTTAAGGAGTTGGATCAGTATATCCAGCTGCGTATAAAGCTGATATTACTGCCCTGTAAATCCTTCTAAAAACTAATCTGTGGTTCTGAAAACTTAAACGTTGCTCTTGTTTTTTCTTTAAGGTACCTGAGATGCTGCACAATGATGCTAGTGACCATGGATGTAGCCGCTGGGGATATTTCTTTTTACAGAATGCTGGGATACTTTTGGGTTTTGGAATTATGTTGCTTATTTCCATATTTGAGCATAAAATTGTGTTTCGTATAAATTTCTAATTAGGGCATAAATGCTAGAGTAGCTTAAAAAAATATTGCTGTCTGTAGTTTGAATAGGTCATAGGGAGATGAGAGTTCATATGCTGTGATATGCAGCCTTTACCGTTAGTGGATTTTGTGATTTTTTTTTTATTGAATATTTCCATTTGTTATGCTTATAAGGTCAGTTATGGTGATAACACAAAGGTACGTTTTAATATTTAAGTTATTCTATTTTGGGAATATGAGCTGTATGTGCAGTTTACCAGTTTTACCAGTTTATCGTATAAACAAGAGATTTGGCATGACATATTCTGTATATTTCAGGAAAAATGTCTTTAATGCTTTTTCTAGAACTAATTTAACACAGTAAGCCCCATGCTGGATGTCAGGCCTCTGAAGAACTGCTGGCATTTAGGAGTAGGCATACACAGACAGCCTGAGATACCAATAAAGCTCATACTAAGTTTTAGCTAAGAAACAAAGAGAAAAAAGAAGAATCTGTAAGAATTAAGAGAGCACAGATTTCCTACCAAAAAAAAAAAAAAGTCACAAAACTGGCTATGAAATAGAAAAGAAAACTTAAATTAAAAAGGCAATATTAGTAAAGTATAGAGTTCATTCATAAAACATTTTTGTCAGAGTAAAATAAACCAGAGTGAGCACTTTTTACTAAGTTAGTTGTACATTTAACTTTGTATAATAGAGAAGTCTAAGTATATTTAATGAATTCAAGCAATATATAGCTTAACCAAGAAATTGGAATGTTAAAATATTTCTGTGGAGTTATACCAGATGAGGATGAGTAAGTCTATGGCCAGAAACTTGGGTATTGAATGTTCTAGTTATCTGGTTTACCAAATGTCAGCATATCAGAGCTTGGAGATAGGCAAGGACATTAAAACCGTACTGAGTATAATTTGACTCCTTGGATCAGAAAGTACTTTGGTATCTTTCAGTGCTTCAGTGTTGTCATTATGAGCAATTATCATTTTTATATGTAGTACTTTAGACATACTAGAACTGTCTATGGCATTCTCTAGATGTTGCTTTTCTATAAAATAAATTCCCCATGTCAGCTTGATATCAGATATCCAATTTTCTTTTCTTTCTTTCTTTTTTTTTAACCATCATAACTATTTAAGCATAGAGCTTATTAGTTTTAAGTTTATTCACATTGTTGTGCAATAGATCTCCAGAGCTTTTTCATCTTGCAGAACTGGATCTCTATACCCATTAAACAACAACTCATTTCCTCCTCCCACAGCCCCTTGTACTACTTTCTGTCTCTGAATTTGTGATGTCTGATTTTCTTAAGTACCATTCAGATTATAGTATACTTACCGACTGTCTTATATTATTAGGTGGCCTTACTCAGTTTTAAATTCTTTACCACAAAGACACTTCAAAAAATATTAATCCACAGTTTGTTCCAAGGTGCCCCTAATTTTTCTTTTATAACAACAAGAGCCTTAAGCTTGAGAAGAAGCTCGATACCCTACATTCTAAAGAGAATTAAAAATAATAAAATGGACAAGACGCTCTACCCCACTGAGGGCCTACTGAGAGTCAACTGGACTAGCATTTCTATTCCCCAAGCCAAGTGAAAGGGATGGATGTGGGTAGCAAGAGAATGGCTTAGATTAACGGTGCCTCAAAGGATGACTTGAAGCATCTCCTCTAGCGGAATGATTGCTCTGCTTCCGAATTCTGCCCACAGACCTACCTTACTGCTGCTCGATCAGTGCAAGATGAAAACGGTCTGGAACAGCTGGAAATGTTCCTGAGTTTGGGGAACACAGACTTGCCTTTTCACAGATTCTGAAGGTAGAAGATGTGCTGGACCAACACACAAAACAGAGTGAACTGGAAGGATAGTTCCCACTCCAGGTTGAACTCCGTAGCGGACACATGGAAGAGTTAAGTAGTTAGTTTCCATGGCTTCGTATAGGGGAGAATGGAGATTAGAAGAAAGTGTAGTAGCTGTAGAATGTGAACCAAAAGCTGATCTCTAGGGGAAAAAAAACTTAAAAGACTGATAGAAAAATGCACAAGTAATACCTTGAATGAAAAAGACCTAAAGATAGAGGGGCATCTGGGTGGCTCAGTCGGTTAGGCCTCTGCCTTGGGCTCAGGTCATGATCCCAGGGTCCTGGGATGGAGCCCGGGTCAGGCTCCCTGCTCAGTGGGGAATCTGCTTCTCCCTCCCCTTCTCCCTCTGTCCTGCCCCCTCCCCTGCTTGTGCTCTCTCTCTCAAGTAAATAAAATCTTAAAAAGACCTAGAGACAGAGTAGATTATGTATACTTGAGAACTTTATGGATTAGTTTTCTGAAAAATATTAATATTTATTAAGAAAAAATAGAAAGTCAATTACTATTAAAATAATCACACCCAAATCCTTCCCTTTCTCCTCCCAAACAAGGCACTGTTTGCTGTGTTCTATGAAAATGTCAAGCAGCACATAAATACCCAGCTTATTTAAGTAGTTTCTGGGATTAGAAAAAAAGAATGCCGTCATGTTAATTGAGAGTAGTGTAATCTTGAAACAAAGCCATGCTGGGAAAGGCAATCTACCTCAGACCCTAAGACTCCCTATACATTCTTGCTAGCTCTGTCAACAATGGAGGGCCCTGACCACTCTTTGCTCAGGCCATTTATCAGTGAACAACCTTGAAGGAAGAGGTCTGTGACAAAGCTCAGGTCTTGTGTAAGAGGCGAATTCCCCAAGCTCCGTTGCTGCACAAATTCACAGCATGTGCAACATTCACCTGAGACCTTTCACTTTGCTATTGTGGGATAAGCATCCAGAGGTACTAATGCAAATGCTGCTCGTGCTGCTTGCTCTCGTGTGAGCAATCCAGTCCTTCGTGTCCCAGGAGTCTCATGTCTTCAGCCATTATCCATGAAACGTAACTGGCTAACTTGCAGCTTCTAAATGGGGTAAAATTTCAGACCCTCCCAAAACCTCACAGGATCATGTAGGAAAAGCAAAAGTGAATACAGATACAAGAATCCTAAATAGAAAATCAAACTCAGTATATAATATAATCAGGTAAGGCGATCCTAGGAATGGAAGCATGGTTTATCGGAAAACCTATTACTGTAATATACTATGTTAGCCGATTAAAGAGAAAAAAAAACTTAAGATCATAACTGAATCAAAAATTGAATAATTCCGGGGGTGCCTGGGTAGCGCAGTTGTTAACCTGCTGCCTTCGGCTCAGGGCGTGATCCCAGCGTTCCCGGATCGAGTCCCACATCGGGCTCCTCCAGTGGGAGCCTGCTTCTTCCTCTCCCACTCTCCTGCTGTGTTCCCTCTCTCACTGGCTGTCTCTCTGTCAAAATAAATAAATAAAATCTAAAAAAAAAAAAATTGAATAATTTGGGATTAAAGGAAAACATTTTAGCATATTAAAAGTATAAGAAATTTTTTAGAGTTCAGGAAGTCCTTTAAAAACTTATCTCCTTTGTGGTATCCCCACCCTATGAAGTCAAGGGCTTAAGAATGAGCAGAGGGGAGGGGAAATGTGCAGAGAGGGAGGAACTAACATAGTCCAGAAAAAGAGAAACCACAATTCCAAAAACAGTAGAGTTTGAACTTCCCACTTAAGTGTAATGAAAATCAAAGGAGGTAGCAAATTACTATTTCTTAGCCATCATCATAAGCACTGTGTTATTGATAACTAGAAAGATTTTTTCCTTGTAAAAAAAAATTGTGGTAAAATATACATAACATAAAATGTACTATTTTAACCATTTTTAAAGGTACAGTTCAGTGGCGTTCCATACCTTCACATGTTGTGCAGCCATCGCCACCATCTGTCTTTCATCATCCCATACTGAATGTCTGTACTTTTTAAACGGTAATTCTCCATCCTCCCTCCAGCCCCTGGTAACCACTGTCCAATTTTTTGTCTCTATGTATCTGACTATTCTATACCATGTAAGTGAAATCATAAGATCTGTCCTTTTGAGTCTAGCTTATTTCACTTAGTATGTCTTCAAGTTTCATCCATGCTGTAGCATGTGCCAGAATTTCCTTCCTTTTTAAGGCTATACTTCATTGCATGTATATACCACATTTCGTTAATCCATTTATCCATCAATGGACATTTGAGTTGTTTCCACCTTTTGGCTGTTGCAAATATGTTGCTAGGAACAGGGGTACAAATAATCTTGTTTTCCTAACTTTCATTTCTTTGGGAGTATATACCCAGAAGTGGAATTGCTAGATGGTGTGGGAATTCGAGGTTTAATTTTCTGAGGAACTGCCGTACCACTTCCCACAGTGACTGCACTATTTCACTATTCCAACTATCAAGGTACAAGAGTTCCAATTTCTCCACATCGTCACCAACGTTTGTCTTCTATTCTGTTTGTTTCTTAGTTGTTGCTAATAGCCATCCTAATGGGTGTGAAGTGGTGTCTCGTAGTTTTGACTTGCATTTCTCTAATGACTAATCATGAGCATCTTCTTGTGGCTTTTTGGCCATTTGTTAATCTTCTTTGGAGAATTGTCTGTTCAAGCTCTTTGCCCCTGTTTTAATCAGGTTGTTTGGTTTTTGTTCTTATTGAGTTGTAGGAATTTTTCACATATTATGGATATTAACGCCTTATCAGAAATGTAATTTACAAATACTGTCCCCCATTCTGTGGGTTTTTTACTCGTAATATTGTCCTACAATGTCCTACAAAAATTTTCAATTTAAAGTTCAGTTTGTCAATTTTTTCTTTTGTTGTCTGTACCTTTGGTGGCGTATCTAGGAAATCATTGCCAAATCCAGTGTCACAAGGCTTTTCCTCTGTGCTTTTTTTTAAGAGTTTTATAGTTTTAGCTCTCATTTCTTTGATCGAGTTAATTTTTGTATATGGCGTTAGGTAAGGGTACAACTTCATTCTTTTGGATGTAGATATCCAGTTTTTCTAGCATCATTGTTGAAAAGAGTGTCCTTTCCCCACTGAGCAATCTTGAGCCTTGTTGAAAATCATTTGACCATATATGCAAGGGTTTGTGTCCGGGCTCTATTCTATTCCGTTGGTCTGCCCATCTGTCTTTATGCGGTACCACACTGTTTGCCTACTGTAACTTTCTGGCTGTATTTATTTGAATCTATTACTGAAGTTTCTATTCTGTCTTGATTACTGAATTTTTTAAAGTTTATATATTTACGTAATCTCTACACCCAACGTGGGCCTTGAACTCACAAAATCAAGAGTCTTATCCTCCTCTGACTGAACCAGACAAGCACCCCCGAATTTTTATAAGTTTGAAATCAGCAAGTCTTGAAATCGTGAGATCTCCAATTTTGCTTACTTTTTTCAAAAATATTTAGGATGAAAAAGAATGTTTAGGATATTCTAGTCCTTGTTTTCCATAAAGATTTGAGAATCACTTTTTCAATATCCAAAAATATTGTGCTTGGATTTTGATTAGGATCAGGTTAAAACTATAGATAAAGTTGGGAAGAGTTGACAGCTTAATAATATTGAATCTTCTAATCAGTGAACAGCAGTATTTATTTATCCACTTATTTAAGTCCTTAAAATTTTCTTTCATCAGTGCATAGCATTTAGCTTGCATAATCCTCCACACATTTTGTTAGATTTATACCTAAGTATTTCACATTTTTGGTGCCATTATAAATCATTCTGGTTTTTTATTTTAATTTCCAATTTATTTCCTAATATACAGAAATAAAATCGATTTCTGGGTGTTAACCTTATATCCTGCAACCTTGCTAAACTCATTTATTCTAAGAAATTTTTTTTTAGGATTTTTTTATTTTTCAGTGGGTCTCAAACTCACAGCCCCAAGATCAAGAGTTGCATGCTCCACCAACCAAGCCAGCCAGGCTCCCCTGTTCTAAGACATCTTTGTAAAGAGTGTGGGATTTTCTATATAATACCATCTATGAGAAGAGGTCACTTTATTCCTTTCTAATCTGTATGCCTAATATTTCTTTTCCTTTTATTATTACACTGGCTAGGACTTCCTGTATGGTGTTGAATAGGAATGGTGGAAATGGACATTTTTGCTCTGTTCAGATCTTAGTGGGAAGGCATTCTGTGTTTACCATTAGATATAGTGTTAGTTGTAATTTTTTATACATTCCCTTTATCAGATTGAGGAAATCCCTTCTAGTTTGCTAAGAATTTTTATGAATTAATGTTGAATTTTGTCAAATGCTTTTTTGATATCAATTGATATGATCATGTGGTTTTAATAAGGTAGATTACATTAATTAATTTTAAATGGTGAACCAGCCTTGCATCCTTAAAATAAATCCCATGTACATGATATGTTATTTGTGTATTGCTAGATTCAATATGCAAATATTTTATTGAGTATTTTTGTTTCTATATTTGTTCATGATAGATATTGGTCTTTAGTTTTCTTGCACTGTCCTTGTCTGATGTTAGTGTCAGAATAATGCTGGCTGCACAAAATGAGTAGGAAAGTTTTCTCCTCTATTATTTTCTGGAAGTGGTTGTGTAGAAATGGTATTGGTATTTATTCCTTAAATATTTGTTAGAATTCACTGCTTAAATAATCTGAGCCTGGAATTTTTAATCTCTGTATTCAATTTCTTTAATAGATATAAGAATATTCAGATTATATATTTCATCTTGATTGAGTTTTGGTATTTTGTGTCTTTCAAGGAATTAGTCCATTTCATCTAACTCACAAAATTTATAGGCATAGAGCTGTCCATAGTATTTGCTTATCCTACTAATAACAGCAGTAGGTTATGTAATGATACCATTTCTGTTATTGGTAATGTGTCTTTTTTCTCTTTTCTTCTTGATCAGTCTAACTAAAGGTTTATCAGTCAGTGATTTTCACAAAGAATACACTTTTTGGATTCATTGATGTCTCTGTTATCTTTTCAATTGCATTGATTTCTGTACTTATTTTTATAAGTTTTGGGTTTATTTTGTTCTTTGTTTCCTTATTTAAGTAGAAGCTTAGATTATTGATTTGAAATCTTCTCGTCTTCATTTAATCTTGTAAATTGCCCTCTAAATACTGCTCTAGCTGCATCCTACAAATTTTAATATGTTGCATTATCATTTTCAGTTCAAAATAAAAGGATAAAACTATATTCACAAAAATTTGTAACTTAGAGCATATGAACCAATTCCTCAAAAACCACAAATTACCAAAATCATCCAAGATGACTAATCAACCTATATAATACCATGACTATTAAAGAAATTGAATTTGAAGTTAAAACCTCCTGAAAACAAATTTTCCAGGCTGACATCATTTCATTGGTGAATTCTCCCAAATATTTAAAGAGTACAAACAGTAAATGATTTTTCTTAGAAAATAGAAGGGAGCACTTCCCAACTTATTTTATAAGGCCAACATTATTCTGTTATCAAAACCAGACAAGAATAGTACAAGTAAACTACAAAAAAAACAAAAACAAAAAACCACATGATTATATCAATTGATACAGAAAAGGTATTTGGCAAAGGTTAAACGAGTCATGATTAAGAAAAAAACAATAAAGCAAATTATATTTTTCCTTATCAATAAAGGAAAAATGCTTCTCCCCTAAAATTGGGTATTAGGCAAGGGTGTCCAGTCTCACCACCAATTTTCAACATCGTACTGGGAATCCTAGTCAGTACAATAAGGCAAGACAAAATAATTAAAATGTATATGGATTGAAAAACAGATTAAATTGTTCCTAATCACAGGTGACATGATCCCAAGGAATCTACAAAAATACTTCCTAGAACTAATAAGTAATTTCAGCAAGGTTGCAGTACACAATGTCTATAACAAAAGTCAATCCTATATCTATTTTTGGCAATGAAGAATTAGAAACTGAAATTTAAAAATAAAATTCAATTTAAAATAGCTCCTCTCAAAATGCAACTCTTAGTTATAAATCTAACAAAACATGCTGAACACTACAAAATGCTGATAAAAAAGAAAGACAGCATGTTCATTGATTGGAAAGCTCAACATAGAAATAAGTCCATTTCAGTCAAAATTCCAATGGGATATTTCAGGTAGACAAGCTGATTCTAAAACTTATATAGAAATGCAAAGGAACTAGAATAACCAAAGAATTTTGAGAAAGAGTAAAGTTGATTGAATTATACCATCTAACTTTACAACTTACTATAAACCTACTATAATCAAGACTCTGGAATTGGCCAAGGGATAAACAAACATATAAATTAATGGAATAAAAAGAAGAGTCCAGAAATAGACCCACACAAAGATGGCCACTTGTTTTTTAGAAAGGTGGAAAGAAAGACAATTCAATGATAAATTCAGTAGTCTTTCCAACAAATGATTAAGGAACAATTAACATTTGGGGCAAAAAAATAAACATCTACCTAAACCTCACAACTTTTACAAAAATTTACCCCAAATGGGTCATAGATAGAAATCCATGAAACTTTTAGAAGAAAATATAGAAGAAAATCTTCATGTCCTGAGGTTAAGCAGTGTTCTTAGACATGACACCAAAGCACAATCTATAAAAGAATAAAGTGACAATTTGAACTTCCTCAAAATTGAAAAATTTTGTTTATAAGAATGCAAAAGAGAAACTTACAGACTGGAAGAAAAGTATTTGCAAGTCACATATTCAAAAAAATTCTTGTATCTAGAATATGTAAAGAACTCTAATAACACTAAGAAAAATTTGCTTTGAAAGTGAGTAAAAGACTTAACAGATATTTCACCAAAGAGGATGTATGGTGGCAAATAAGGACATGAAAAGATGTTCAACATCATTAATCATTAGGAAAATACAAATTAAAACCTTGATAAGTAAAAACCAGTAAAAGAGAAAATTAACAATAGATAAAATCAATAAAATCAAAAGAGGTTTCTTTGTAAAGATCAATAGAATTGATAAGCTCCCTAGCCATACTGATCAAGCAAAAAAAGGGATGACATAAATTTCCAATGTTATAAATGAAAGAGGGGATAGATCCTATGGATGTCAAAAAGTTATAATGTTATGAGCAAAATTATGGCAATAAATTAGATAATCTACATGAAATAAGGAAATAGTATAGAACAGTCGTTCTCCAATAGTGATGTGTCACATATGTTGCTATTAAGAGGCTTTGCACAAGTGACATGTTTCCAATGATGGTTAAAATAATCTGTAACTTTTCAAAAATAAATTGGGGTGGATTCACAGTCGATCCTATATAACATTAGGAAATTACATTTAGTAATTTATGTACATCCAGCACTGGGAAGGATGGGAAGCTGTAATCTATCTTACTCATGTCTCTGGTACTACTTGGGAGAGTGTCCCACACGTAGACATCCTTCTATCATGGGTGGTAGCAATATTTGAATATCTCCCAACTATGGAAGTATCATACACAAATTAGTAGATCATGTCAGGGCTAGAAATGTTGTTGGTTGTTTTGGGGGAAGGTCTTACTGAGTTTTGAAAGGAATAGCATATTTCTAATGGCAAAGCTTAAGAAACGCCAGGTTCTTAGATCTAGAAAAACTAGAAATAAAACCATTATGCTGTATACTAAATCGAAAGAAAGAAAATTGACTAAAAAACAAGTACTATGAGAGAAAGAAAAATTAGTTCTTATCAAAATATTCCCTTTGAAGATCCAGGGCACACAACTTTTTAAGACGATTTAAAAACAAACCATGATGAGAGGGGCGCCTGGCTGGCTCAGTCAGTGGGCGTCTGACTTCGGCTCAGGTCATGATCCCAGTCGGGCTCTGCACTCAGCGGGGAGTCCGCTTCTCCTTTCCCTCTCCCTGTGGCCACCCCCCACCCCTCACCCCCACTCATGCTCTTTCTCTCTCTCTCAAACAAATAAAATCTTAAAAAAAAAAAACAACAACCATGATGAGATAGCACTACTCACCTACTAAAATGGCTAAAATAAAAAATACTGGTGGAGCACCTGGCTGGCTCAGTCAATAGAGCACATGACTCCTGATCACAGGGCTGTGAGTTTGAGCCCCCCATGTGGCATAGAGTTTACTTAAAATTTTAAAAACATTTTTAAAAAATACTGGCTCTCAAATAAATAAAATGTTTTTAAAAAATACTGGCAATATCAATTACTGGCAAAGATACAGAACAACTGGAACTTTCATACACTGCTGGTGGGTAATACAAACTGGTACGGCCACCATGGGAAACCCTTTAGCAATTGCTTTGAAAGTAAACATGCACCTACGTTATGACCCAGCAATCCCTCTCTTGTGTATCTTTCCTAGAGTAATTGAAACTTCCATTTACACAAAATGCTGTAGAGCAGCTCTGCTCATAACTGCAAGACACTGAAAACCACCCTAACGTCCCTCAAGAGTTGAATGAATAAACAATCGTGGTGTATTGTTCAATGCAACACTACTCAGTATTAAAAAGAATGAACCATTGATAGAGGCAACCACTTCCATAACTATGAAAGGCATTATGCTATGCAGAAAAAGAAAGATAGAGAAGGTTACATATTGGATCTTACCATTTACATGACATTCTAGAAAAGATAGTAAGATAAGGAGAACAGATCAGTAGTTTCCCGAAGTTAGTGTTGGGGGAGGAAGATGTGACTCTGAGGTGGTAGCACAAAGAGTTTTTTGAAGTAACAGAACCCATCTATAGCCTGATTTTTGTGGTAGTTACACAAATCTATATGTGTATTAGAATTCATAGAATTCCAAGAAGTTTAGAAGTTTTCTGTATGTTAAACATTTTTTGGTAAAGATTTTATTTTTAAGTAATCTCTACACCCAACATGTAGGCTGTAGGCTCAAGCCTACAACTCTGAGATCAAGAGTTGCACGCTCCAGCAACTGAGCAACGCAGGTGCCCCCCCATTTTTTTCCCCCAAAACGAGGAGGAGGCAGATCTTTCTCTCTTGATTTAGTTAATACAATTTAAAATATCAAGTTATTTATTTACACAAAGGTGCAGATGTATGCTTAAAGATTTTGGAAGTACATACAGTAAAATGGGAGTTTTAGTATTTTTTATAAATTTCTCTATTTGGATTTCATTTTCTTTACCATGTCTTTTTTTAAATTGTGACAAAATATACATAACATAAATTGTACCACTTCAACCATTTTTATGGGGATGGTTCAGTGGCATTAAGTACATTCCCACTGTTGTGCAGTCATCACCACCATCCGCCTCCAGAACTTTTTCATCGTCCCAAACTGAATGTCTGTACTCACTAAACAGTAATTCCCCAGTCCCCCTCCCCCCAACCCCTGGTAACCACTATCCTACTTTCTGTCTCTATGTGGTTAACTATTCCAGATATACCATGTAAAGGGAAATCATGCAGTATGTGTCCTTTTGAGTTTGGCTTATTTCACTTAGTATAATGTCTTTAAGGTTCATCTGTGTTGCAGAGTATGTCAGAATTCCCTTCCTTTTTAAGGCTGAATACTGTTCCCCTGTGTGTGTATACCACATTCTAACGATCCATTCATTTATTGATATAGAAGGGTTGCTTTCACATTTTGACACTGTGAATAATGCTGCTATGAACATGGATATACAAATACCTGTCTGGGTCTCTGCTTCACTTCTTTTCATATATACCCAGAAGTGGAATTTTTGAATCACATCTTTGGATGTTCAATGTTTTGGAGAGCTGCTGTACCTTTTTCTGCAACAACTGCACCACTTTAAATTCCCACTGCCATGGGTTTTCTTTAAAGCCAAGGATAAAGATATTTGCACTTGGGCAGAATTATGTAAGTAAATAAATTATTTCTTAAGTCTGGTTTAAATGTAAAATTCTATCATAGAATTTTCTATTACAACTAATTTAATGGTAAGATTAGTGAACTGATTTATAAAATTAAGCATCATTTGTAAACTTGTCTCTGGGAGAAAATACCTTCACAGATTCCCTATGTTGGCTTAAGAAGTTGTTTTATATTTGAGGATACCAATACTGGGAATATCTAGAATGTATTTAAATCGGTACAGTAAGCCCCGTTTAATGGAACCAGTCTGCCACCTTGTGGAATTTTAATGCAACTTAAATTTTACAAATTGAGAAGACAACTGTAATTTAGAAATGATGCTACCTGTGTTCAACTATTGGGTTTTTTCCCTGTGTCAACTTAAAGAACCAGTTTTATTTAACATATCTGTGCAAGATCTATGTGAAAATAATTTAAAATGCTCCTAATGGACACAAATATTTGAATAAGCCTAAAGTATTTCTTGTTCTTGGCTAAGGAGAAAGGCACACACACATGATATGAATTGTGGGGTCACAGGAAAAGAGTCAAATCACTTTTTATCATATAAAAAATTATATACTGCAAAATTTCTCACTCATGAGAAAAAATTCAACTCAAAAATATAATTGTCTACAACATGATGAACCATAATGAAAACATTATGCAAAGTGAAATAGCCAGACTCAAAAGGGCACGTTTCCTTTTTTCCCTGTATGGTGTTACCATAAAAAATAAGCTCTCTACTTCCACTTCATCGTAGCTGAAAACACTTGACAAATGGGAAAGGGTTATGAAGTAAAAATGACAGCATTTATTAAGGTCTGGTATAGGCTTATGCATAATTCTCTCGATCCTTACAACAACTCTGCAATATAGACCTGATTGGTTACAAGTCGCAGATGAAGAAAATGAAGTTCGGTTAAATTCATTGGTTTGACGAAAGTCTCAGTGCTACTTGATGCCACAGAAGAGGCTTAAACTCCTATTAGTCTCTAAAGCTGAAAAATTTGGGAGTTCAAGATGGGCATCCCTGTCTTAAAAGAGATTTCCCAATCTGATATCCAGTGTCTTTTCTTCTCCATCTCCTTTGAAACAAGTGATTCCATTATTAGAGATGAGGCACATATCCTGAGCTCCGTGAAGTCAGCTGGTTATGAATTTTTTTTTCTTCTTCAGTTCAGTGGAAGTACGTGGTGCAGGATGGGGAAGCATGAAGTAGCAAGGTAACTGTCTGCAAACAGGCTGAGCTTGCTGGGCTGCACCATAAAACGCCAGGCTTTGAGCAAAGGAGAACCAGCCTAGTATCTTAGGACTTGTCTAGAACATACTGTCCTGGGGCCTCTGGTTTGCTGTTCCCTCTGCTGGGAACACTCTGAAAAAGCTGCCTGGCCCTGGCTAAGCAATTTAAAAATTCTAACATTAATTAATTAATTAACATTAATTAAAACAAATAAAAATTCTAACACACACTACTACCACCATCCCCCAACCAATGACTTTTGCTCATGGCCCTTACCCTAGCATGCCACGTATTTACACTTACATACAGGGTTCATTCTTTACCTCCATGTAAGCTCTACAGGGGCAGAATTTTTTGTTTGTTTTCATTCATTGCTGTATTCCCTACGCCTGGCTCCTATTGGGTGTTCCATCTGTCAATGTCCTCCAGTCAAAGATCTTGACGAACACACCAGTAGTTGAACAACATAGGTTTTTGGCTGTTGCAATGAGGGAGAATGTACACTAGGGGGAACCATGAAGTGACTCAGTTAAGGGATGTTAGGAAGGACTAAAGCATTCAGATTTTTATTAGGTGACTTTGAGGGGGGTTTCCAGGAAGTGAGGCTTTTCTCTTGTTCAAGTATGTGTATTTTTGAATGATTTAGTGAAAGAAAATAAAGGTGGCCTTCATATACCTGAAGGGCTGCCATATGAAACCGACTGAAATAAGATTGATTTTACAAGATTTCAGAGGGCAGAGTTGGGACAATGCATAAAGTAACAGAGTGAACAAGCTTCCACTCACCGTAAGAATTTTAACAGAATGAGCCCCTCTGCAGGAAAATGAATCCCAATAACTTGACTTCCAACAGAGGCTGGAGGAATAATGGACTAGGATATTGTAGAAGTAACTAAGGCACTGAATGGAAGGCTGGACCTAATGGCCTTAGATTTCTATGAAGTTTTGTGAAGATCTGCCAAAGCTCACGTGGCCTCCCAGCTTTCTTTCTATGAAATTCCCGGGAAGAATCCAACAGTGGCAGGGCGCCTGGGTGACACAGTCGGTTAAGCTTCTGACTCTTGGTTTCAGCTTGGGTCATGATCTCAGGGTGGTGAGATCGAGCCCTGGTGCTGGGCTCTGCGCTCAGTACACAGTCTGTTGAGATTCTCTCTTTCCCCTTCCTTCCCAAATAAATAAATAAATCTAAAAAAAAAAAAAAAAAGAATCAGACACTGGCTACCTTAAGATGAAGAAGAAGCTCTCCGTGTTCTTTAGGATTTCATAGTCTAGAAGTGAAGACATCCATGAAAAGAAGCATAGGCAATGTAGTTCTTAAGGGCAGTTCTGAAGATGTTGTTCTCACTGGGGGCAATGTTGCCTCCATGGGACTTTTGGCAATGTGTGGAAACATTTTTGGTTGTCACAAAGGGGAGGAGGGTGCTACTTGTATCTAGAAGTGGAGGCTAAGCATCCTATAATGTACAGGACAGCCCCCATATCAAAGGATTATCCGTCTCAAAATATCAATAGTGCCAGTGTTGAGAAACCCTGCTGTAGAGGGAGGGGCAAAGAGTTGTGAGTCCACAGGGGGCAATGCGTCTTGCTAGCTCTAGGGGACGTGGGGAAAGGCTTTACAGAGGAGATGGTGTCTGAGCTGGGTTTTGAGGGAAGAATAGGAATTCCTTGGTAGAGAAATAAGTTCTTTTAGAGGAATAGTCTAAAATATTTATTGATGAAATGATCTAATGTCTGGAATTTTCCGCAAAATAATTCAATGTGTGTGTGGTGGGGGAAGGGTATGAGAAAGGGTAGAAGTTCAGCCAGGAGTTGATAATTGTTGAAACTCTCGATGGGTACATGGAGGTCCATTATATTTTTTCTCTTAATTTTTGTATGTTCCTGAAATTTTGTATAATAAAAATTCAAATCAAGTTTTTTTTCTTTTCTTATGGTAAAATATGCATTATATAAAATTTACCATTTAAAAATATTTTATTTAGAGAGAGAGAGAGTGCATGTACAAGTGGGGGGAGGGACAGAGGGAGAGAGAGAATCTCAAGCAGACTCTGCACTGAGCACAGAGCCCAACTCAGGGGTGGTGGGCTCGATCTCATGACCCTGGGATCATGACCTGAGCCAAAATCAAGAGTCAGATACTTAACTGACTGAGCCACCCAGGCACCCCATAAAATTGACCATTTTAACCATTTTTTAGGGTATAATTTAGTGGCATCAGGTATATTTACAATGTTGTACAACTATCACCACCATTTCCTGAACTTTTTAATCACCCCAAACAGAAATTCCGTACCCATTAGAGAATAACTCCCCATTCCTTCCTCCCTCTGCCCAGCCCCTGGTAACTTCTACTCTAGTTTTTGTGTCTATGGATTCGCCTACTCGAGGTACTTGCCATAAGTGGAATCAGACAGTATTTGTCCTTTTGTGTCTGGCTTATTTCACTCAGCATAGTGTTTCCAAAGTTCACCTGAGTTGTAACATGTATCAGGATTTAATTTCTTTTTTTTGTTGAACAATATCCCATTGCATGTATACACTGCTTTTTGTTTGTACATTCACCTGTTGATTCAGTTTTTAAAAGGACGTTCTTTATTGGGGAAAGTGCAGGCAGTTGCAGGAAGGATATTATTTGCATGTTTAAGTGGATAGAAGGCAGTGGAAAATGGAATTGAATAGGATTCGGGAAATAAGTAGAGAAGTTTGGCAGTGCTAGAGGCTCAAGAACATAGGGAAGCTATGCAAATGGGGCTGCTGGGAAGAGTGGAACTCAATTCATGAGAACTTTGTATGCCATACTAAGGATATGATCTTTTTCTTACAGGCAAGGGGAGCCAGTGGAGGTCCTTCTCTGGCCCTAATCAAATATATTTATTCTTTTTCTCGATCCATGCTTGCGGTAAAAAACTCAACCCATACTGCAATATATACATTGTAAAGAAGAAATTACCTGTTTTCTTACCCATACAGCTAACCACTAATTGATGTATATCCTTTATGAGACCTAACCAGCTGAAAGACCACAAGAACTACCTAAAGTTGAAGTTAGGGGTTTTTTGGTAACTTTTTCTTTTTCTTTCTTTACTTTTTTTTTTAAGTAATCTGTACACCCAACATGGGGCTCATGCTCATGACCCCGAGATCAAGAGTGGTGTGCTCTCCCGACTAAGCCAGCCAGACACCCCCTAAAGAGGTTTATTCAATTTGCTGCAGCGAGGAAGAACACATATCCGAGAAACCAGGGGCGTGTCTTTAGGAAAGAATTGGGAAGGGCTTATCAGAAGGTTTGAGCTTGTGTTGGCTGATTCTGCGGCGGTTTTCCGGAAAGCAGCGGTCTGTTCTGGATTGGGTGCTGTCAGGAAGCAGGGCCAGTTTGGTGAGTGGGTAGATCTTCGATAATTTTTATCTATAAGGCCAAAGGATTAAGGTGGGGTTAGAGCTATTATTGGTAGAGCACCTGTAATCATTCGTGTTTGTTATAAGAGGAAGATGTTAGCAATTTCTGTGGTTTCAAAGTGGCCTCCGCTCTGCTTGGTTCCGCTAAAGTCACAGAATGGCCTTATCTCATTATTGTTTATATCCTGTGAGGGTGGTTGATGTTTGGTTAGGAACACGACAGTCTAGCTCTCCACTTGCAGGGTTATCTTTTTCCTTTCTCACTTCCCCATTTTAGCAGGGAGCAGATGAAGTCAGCCTGCAGGATATATTATCCTCTGAAGTTCAGATCCACTGTGAAGATTCCATTGATTGGAAGGTTGTTTAGAAAACACCATCTGTTACTGAACTGAAGTCACGTTCCTTTTGTTGGAAGATGAGCTGTTGAATCATCTGATGCGACAATGGCTGTATGGCAGTTTTTACACGTATGGGAAAATCAGCCAAAGTACCTGATCTCCTAATTTATGTGTTCTCTGGAATAGTTGAGTAATACTAGAGATTTCAGAGAAGTCTGTTGGGTTTTACGTATACTGAACCCTGAACAAGGCAGGGTTTAAGTGTGCCAAACTCCCTGCACAGTCAAAAATCCACGGATAACTTTTGACTCCCCCAAAACTATTAGCTTCCTGTTGACTGAGCTTTACCAACAACATAAACAGTTGATTGACATATATTTTATATGTTATATGTATTATATACTGTATTCTTACAATAAAGTAAGCTAGAGGAAAGAAAATGTTATTAAGAAAATCAGTAGGAGGTGCCTGGGTGGCTAAGTCCTTGAGCATCTGCCTTTGGCTCAGGTCATGATCCCGGGGTCCTGGGATAGAGCCTCATGTCAGGGGCTCCATCCCGGGGTCCTGGGATAGAGCCCCACATCGGGGGCTCCCTGCTCAACGAGAAGCCTGTTTCTCCCTCTCCCACTTGCCCTGGTTGTGTTCCCTCTCTCGTTGTCTCTGTCAAATAAATAAAATCTTTAAAAAAAGAAAAGAAAAGAAAAGAAAAGAAAAGAAAAGAAAGAAAAGAAAGGAAAAGAAAAGAAAGAAAGGAAAAGAAAAGAAAAGAAAAGAAAAGAAAAGAAAAGAAAATCATTAGGAAGGGTCACCTGGGTAGCACAGTCGGTAAAGCGTCCAGCTCTTGATTGCAGCTCAGGTCATGAGATCCAGCCACGCATCAGGCTCTGTGCTGGTCATGGAGCCTGCTTAAGATTCTCTCTCTCCCTCTGCCCCTCCCCTTGTTCACGTGCACGTGTGCACACATACACACTCTCTCTCTCCAAAAAAAAAAAGATAAAAAGAAAAATATGAAGAAAAGGAACTTATAGGGATTGTGCTCAAGAGGTATCAGGTATCTTAAATCAAAAGAGAGGAAGAAAAATTACTAAAAAATAAAGAACAGGGGCACCTGGCTGGCTCAGTCGGTAGAGCATGCGACTCTTGATCTCGGGGTCATGACTTCAAGCCCCACATTGAGTGTAGAGATTACTGAAAAAGAAAGAAAGAAAGAAAGAAAGAAAGAAAGAAAGAAAGAAAGAAAGAAAGAAAGAAAGAAAGAAGGAAAAGAAAAGAAAGAAAGAAAGAAAGAAAGAAAGAAAGAAAGAAAGAAAGAAAGAAAGAAAGAGCGGGCAATAGAATGCATATTAAAGCATGATAATCTTTGGTTCCAGGTATTTGGATCTAGTTCTGTGGGTCTTGGGTCAGAGCTGCGTACTCCATGCAGTTGTAAAGTTGGTTTGAAGACCTTGGGTGGATGCTTTTCCTATCTGTAGTTTTCTACTTCTGGAGGATTCCTGACTCACCACATAAGGGTCTTTAGCTGGAATAGTCTTGTAGTATATGGTGATTTCAAAACACGTCTGCAAGTTGTTGGCACTCCTCCCATCAAGAGGTGAAGTCTATGTCCCTACCCCCACAAACTTGGGGGGGGGGCGACTCTCTCATCTAATAGAATAAGATGGAAGCCATGTTGTGTGACTTCCAGTTGCCCCTGGGACACTCACTCTAGGAGGCTTCAGCAATCACGGAAGGGATCTGCCTACCCTGAGGCTGCCATGTGGAGAGAGAGTGGGAAGGAGAGAGGGAAGGAGAGAGAGAGACATTGAGAGAGAGATGGTCTAAGGGGCCCCAGCTGTTTCACCTCCCAATTGTCTGAGTCTTCCCAGCCTAGACACCAAACATATGAGTGATGAAGCCTTCGGGGTGACTCTAGCCACGGTCTGGCTATAACCTCATGTGAGACTCTGAATGAGAACTATCTAGCTGAGCCCAGTTGATTCCCCAGATTTTTGAGCAAAATAAAATGATTTTTATTGCTTGAAGTCCATGTTTTAAGGCGATTTGTTATGCTTCCAGAAATACCACGAACACAATGAATTGAGTGTGGCTTGTGTCTCTCTAATTGGGAGAGTTGAGTCCAAGGATTAACACCTTGGGTTTTTACTGCTCTGTAAGTTGGTAACAGCACTTGCTAACGTCCTTCCCATTGAAGTTATTCTCTGATTTCCTTCAGAACTTAAAAGCTCTTGGTCTAAGATCAAGTAGAAGCTGATTAGGTGGCTGGTATAGACAGTGGCAGTTCATGATATTAGCGATAAGACTAAACAGCTTTCCCTAACTTATCATATTTAGTACCATTATCAGAATACGGGAGAGTAGGATACTCTATTGGGAATTAATTTATGATTATTCTGAGAATAGTAAATAATCTCCAGGGCCTTTAATTTAGTTCATAAACTATTGTACATTCTGTCAGCCAACAGGAATATTTAAACCTGGAAACCTATAAGTAAAATCTTTTGTAGGCTATTTTTGTACAGTCTTTGTACATAAACATTAGTATGGTTCTTTTTATTTTACTTTTCTTTTAAAGTAATCTCTATGCCCAATGCAAGGCTCAAAGTCACAACCCCGAGATCAAGAGTCACATGCTCTACCAACGGAGCCAGCCAGGTGCCCCTAGTATGCTTTTTTTATTCTGAGAAGTACATCCTTGAAACATATCTATATTAATAGTTTCTACATAACTTAGAAAGACTAAACTCTTTTAGTTTGTAAATTTTCTTTCATCCTGGGTTTGGTAAACATAAAAGCCCTCAAAGCAGTTTTAGATCAATTAAAATTTGGAAAATATGAAATAAACCTAATTATTCCTGTTAGGCTTCCTTTTTTTTTTTTTTTTGGTACTGAGGTAAGATGCACATAACATGGAATTAATTATTTTATTTAAGTCTTTTTTTTTTTTTTTTTTTGTAATCTCTATACCCAACATGGGGCTTAAACTCATGAGTCACATACTCTTCCAACTGAGCCAGCCAGGTGGCCTGGGATTAACCATTCTTAAGTGTAAACTTTAGTGGCTTTTAGTGCATCTATGATGCTGCAACCATCACTTCTATCTAGTTCCAAAATTATTTTCATCACTCCAAAAGAAAATCTCCGTTAAACAGTCACTCCCTTGTTCCCCCTCCCCCAGCCCCTAACAACCATTTCTATCTTTGGATTTACCTATTCTGGACATTCCATATAAATTAAATCATGTGCTATGTGACCTTTGTGTCTGGCTTCTTTCACTTAGCATAAGGCTTCTGAGGTTCATCTATCTTCTAGCATGTATTACTACTTCATTCCTTTTTATGGCTTAATAATATGCCACACTGTTTCAATTTCTGTAGCTTTGCAGTAAGTTTTGAAATCAGGAACTGTGAGTTCTCCAACTTTGCTTTTCTTTTTCAAGATTGTTTTGGTTAGGGGCACCTGGGTGGCTCAGTCAGGTAAGCATCTGCCTTCAGCTCAGGTCGTGGTCCTGGAGTCCCGGGATTGAGTCCCACGTTGGGCTCCCTGCTCGGTGGGGAGCCTGCTTCTCTCTCTCCCACTCCTCTGGCTTGTGCTCTCCACTCTCTTTCTCTCTGTCTCTGTCAAATTAATAAATGAAATCTTTAAAAAAAAGATTGTTTTTGTTATATACCATCCTTTGCAAATTCACATGAATTTTAGGATCAGCTTTCCTATTTCTGTACAAAAGGCCTTTGGGATTTTAACATGGATTGCATTGATTTTGAAGATTACTTTGGGTAATAATTGCCATATTAACCATACAAGTCTTTCAATCCATGAACAAGGTATGTCTACAACTTATTTAGGTCTTTGATTTCTTTCAACAATATTTTGCAGTTTTCAGTGTATACCTGAAAATCTCCTTGGTTACATTTATTCCAGGGTATTTCATTATTTTTTATGTTATTGTAAATGGGATTATTTTACTGATTCCATTTTCAAATTGTTCATTGCTAGTACAGAGACCTACACCTGATTTTTGTGTATTTATCTGGTATCCTGTTATTTTGCTGAGTTAACTTATTAGCTCTAGTGATTTTGTGGATTCCTTAGGATTTTTTTTTTAGGATTTTTTAAATGTATAAGATCATGTCTTCTGCAAACAGAGATCATTTTACCTCCTCCTTTCCAATTTGGATGTCTTGCATTTCTTATTACCTAATTGCTATGGCTAGAACTTCCAGTGTAATGTTGAATAGAAGTGGCAAGAATACATACGCTTGTCTTGTTCCTGACCTTAGGAGGAAAACGTTCAGCCTTAAATCATTGAGTAAAATGTTAGCTATGGGTTTTCCCATACACTTTTTTTTTAAAGATTTTATTTATTTATTTGACAGAGTGAGAGAGCACAAGCAGGGGGAGCGGCAGGGAAAGGGGGAAGGAGAAGCAGACTTTTTGCTGAGCATGGAACCCAATGCAAGTCTTGATCCCAGGACCCTGGGATCATGACCTGAGCTGAAGACGGATGCTTAACCTACTGAGCCACCCAGGTGCCCTCCCATACACTTATTATGTTCAGAAAGTTTCCTTTTATTCCTATTTTGATGAGGGTTTTTTTTTTAACATGAAAGGGTGCTGGATTATTTTTTTCATCAATTGAAATGATCATGAGTATTTTCCTTCATTGTATTAATATGGTGTATGATATTGATTGAATTTTGTATTTGAACCACCCTTGCATTCTCGAGATAAATCCCACTTGGTCATGCATAATCCTCTTAATAGGATGCTGGATTGGGTTTGCTAGTCTTTCGTTCAGGATTTTTGGATCCATATTCATAAGCAATATTAGCCTATAGTCTCTTCTTGCAGTAGGCTTCTTTTTTTAAGTTGAAGGAGCATATCTCTTTGTTACTCAGTGGCTATTCTAGGAAAGCCAAAGATAGTTTATGAAAAAAATATATTATTCTGAATTTCAGGCCTGTATTTGGAAAGACAAAATCAAGAAGTAGTCAGATGATATTATGAAAATAAGTCATAATTATCTAAGGGCAGGGGTGCCTGGGTGGCTCAGTTGGTTAAACACTTGCCTTCGGCTCAGGTCATGATCTCAGGGTCCTGGGACTGAGTCCCAGGTTGGGCTCCCTGCTTGCTGGGGAGGCTGCTTCCCCCTCTGCCCCTCCCCCACCCCCTGCTCATACTCTCTCTCAAATAAATAAATAATCTTTTTAAAAAAATCCAGCATTTTGACATGTGACAAATGACTTATGTATGACAAATCCATGCATTTTGTCATAGTACTATGAGTTCATAAAGAAAGCAGAAAGATAGATACTGTCGCATTCCAAATATTAATATAAACTTCAAGAAAGATAAGTAAAAAACCACAGGAATTCTTATCTTTTGAAAAGTACTGTTCAAGAACTTTGCACCAAGTAGGCATCAGATGTGTTTTTTGTTTGATCATAATTATAGTTTATCATTCCCATTTTTATTTTAGTTTAGTTTTTTTAAGATTTTATTTATTTATTTGACAGGGAGAGACAGCCAGCGAGAGAGGGAACACAAGCGGGGGAGTGGGAGAGGAAGAAGCAGGCTCCCAGCGGAGGAGCCTGATGTGGAGCTCGATTCCAGAACGCCAGGATCACGCCCTGAGCCAAGGGCAGATGCTTAACAACTGCGCCACTCAGGCGCCCCATCATTCCCATTCTTAATGTTACTACGAGGTTCAGAGGATATCTCAAGAGGTGAGATAACTCTCCTCTCTCTTCCTCTCACTCCAATATCTATTTCTGTCTCTTCACACTTCTGTCCCTGTTGTACATCCTTTCGTTTTTCCAATCTGTTTAGTCTAGTTTTTAGCCTGAACTTAGAGTTTAACTTACCTGTCTTCTGACACCTCATTGTATCTTCAACAGTATTCCCTTCCATGAACACTGCAGCCACCAGAATTGCTACAAAATATCTCCCAAATTATGTTTTCACTTGATTCCAATTCTTCATACTCCCTTCTTCTCTACCTCAATTCTACCTGAAATTTAAAGACCACCGTAAATTCCACCTTCTTTTCTTTCCCAACCAGTTCAATGTATGTAAAAAGTTCCTTCCTGTACTCATTTACTGATTTGAATGCCTTATTTAGCACTTACACTACTCATCTGTGTTATTTATAATTATATAGTTTAAATATTGTCTCCCCAGCTAGATTTTGCTCTCAGTGACTCAGGCAAAGCATCAACTCTTCTGTTTGTTTTAGTCCTCAGTCTGATTTGGCTGCTCCTGCTATGGACTTATACAGTATTCTCTACATGTGTGTAACATGGCTTTCCACACAAAGCAGTTAAATCTATATTTATTGACATTGTTACTTATTGCTGTGTTTTCAAAATATTGGTTGTAACTGCATATGCCCTTAGATAATTTTTTTAAAAGATTTTATTTATTTGAGAGAGAGAGAAAGCACCCTAGAGTGCACATGAACAGTAGGGAGGGGCAGAGGGAGAGGGAGGAGACTCCCTGCTGAGCAGGGAGCCCAACGTGGGACTCAATCTCGGGACCCATGACCTGAGCTGAAGGCAGATGCTTAACCAACTGACCCACCCAGGCGCCCCAAAATGCTGGATTAATTATGAGATCTCTGAAATTAATTTTTAATTATATAAGAAATGCATGAACCCATTCTTGTAAAAAATGAAAACAATATAAACACAGTTTAAGGGCTCCAATTCTGATCCTGTCTTTGACACCACTATTGATGTAGTGGGTATTCTTCCAGACTTTTTGCCATGCATTTACATACTTATGAATTCATATATAATATACACTTTTATTTTTTAAAGATTTGATTTATTTATTTATTTATTTATTTAGAGCGAGCATGAGCAGGGGGAGAGGCAGAGAGAGAGAGAATCCCAAGCAGGCTCCTCGGTGAGCAGGGAGCCCAGCGGGGGTGGGACTGGGGGGGTGGCTCAAACCCACAACCCTGAGATCACGACCTGAGCCAAAATTAAGAGTCTGAGGCTCAACCGACTGAGCCACCCAAGTGCGCCACAATCTAGACTTTTATAAAACAAATGTTATACTCTATTTTTCACTCTGAAACTTAAAATAATTCTTCAATCCACCACTGGATTTATTAATCTTTTAAACTACTACATGTATTCTATAATATGCAGTATCACAATTAATCTAGCCATTTACCTTCTGTGAATGTCCCAGGTCTTTAGGGTTAGTGAGCCGGACCGAACAGCTAGCATACAGTTCCTTGTGCAAACGTGCTGCTATTTCCCTGGCACTGATGGCAATTAGCCAAATTGCAGGGTCACTGGGAAGGTGCAATTTTAAAATGTCAAATAGTCAAATAGTCTTCCAAATTGGCTGTACCAATTTACAACGTCGATGTAGAGATTTTCAATCACTCCTTTTTCAGCAGATAGTTTTACCCTAGAAGGGGGCAGGCTGGGCAAACCTCACCCCTCCCCTGGCTAAAAACCCGGCGGCACGCCCCCGTGCGCCTCCCTTGTGCCAGTTTTGGCCCCGCCCTTTCGCTAAGAGGTCCCGCCGCCTGGCCTCGCCTCTTCCGAGGGCGGGGCGTGGGTGGGCCCTGACGTCACTGCCGGCCAGACGCCATCTTGCTGGTTTGCAGCCGGTCTTGGATGTGGCGGCAGCCGTGGTGAAGGCGTGGGGAAGGGTGGGGTGAGGGGGCGAGGCCGCGGCGCGGGCGGCTAAACTCTCCTCCCCTCAGCCCCACCGCGTGGGACTGCGTGAACGCGGTGTCGGAGGGATGTCAGCCTTCTCTGAGGCGGCGCTGGAGAAGAAGCTGTCGGAGTTGAGCAACTCGCAGCAGAGCGTGCAGACCTTGTCCCTGTGGCTCATCCACCACCGCAAACACTCGCGGCCCATCGTCACCGTGTGGGAGCGGGAGCTGCGTAAAGGTGAGTCGGTCCGCCACCCGGCCTGGTCCCTGGTGCCGCCGGGCCCCCCTCCCTGCTAGCCCCATTCCCCCAGCGACCCCAGCTCCGTGCTGCTCGGCACCGCCCTACCCGGCGCCCCCGGCTCCCTGGCGTCGGTAGTCCACGGGCTAGGAGGAACGGCGTGCACCGCTCTTCCCGCAGCCTCTGCGCTTGTAGTAGGTATTATTGCATAGGGAATGAAGGATTAAAAACAACAACAAAACCAAAAAAACCCCCACACAACCCTCTGATTTAACACAGAGGCAGTAGTCAAGGGCTGAGGACCCTGTCCCTGATTAGGGCCTGAAATTCTGGCAGTCAGGTTTGCGGGTTTTTTGTTTTGTTTTGTTTTTTCATTCTGTAGATCATAATGGAGGATAGGGGTGGAAAAGGGAAGTGGAAAGGAAAAAAGATTGATATGGGGATGGGAGTTAATACCATCATTTCTATAACACATCAACTCAATCTTGTAAAATTAATAGTGGAATCAGAGTTTTGGAATTGGGGAATCTAAAATTGTATCCATGCATGATGCAGTGGAAGAATTTGTAGATTTTAGAGGACTAGGATTCGGCGAATTTATTAATGTCTGGATTGCAGTTGCCTCACCTCAAAATGAAGGTGTTAGATTGAGTGATATAAAGTCCTTTCTTACTCTGTGATTATATACTTCTAGGGCAGCGTGCTTGTTTTGCAAAACATTAGGGCTCCTGTAAATAAAGTTAACTTTTATGAGCAGTATGTGCTCTCACTAAAATATTCAGAATCATTTCACTTCTGTAGAGCAGCTTTATCTGTAAGAACTGATTTTATGTCAGTGTGACTAAAAATTAAAAAAAAAATCATTTGGTTAGGGTCTGGGTTTGCACCTTAATTCTTAATTCATTGGGTAGGGAGAATGGGCACTCCTTGTTATTGTTGCAGACATCCTGGTGTATCAATGTGATGGTTATTTATTAGTTAGGGGTTTTAACAACTGTTATTAATCAAAATAGATGCTTGTTTACAGACCCATATAACATCTGTATGATGTGTTAATATGAGAGCTAAAATGTGTCATTGGCTATAGGGAATGGAGAACTGTCCTTGTGTATTTGCTTGTGGTTAATCTCTTAGGAGAAATTGACTTAGAGCCTTGTTTCTCAGTTCATATATAAGTGTATGTGTGTTGGCGCCCAAGGAGGAATTCATCTCCTGTGAGTGGTCAGAAAGGTTTGAGAAACCTAGTTATAAAAGTGAACTTTGAAAAGGCAGTAATTGTCTTTGCTCCTATACTTTAGTAGATTTCAAAATAAGCAAAAGGCTTGTACTTTTGGGGGGAGGGGATTTTAGAAACACATATAATCAATAAAGGATTGGTACCCAGACTATTTTAAGAACTACCACAGATCAATAGAAAAATAGCAATACCGGTAAAGGCATTTCACATGAGAGGAAACCTGAAAGGCCAATAAATGATACTTAATCAGGAAAAAATAAACCAATGATGTACCACTTTATACCCTTCAGTTTGCAAAAGTAAAAAAGTATGACAATATCAAGAATCAGTGAGGATGAGGAGAGACAGGAATTCTCATAGACTACTGGTTGGGAGTGTAAAAAGGAGATCAACTTAGTGACCTCTAATGAAATTGAAGGTACATAGTGTTTGACCTAGCAGTTTTCCTTCTAGGAATGTATCCTAGAAACTAGTACCTGTGCTCAAGAAATTATATTTATTGCAGCTTCTTAGTAACAAAATTAGAAACCGCTTAAACATCTCATTAGTTGAGAGTATGGACAAATATATTGTAATATTCATAGAATATAATACTGACCAGCAGTTGTCATGAAACAACATGACTGAATTAGAAAACAACAAACAAGCAAAATGATGGGCCAAGAAAGCAAGGTGCAGACCAAAATGCCATTTGGTAAAGTTTGAAAACATGTAAAAACAATAGTCTCTTGTTCACAGATACCTGTAGTTACAGTTAAAACATGCATAGTGATGATTAACATCATATTGCAAAATAGTGGTTACCATAAGGAAGAGAGGAAGTGAAAATGGATCTGTGTTATCTTATATTTCATATATTTTTTGAAAAATTTGATACACGTGGGAAAATGATAAGATGTGCTATTTGCTGGGTTTGGAGGCATTTCTATACATTGAAATGCTTCATAATTAGAAAAAATTAAAGGCATATAAATAGATGCTTTAGGAGGAGAGTGGTATTGGGTGATGACATGAGGGTGGTAGTCGTGGTGGTGATGGTCATGCTGCTGCTGCAGTTTTGTTTGGTCTTGGATTATCTGCCAAAAGTTTCCTTTCCTTGACATGACTGTACCTTTGTAGGACACAGTCTTTGTGTTCCCCCACCCTCACCTCTGCAGTTCTGCTCCTCGGCTGGGATCCTGTATTGCCTGTAGCATAATGATAATGAGAATAATATACTGAGTATCAGGCATTGTTTTAGCCATCTTACTGTGATTTCGTGAATCCTCACATTATCTCTACAAAATAAGTGTTTATAAAACAAATTGATCAAACTTGAAATAAAGAAGTAAATGAGTAAAATCATTTGAACGTTTTATATTAAGTTTGGCATTCTTTAGTTTCTTGAAATGTTTAAAGAAGACAAAAATGTGACACTACTAGGAAAAATTACTGTTCAGAATAGAAGAATGAATAGGTAAAATGATAATGTCACACATGGTAATCATTCAGTTTTGAAGATTTCCTTTCTTGTTCTACCTTCCTTATTTTTGTCTCCTTTAAAGAAAGAGAATTTCTGGAGTGGGGACAAGAAAAAGAGAATTTCTGTTTAGAGGAATATACCCCAAGGCCTTTATGAAGACTAAAGTAGCTATAATTTCCCTGAGAAATGCAATAGAGTGTAACCAAAAACGTAAGTCAGGATTTTGTTGTTTCGTAACATCTCTTAAAAAAAATTTTTTTTTTAAGATTTTATTTGAGAGAGAGAGAGAGAGGAAGATCAGGAGCAGGATGGAGGGGTAGAGGGAGAAGCAAACTCCCGCTGAGCAGGGAGCCCTATGTGGGCCTCAGTCCCAGCAGCGTGGGACCTGGAATCATGACCTGAACCAAAGGCAGATGCTTAACTGACTGAGCCACCTAGGTGCCCTGCAACAACTTTATTGAGATATAATTAACATATCACACAATTCACTCATTTAAAGTATACAGTTCAGTGGTTTTTAGTGTATCATATAGTTGTGAGTCTGCCACCACAATCAATTTTAGAGTGTTTTCATCACCCAAAAAGAAACTGCCTTTTAACCATCATCCCCCAACCCCTTCCACCTTCCCCAGCCCTAGGCAACCATTAATTTACTTTGTCTCTATAGATTTGCCTATTCTTAGCATTTCATTAAATGGAAGCATACAGTAGCACTCTTTTGTGATTGACTTCTTCTTTTTTTTTTTTTTTTTTAAGATTATTTATTTGACAGAGAGACAGCCAGCGAGAGAGGGAGTACAAGCAGGGGGAGTGGGAGAGGAAGAAGCAGGCTTCCAGTGGAGGAGCCTGATGTGGGGCTCGATCCCAGAACGCCAGGATCACGCCCTGAGCTAAAGGCTCAGGTTAACGACTGAGCCACCCAGGCGCCCCTTGTGATTGACTTCTTTGGTTAGCATAATGTTTTCCAGGCTCATCCATGTTGTAGCATTTATCAGTATCTTATTCCCCCCCCCTTTTTTTTTAAGATTTATTTATTGTAGAGGGTGGGTGGGAGGGGCGGAGGGAGAGAGACAGAAAGACAGACAGTCTTAAGCAGATGCTGAGCGGAGCCTGGAGCCCGATGCGGGGCCGGATCTCATGACCTTGAGATCACAACCTGAGCCAAGACCAGGAATCTGATGCTTAACCAACTGCTCAACCCAGGAGCCCCAGTACTTCATTCTTTTTTATGGCCAAATAATAATCCATTTTATGAATTGTTTTATTCATCAGTTGATAGACATTTGGGTTGTTTCCACGTTTTGCTATTATGGATAATGGTGCTATGGACATTTGCGTACAAGTTTTTGTGTGGCTATGTTTTCAAATTTTTTTTTGGAGGTATACCTACGGGCAGAATTGCTAGGTCGTATAAGAACTCTATGTATAACCTTTTGAAGAACTGCCAGACTTTTTTCCACAGTAACTGTATCATTCATTCCTACCAGTAGTGTATGAGGATCCAATTTTTCTACATCTCTGCCAACACTTGTGTTATCTGTCTTTTTTATTATAGCCCCCTATTGGGTGTAAATTGGTGTATGATTGTGATTTTCATTTACATTTCCCTTTGACTAAGGATATTGAGCATATTTTCATGTGCTTATTGGCCATTTGTATGTTGTCTTGGGAGAAATGTTTGTTCAGATCCCCCTCGCCCCCCTTTCTTAAAGTAGGCCCCACACCCAGCCTGGAGCCCAGTGTGGAGCTTGAACTCACCAACCTAAGATCAAGACCTGAGCTGAGATCAAGAGTTGGACACTTAACCTACTGAGCCACCCAGGCACCCTGATCCTTACCCATTTTCAAATTGGGTTGTCTTTTTATTAATTGAGTTGTAAGTGTTCTTTATGTATTCTGGATACGAGTCCCTTATCACATCCATGACTTGCAGATATTTTCTCTCATTCAGTGGCTGTTTCTTGACTCTCTTACCTACTGTCTTTTGAACACAGTTATTTTAATCTCTGACTCAAGATTGGGGCTGAATTATAAAACTATTAACATATATCACTAATTAAATTATATATTGCATTCATTGCTATGGAAATCATGACCATGAACATACCAGAATTTACAAAACAACACTGATATTTGGGCTCTTTTCTACACAGAAACACAGCAAAATTGGGCTCATTTGGTTGAGTGTCTGACTCTTGGTTTTGGCTGAGATCGTGATCTTGCTGTTATGGGATAGAACCCCACATCAGACTCTGTGCTCAGCACCGAGTCTTCTTCAGCTTCTCTCTCCCTCTTATTCCTGCTCACTAGCTCTTTCTCTCTCTCTAAAAATAAAATCTTTATTATTTTTTTAAAGATTTTATTTATTTGACAGCACGTACAAGTGGGGAAGCAGCAGAGGAAGAGGGAGAAGCAGGCTCTCTGCTGAGCAGGGAGCCCAATGTGGGGCTCGATCCCAGGAACCTGGGATCATGACCTGAGCTGAAGGCAGATGATTAACCAACTGAACCACCCAGGTGCCCCTAAATAAAATCTTTTTTTTTTTTAATTTATTTATTTGACAGAGATAGAGACAGCCAGCGAGAGAGAGAACACAAGCAGGGGGAGTGGGAGAGGAAGAAGCAGGCTCATAGCGGAGGAGCCTGATGTGGGGCTCGATCCCATAATGCCAGGACCACGCCCTGAGCTGAAGGCAGATGCCCAACCGCTGTGCCACCCAGGCGCCCCCCTAAATAAAATCTTTAAAAAAAATTAAGGACCTCAGATCTTTCGTTTATGTGGGTTTTTTTTTTTTTTAAAGATTTTATTTATTTATTTGACAGAGACAGCCAGCTAGAGAGGGAATACAAGCAGGGGGAGTGGGAGAGGAAGAAGCAGGCTCATAGCAGAGGAGCCTGATGTGGGGCTCGATCCCATAATGCCGGGATCACGCCCTGAGCCGAAGGCAGACGCTTAACGACTGCGCCACCCAGGTGCCCCTCGTTTATGTGGGTTTTAATATCTAGTTACAGTTACATTAGAAACGAAAACATTTTTCTTTCTTTCTTTCTTTCTTTCTTTTTCTTTCTTTCTTTCTTTTAAAGAATTAATTTATTTGAGAGAGAGAGTGTGTGCATGAGAGAGCAAGCGCAAGCAGGGGGAGGGGTAAGGGGAGAGGGAAAAGCATGGTCCCTGCTGAGCAGGTAGCCAGATGTGGGGCTCCCTCCCAGGACCCTGGGGTCATGACCTGAGCTGAAGGCAGACACTTAATGGACTGAGCCACTCAGGTGCCCAAAAATGAAAACAATTAAAATATTTACTTAATAATTACTTATTTTAAAACTAGAATGCTAAATTGATTTCATGTTAATGTAAAGTAACATAATGAAAGGTAACTATTTCCTAAAAATATTAGGGAAAGGAGTGACTTAACATTTTTTCAAATCTTCGTATCTGTCTTACTTGAAGCCAGCTGGATTCTCATGTCTGCCTTTGCATTTAGTCTTGCTGTATTATGTATCACATGACATGGAATATACCACTCTACACGTGTGGGAGAACTAGAATGAAAAAGGCAAATAGTGTAAAAAAAAAAAAAAGGCAAATAATGTCTTGGTGGTATTGTGAAAATAGTTCTGACTTCATGGACTCTGTGAAAACGTCTGGAGAAACCCCAGGGATCCATAAGCCATATACTGAGAACTAGACCCTTTCCTGTAAATTGGTAGTTAGATCAGAGTCTATGATATATTGCATTCCCCAAAGCAGACATTGCTTTGCCTTAAGCAGACATGGTCCCTCCAGAATATTAATTCCTGTCCTACTCAGTGTGAACTTAATTTATGAAATTTTGCTTTGTCTTGTCATTTTTTTAGGTTCTCTTTCCTACTACATAAGCTTTTTAAAGAATTTATTCATTTGATGTTTTTGCTGGTACAAAATTTTAGGCAAATTACCCTTAAATTTCTTTTTTTTTTAAAGAGATTTTATTTATTTATTCATGAGAGACAGAGAGAGAGAGGGAGGCAGAGGGAGAAGCAGGCTCCCCACAGAGCAGGGAGCCCTATGCGAACTCAATCCCAGGACTCTGGGATGACCTGAGTTGAAGGCAGACGCTAAACTGACTGACCAGGCACCCTACCCTTAAATTTCTAATAAAAATAAAGGTGTGCTTCTAGATTAAACATAGTATGATATTTGATTGTGTCTCAGGTCATAATCTCAGGGTCCTGGCATGAGCCTTGTGTCCACTCCACACTCAGCGGGGAGTCTGTTTGAGGGTTCTCCGCCACATCTCTCAAATAAAAGAATAAATCTTTTTAGAAAAATTACTGCATGTATTCTGTTTTATGGGTGCACCAAAATTTACATAACCATTACTTTATTGATGAACATTTAAGCTGGATCTGTTTTTTAATCTTAAAATTTATAAATATTAATTCATGTTACTAAGTATTCTAGTTTTTTTCTTAGTGGTTTCAGCTGGCATAAGAGACCGGGATAGGCATTAGTGTATCACACCATTTTTTTAGGTTCATTTTTATCCCCATGTATTTGAAATGTCTTTTCTCCTAAATTAAGTTTTTATCTGTATTTGGTATATTTCTAGACTGTCATTCTGTTTAATTGGTGTGTCTGTTCATGTACCACTATGACACTGTTTGGTATGTTTTCATATCTGGTAGAACATCTCCCCACCCAAGTCCTTCCTACCCTGCCCCCTGCAAATTGGTCTTTTTCTTACCCCCAGTTTTCCTGTGTATTCTTGTTTTGTTTTTCCAAATAAAGTCTAGAATCAACTTGTTATTTACAGGGGAAAAAAAACGTTTTGGTATTTTTGGAGTTACACTTCAATTTATACATTAGCTTACAGAAAATTCTCATCTTTTTAATGGCAAATCATCTTAGGCTGAGAACCAGGCAATCTTACTCTAAATGTATTCATTGTAATTTTTTAAATAAGTTCTCAAACTTGTTCTGTTATCACTTCTTGATAACTTTATAAAGGTCACACACAACTTTAACATAACTGTGCTAAAGGTATTTTAATTAATTCTAGTGTAGGCTAATAGAAGGAAGTGTTAAAGGATTAAGCTTTAAGCAGAAAGACTTAAAACTGAAAAAAAAAACCATATTTTTGTTAATTGAGACAACAGCTTACTTTGGTTGATTTTTGTGATGGCACACTTTGGTCCAGCTCATGGAATGTCATTCTGCCTCAAGAACATGGCTTTAAAATTCTTACCTATTCAGCAAATTGTCTTTGTTTTTTTAGTATTTGCACAAATTATAATGTGTACTGTATTCTCTTTTAAAGGTGTTTGTTTTTTTTTTTTAAGATTTTATTTAGTCATTTGACAGACAGCCAGAGAGAGAGGGAACACAAGCAGGGGGAGTGAGGGAGGAAGAAGCAGGCTCCCAGTGGAGGAGCCTGATGTGGGGCTCGATCCCAGAACGCTGGGATCACGCCCTGAGCCAAAGGCAAACGCTTAACGACTGAGCCACCAGGCGCCCCTTAAAGGTTTTTTTTTTTAAACAAATGAAATTTGTTTGGGTAGTCAAGGACCATGTTTTGCTGATGAAAAAATTCAGTTTTCTTAGGAGAGTATCATGAATTACTGTCTTGAACCACACTTGTGCTGGCTTATTTTATGTGTCAGCCTGGCTGGTCCCTGAGGTGGCTAGATATTTGGTCAAAAAGTATGTCTTGAAGAAATTTCTGGAGATTTAACATTTGAATCTGTAGAATGAGTAAAGCAGATGCCCTCCTTTAATGTGAGTCGGCCACAGTCAACAGAAGGCCTGAATAGAACAAAAAACTGACCCTCCTGTGAGTAAGAAGAAACTCTTCCTGCCTGACTGGCTTCTTTTCCTGCCTTTGGACTCAAACTGAAACATGGATTCTTCCTGGGTCTTGAGTGGGTTTTCAGACTGAAACCGTACTGTCAGCTCTCAGGCGTCTCCAGCTTGCTGCCTGTAGATCTCAGGACTTGTCAGCCTCCATAGTCTCATGAGCCACTTCCTCTTAATATTATAATCTCTTTATATGTATCTACACACACATTTTATTGATTATGTTTTCCTAGAGAACCCTGAGTAATATAGCAGCTTTATCTAGATTTACTACAATTTAGTTAGTAAATCAACTATATTTTTTGTGGATTTAATCCAAGTAAGTTACTGTTAGAGAATTTTAAAAATGGAATTGATGGGGCGCCTGGGTGGCGCAGTCGTTAAAAAGCGTCTGCCTTCGGCTCAGGGCGTGATCCTGGCGATCCGGGGTCGAGTCCCACATCGGGCTCTTCCGCTGTGGGCCTGCTTCTTCCTCTCCCACTCCCCCTGCTGTGTTCCCTCTCTTGCTGGCTGTCTCTCTGTCACATAAATAAATAAAATCTTTAAAAAAAAAAAAAATGGAATTGATGTGCTGTAACTAGCACATAAAAACTCTTAATGATTAAAAATAATTTCATTTTATGTCTATATAATTTGGTGCCTTAGTTGCTGTATCTACATTCTGCCATCAATATGTTGATGACTCGGTGATCCTTTTTTTTTAAGCCTAGTCTCAGTGTTATTGAATGGTATTTCTTGAACACTGCAAACTCAGTTTGGACAAAGCAACCCTTTATGTCATCTTTCCCCACTTCTATCCCACTGTTGTTCTTCTTGGCTTTCCTATTCCACTGAAAGACATTACTGTCCACCAGTTGCTTAAGCTCATAACTTTAAGTTTGGTCTGGGCCCTCTGCATACATGCCTCACTTTTGGCTACTTTGTTGCTATTTTAGTAATATCGCTACTGCTCACATCCTCCTCTTTTACTAGCACCATTGCAGTAGCCTCCATGTAATTTCCTTGTATCTAGCCCCTTTAACCAACCAGTTGTCCTACTTAGTAGTGTTAACATAGAATTACTATATGACCGAGTAAGTCTACTTTTAGATGTATATTCATAAGAATTGAAATATTTAGGTATTCAAACATATACTTTACAAGAATGCTTATAGGAGTGCTATTCACAATACCCAAACAGTGGAAACAACCTGAATGTCCATCAGTGGATGAATAGATATATGTGATGCAGTGGAATTCATGCAGTAGAAATTATTCAGCCATATAGTGAAAAGGAATTCTGCTACAGTGTGGATGAACCTCAAAAACATGTGAGGTTGAAAGAAGCCAGACACAAAAAGTAACATATTTTATGATTCCACTTGTATGAAATAGCCAGCGTAGATAAATCCATAGAGATAGAAAATGGTTGCCAGGAGCTGGGGGGAGGGAAGGAATGGAGAATGGATGACTGTTTAATGGGTCTGAGGTCATCTTTGGGGGGAGTGACAAAAACGTTTGGAACTAAATGCAGGTGATGGTTGTACAACCTTATGTTTGCACATACTGCTGCTGAATTATACACTTTAATGTGGTTAATTTTATATTATGTGAATTTCCCCTCCAAAAAAAGTGATATAAACACCTTGCACGTTTATGTGCTTTTATATACTTTTTTTTTTTTAGACACAGAATGCAAGGAGGAGGGAGGGGCAGAGGAAGAGGGAGAGAGAGAGAATCTTAAGCAGCCTTCATACCCAGTGCAAACTCCACGTGGGGCTCAGTCTCATGACCCTGAGGTCATGACCTGAGCTGAAATCAGGAGTCGGATGCTTAACCGACTGATCCACCCAGACGCCCACATGTACTCTTTTTCTATTTCTACTCTGTCTCCTAACCTCCAAGCTCTGGGGTCAGTTCCTTTCTGCAGTTTCCTCTAGTCTCCAGGAAGAGTTAAGTGTCCATCTGTAGTCCTTAGTCCTAGTTTTTGGGATGAGGTTTTTTTGGGGAAAAAAAAGATTCCAGGTAACATCCTAAATTCATAACAATGTAGTTTGAATTGATACCAACTTTTCTTAAGTAGCATACAAAAACTGCTCCTATACAGCTGTCCCCCCCTTTATGTTATTATTGTCCCAACTTACATCTTCATCAGTTCTATGCCCATCAACAGACTTATAATTATAGTTTTATGCATTTGTCTTTTAAACAAAGGAAACAAAGAGTTACAAATCAAAATATAAGTTAATACTGGTTTTTATATTTACTTACGTAGTTACCTTTATTGATGATCTTTCTGTGGCTTCTAGTTATTATCTAATGTCCTTTCATTTCAGCCTGCAGGAGTCCCTTTAGGATTTCTTGTAGGACAGGTCTACTAGTGACAAACTCCCTCAGCTTTTGTTTAGCTTAAAATGTCTTAATTTCTTTAGTATTGAAGGATAGTTTTGCCAGATTTCTTTCAGCGGTTTTTTTTTTTTTTTTAATATGGCATCCCACTTCCTTTTGGTCTCTGTAGTTTCTGATCAGAAGTTGGCTGTCCATCTTATTGAGCTTCCTTTGTACATGACTGGGTCATTGCTTGCTGCTTTCAGAATTCTTTTGTCTTCTGGAAGTTTCTTTTAAATGTGTCTCAGTGTGGATCCGTTTGAGTTTATCCTACATAGAGTTCATTGAGATGCTTAGATTTGTAGATTCATGTCTTTCCTAGATTTGGGGGCATTTTTGGCCGTTGTTTCTTCAGATATTCTTTATGCACCCTCCTCTCTTCTGGGAATCCTATAATGTTTATGTTTGTTATATTGGTGATGTGCCATAGAACCCTTAGGCTCTGTTCACTTTTCTTTATTCATTTTCTTTCTGCTCCCCGGACTCCATATCAGTGGTCTTATCTTTAAATTTGCTGTCTCCTAACTCTGACATACTCTGTGGTGTCACCTCCCAAGTACTTTCTGTTGCTATTGTTATAGCACTTATCGTCCAGTATTTTAATGGTTCTGTGTTGAGTTTCTTTTTACTGGAGGACTGAGCCTATTCCTTTGTTGACTCAGAATCTATCACAAGGTAAATATGTCTTGAGTGAGTTATTGAATGACTGTTGGAGAGTGTGTGGCATCTGAGATGTTTATTTATTTTATTTTTTTTATTGTGAAAAAAATTATGTTTAGATTTAGCCAGCTGGACTCAGTTTAGATGATCCCAATTTTGTTGGCAACATCCGAAGCATCATAGTCAGGAGCCAAACATATGCCTTCTTCTCTCCATCAGGCCTGATCGAGGTGTTGACTTTGGCCACGTCAATATCGTAGGGCTTCTTCACAGCCTGTTTGATCTGGTGCTTGTTGGCCTCGACATTCACAAAGAACACAAGTGTGTTGTTGTCTTCTATTTTCTTCATGGCTGACTCAGTGGTCAGGGGGAACTTGATGATGGCATAGTGATCAAGCTTGTTTCTCCTGGGGTGCTCTTTCGGGATGTTTGGGCTGCCTTTGAAGACGCAGTATCTTGGTCCTCAGAATGTAGGTGACGTGCGGATCTTTTTTTTAATGACTGTGGACGCCTTTCAGCACCGCATTCTTGGCCTTCAAAGGCTTTGCTTTGTTTGGCTTCAGCTTTGGGAGGGGCAGGGGCTTCCTTCCTAGTCTTCGGCGCCATCTTCATAAAAGGGCGCATCTGAGACTTTTAGAGCTGGAAAGAGTATTGCAGAATGTTTTGCTGTTTCTTTTAAAGGTGGTGCCTGATTTAGGAACTTCTGACATCTTAAGGCAAATAATGAATTCAAATTCTGAACATTTCCCTTATTGAGAAAGACTTGGAAAATGTCTAGCTTTCTCAGTCTGTCATATTGTTCTATTCTTCCTATATTTATCAATTCTTAGAGTAGTATTCTTAAAGTGTGGCTGGTGAGTCACCAAGATTCTTTTAGGGGGTGTATGAGGCCACAAGGTAAAAATTATTTTCACAATACTTCTAAGACATTTTCCCCCTTTTAACTGTTGACATGTGCTGTGATAGTGTAAAAGCCAATGTGGGTGAAAACTGGTAGTACCTAAATATTAATCAAGGCAGAGGGACCACTCTGTACTAAGGTTCAATTGTGTTTTTCAAACCACATTCATAGCTAAAAATATATCACAGTCCTGACTGCTGATCAAAGTAGTTCACATTACTAATTTTATTATATCTTGACCCTTGAGTGCTCATCTCTGTGTGTGTGTGTATGTGTGTGTGTGTGCGGTGCACCTTTCTTTATCATGGTAAGGTATATGTAACATAGGGGCGCCTGGGTGGCTCAGCCGTTAAGCATCTGCCTTCGGCTCAGGGCATGATCCCAGGGTCCTGGGATTGAGCCCCGTATCTGGCTCCCTGCTCAGCGGGAAGCCTGCTTCTCCCTCTCACACTTCCCTTGCTTGTGTACCCTCTCTCGCTGTCTCTCTCTGTCAAATAAATAAATAAAATCTTTAAAAAAAAAAAGTATACGTAACATAAAATTTAACATTTTAACGTTTTTTCTTGGTCTTTATGGTAATATAAATTTACCATTTTAATCATTTTTAAATGTGCAGTTCAGTGGCATTACATACTTTCACATTGTTTTGCAGCTGGGATTGCCATCCATCTCCAGGCCTCTTTTCATTTTCCCAAACTGAAACTTCATACCCATTAAAAAATAACTCCCCATTCTCTTCTCTCCTGGCCCCTGGCAACCACACTTCTACACTCTATGGATTTGACTACTGTAGGTACTCATATAAGTGAAACCATATAATTTATTTTCTGTGTGTGTGTGTGTGACTGGCTTATTTAACTTAGTATGTCTGCAGGATTCATTCATGTTGTAGCATATGCCAAAATTTCTTATTTTTCTAAGGCTGAATAAGATTCCATTTTATGTATATACCACATTTTATTTATTTATCTGTTGATGCCACTACGGTTGCTTCTGCCTTGTGGCTATTGGGTATAATGCTGTTATGAACATGGGTGTACAAATATCTGTTTGAATAGGTTCTTCATTTCTTCTTAGTAAGTATACAGAAGTGGAATTGCTGGGTCATGCAATAATTCTGTGTTTAATTGTTTGAGAAACCACTGTAGTGTTTTCTGCAGCAGCTGCACCATTTTACATTCCCACTTGCAGTGTACCATGGTTTCAATTTCTGCACATCCTCGCCAAAATTTATTATTTTTTGTGTTGTTTTGTTTGGTTTTGGTTTTGAAAATAATCCTAATGAGTGTGGAGTAGTATTTGCTTGGGGTTTTAATTTGTATTTCCATAATGACTAGTGATGATTCTATATGTAAGGGTTTATTTCTGGGCTATTGTTCCTTTGATCTGTTTGCCTGTATTTATGCCTGTACAATACTACTATTCCAACTACCGTAGCTTTCTAGTAAATTTTGCAGTCAGGATGTACAAGTCTTCCAACTTTAATTTCTTTTCTAAGATTCTTTTGGCCATTTGATATCACTTGAGAATTTATATGAGTTTTAGAATGGGTTTTTTTATTTCTGCAAAAATGCCATGGGGAGTTTAATAGGGTTTCCATTTAATCTGTAGGTCACTTTGAGAGGTACTATCTTATTAACAGTAAGTCTTGCAACCCGTGGACATGGGATCTATATGAATTTATGTCTTCTTTCATTTCCTTCAGCAGTGTTTTGTAGTTTTCAGTGAACAAGTCTACACCTCCTTGGTTAAATTTAATTCTAAGTATTCTATTGTTTTTATCTGATTATAAATAGAATTGTCTTTGGTTTCCTTTTTACATTGTTTATTATAATTTATAGAAATTGAATTTTGAGTGCTGATTTTATATGCTGCAACTTTGCTAAATAGGTGTGTTTTTTGTGGAATCCTTAGGGTTTTCTACAAGTAAAATCATGTCATCTGTGAATAGATTTTTGGAAAATTTGCATGTGTCACCTTGAGCCTAACAACTTCCCAATACTTTTAAACACTTTTCCAGTGAAATCAGTAATGATATTTATACTTTTGATACTGCCTAGTGAAATATTTCAGTAGTCGGAATGTCTGTGTAACTGTGAAGCAGTATTTTTCAGAAGACCAATGCATGATGTTACAAAATTATGCATGAGTAAAAGATCCAAAGAGCATGGTAGAGGCGCCGGGGTGGCATAGCGGTTAAGCGTCTGCCTTCGGCTCAGGGCGTGATCCCGGCGTTATGGGATCGAGCCCCACATCAGGCTCCTCCGCTATGAGCCTGCTTCTTCCTCTCCCACTCCCCCTGCTTGTGTTCTCTCTCTCGCTGGCTGTCTCTATCTCTGTCAAGTAAATAAATAAAAAATCTTTAAAAAAAAGAAAAAAGAGCATGGTAGACAAGGATTTTAACATAACAGTTTTTAAAGTTGATCAATATGTTTTAAGATTCCATATTACAATTTAGGATCTTTTTAAAAATGAGAATTTGTTAGATTTTGTTGTAGTTTCAAAAAAGAATATCCACAATCATCTGTACTAACTATTAAAATACTCGCACTGACTGTATCTGGGTGAAGTCTGCTTTTTTTCATTACTTCCACTGAGAGAACATTATCATGGTTTATTTAATAGAGAGCAGATATGAGAATCCAGCTGTATTCTGTTGAGCTGAAGATTTGCAAAAATGTCAAACAGGACTCTTCATTTTTAGGTTTTGGAAATACATTTTTTAAACATTATGTTAATACCTAATTTTTTATTACTACTTTGAAATGAATTAATACATATTTTAAAGTTGTTCTGTTTTAATTTTTAATAAGATAAGCATTGGTAAATATGAGCTATATGAATAAAATTTCATTGGTGTTCTCCATAATTTGTAAGAGTGTGAAGGGGTCCTGAGAGCAGAAAGTTTGAAAACTGCTCTCAGATTAATAAAGACCATGAATGTTTTACATAATTTTGTTTTATTTAATTCTAATCTTGCCTAATTTAACATAGTAATTGTTTTAATTTTTAAAGCTTTAGCTTTCAAATCCTTTTGGTGTGAAATCAATGAAATTGCTATTAATGTCTAAATAAGTACGTAAATACCGTATGAAGTTTCTTCCAATTACCTTCTTTTGGGCATTGCTTGTGTAGTGATTCTTCGGCCCTGAAACTAGAGGTATTAATGTGAAATTTTTAAAAATACTGTATATTTTTTGATATTGTAGATTAATTTTCAGTTGTAAGAAGTAATACATCCTGTTTAGCCTTTGCCAGCTTTCTCCAATGGTAACATCATGCAGAGCTAGTTTTTGTGATTTAAAAAAAAAAAAAAAAAGTTGAATAAAAAGCCCAGCACAGTTGTGATGCTGACATTATTATAGTCAAGATACAGAACATTTCCATCATCACAAAGAATTTTCTTGTTTCCCTTTCGTAGCTATATTCACTTCACTCCTAGCACACCCCCTACTTAACTGCAATTTATCCAATTTTTCTATTTTGAATCATGCCTTTTTTTTTTTTTTTTTTTTTAGATTTCTTTATTTTAGGGCACCTGGGTAGCTCAGTCGTTAAGCGTCTGCCTTTGGTGCAGGTCATGATCTCAGGGTCCTGGGATCGAGTCCCACATCAGGCTCCCTGCTCAGCGGGAAGCCTGCTTCTCCCTCTCCCACTCCCCCAGTTTGTGTTCCCTCTCTTGCTGTCTCTCTCTGTCAAATAAATAAATAAAATCTTTAAGAGAGAGAGAGATTTCTTTATTTTAGAGAGAGAGAGAGAAACTGTGCATGTGCGTGAGCAGGGGGATGGGAGTTCAGAGGGAGAGGGAGAGAAACAAACTCCCTGCTAAGTGCAGAGCCCAGTCCTGGGCTCTCTACTGAGACACCAGGATCACTACCTGAGCCGAAATCAAGAGTCTGGTGGTTAACTGACTGAGCCCCTGGTTGCCCATAATTATGCTTTTGATGTCATTTAAGAACCTTGCTTAGCCCTGGATTTTTTTTTTTTCCAGTGTTTTGTTCTAAAATGTTTATATAATTTTATATAATGTTTTGAGTCAATTTTTGTTTAAGATGTGAAATTTAGGTCAAGGTTTGGTTTTTGCATGTAGGTGTTCAGAATCCCCAGCGGTTTGTTCAAAGGCTATCTCTTTCATTGAATTGCTTTTGCACTTTTGTTTAAATTGACTTGGACTTATTTTTGTGACTCTGTGTCTGGGTTCTCTTCTGTTGATCCATGTGTCTTTCCTTCCACCAATGAATACCATACATAGTCTTTTTTTTTTTTTAAGATTTTATTTACTTGACAGAGAGAGCACAAGCAGGGGGAGCAGCAGAGGGAGAGGGAGAGGGAGAAGCATGCTCCCTTGAGATCATGACCTGAGCCGAAGGTAGATGCTTAACCAACTGAGCCACCCAGGCGCCCCACCATACATAGTCTTGATTACTGCAACTATGTATCTTGAAATTGAGTAAAATGGTTCCTTCTATATTCAAAATTGTTTTAGCTATTCTAGTTCCTTTGCTCTTCTATACAGACTTTAGAATAATCTCTCTATATTAATAAAAGTTATTTTGATGGGATTTTGATAAGGGTTCTTTAATGCTGCGTATCAGTTTAGGGAGAATTGACATCTTTATTACTTTGAGTCTTCAGTCTGTAAACATGGCACATCTTTCCATTTCCTTAGATCTTCTTTGATGTTTATAATCAACGTTATGTAGTCCTGTATGTGTTTTGTTGTTTTTGCACTTAAGCATTTCAGCAATTTAAAATGGTATTTATTTTTAATTTCACTGTCCACGTGCTTATTGCTTATGTATTAAAATACAAGTGATTTTTAAGTATTTATCTTGATTTCTGTGACCTTGGTAAACATACTTATTAGTTGTAGGAGTTTTGTGGTAGGTTTCCTTGGGATTTTTCTGGGAAGATGGTCATGTTATCTGTAAATGGGTACACTTTTATTTCTTCATCTTTGACCTTTGTGTTTTTTTGTTTTTTTTTTTTTTCTTATTGAACTTGCTGGCATTTCAAGCACTGTGTTGAATAAGAGTGATGAGAGTGAACTTCCTTGTCTTCATTATTGGGAAAGCGGTCAGTCAGTCTTTCACCATTAGATAGAATGTTAGCTGTAGTTTTATTTTTAGATTCTGTATCAAGTTGAGGAAGTTCCTCTCTATTCCTGGTTTTTGAGAGATTTTAAAATAAAGTGTTGATGAATTTTATGAGAAGCCTTTTTTGCATCAGTTGATTATGTGATTTTTTTCTTTAGCCTCTTAATATGCTGTATTATTGATCAGTATTCAGATCTTGAGCCAGGTATACATCCCTGCCATAAATCTCACTTGTTTGTGATTGTGAATTCTTTTTACATATTGCTGAATTCTGTTTGCTAATATTTTGTTAAGGATATTTACATCTGTGTTCATAAGGACTTTTGGTCCATTTTGTGTGTGTGTGTGTGTGTGTGTGTGTATGTGTCTTGTTTTGAAATCAGAGTAGCACTGACTTCATAAGATGAATTGGGGTTTGTTCCCCTATGTCTTGGAAGTGGTCGTGTAGAATTTTTACAATTCTTCAAATATTTGGTAGAATTATTTGACAGAAACCATCTGGATCTGGAGATTTCTTTTTTGGGAACTTAAAAATTATATATTCAATTTTCTTAAATCTTACAGGACTTTTTAGATTTTCTGTATTGTACATTGGGTGAGTTGTTGTAGTTTGTATTTTTTTGAGGAAGTGTAGTCCATTTTGCCTAAGTTGTCAAATTTATGTGTCCTGGGTTGTTCATTGTATACCCTTAGTATCCTTACTGTCCTTTTGATATCTATAGTGATATTTCTGATACTGAAAATTTGTGTATTCCCTTTTTTCCCTTGTCATTCCGGGTAGAAGTTTGTCAGTTCTATTCATATTTTCAAAGAAACAGCTCTTTGATGCTTAACATTACTAATCATTAGGAAAATGCAAATCAAAACCACAATGAGGTATCACCTTACACCTGTTAGAATGGCCATCCTTAAAAAGATAAGAGATAACAAATGCTGGAGGGGATGTGGATGAAAGGGAACTCTTGTGCACTGTTGGTTGGGTTATAAACTGGTACAGTTACTATGGAAAACAGTATAGAGGATCCTCAAAAAATTAAAAATAGAGCTCCTATATGATGTAGCAGTTCCACTTCTGGGATATATTCAAAGGAATGAAAATGCTAACTTGAGAAGGTATCTGCATCCCCATGTTAATATCAGTATTATTTACAATCTCCAGGACATGGAAACTACTTAAGTGTTCATCCTCAGATGAATGGATAAAGAAATTATTGTATATATACACAGTGAAATATTATTCAGCCATAAAAAAATGAGAAAATACTGCTATTCATGACATGGGTGGACCCAGAGGGCATTATGCTAAGTGAAATAAGTCAGGCAGAGAAAGACAAGTACTTTATGATCTTATTTATATGTCAGATCTTAAAAAAAAAAAAAAAAAGCCCTAGAAACAGAAACTCAGCAAAAAGACATCAAAAATGTAGTTACCAGAGGTGGGAGGGGGGTTGGAAGAAGGGGTCAAAAGGTACCAACTTCCAGTTACAAGGTAAATAAGTACTAGAGCCGTAATGTACAACATGGTGACTAATTTATCTCATTGTATTATATAAATGAAAGTCGTTAAGAGTAAATCCTAAGAGTTCTCATCGTAAGGAGAAAAAACTTTTTTTGCGTGTATATGAGATGATGGATGTTAAAACTTATTGCTGTAAGCATTTCAAAGTATATGTAAGTCAGACCATTATGCTGCACACCTTAAACTTGATGTATAACGATGTATGCTAATTAAATCTCAGTAAAACTTGGGGAGAAAACAGCTCTTTGTTTAACTGATTTTTTTCCCTCTATTTTTGTTTTAGTTTCATTAATTTCTGCTTTTATTATTTCCTTTTTCTGTTTTCTTGGGTTACTTTTGCTCTTATGGTAGGTTTTTGAGGTGGGAGTTTAGATTATTGATTTGGGACTCGTTCATCTTTTCTTTTATATGCATTTAGTGCTGAAAGTTTCTCAGCCCTGCTTCAGCTTTATTCCACAAATTTTGATAGGTTGTATTTTCAGTATATTTGTATATGCTAGTTGAAGCATTCTTATGACGGCTGCCTTAAAATTTTTGTCAGATAATTCTAATGTCTCTGTCACCGCAATTCTAATATCTGTGTCACCATTAGCATCTATTGATTGTCTTTTTTTCATTCATTTTGAGATTCCTTTGGTTCTTGGTATAATGAGTGATATTTGCTTGATCTGTATTCTATGTGTGTGTTATGTTTTGAGAATCTGGACTTTATTTAATACTGTTTTATCTGGATTTCTGTGATATCACCCCATCGGGGAGGGAGGTACTCTTTGTTACTGTTGAGTGCAAGTGGAAGTCTGGCTGACACCACAAAGTGGGAGATTAGGAATGTGTGGTTGTAGGACTGCTGGGCCATTGTGGAAGTCCTGGCTCTCCACTAGGCCTTCTATGACACCATCCCAGGGGGCACTGCCTTCTTATTGCTGGGTGGGCATGGAAGGCCCAGGCCTCCATGAAGGCCAGGCCTCACTAACTTTGCCTTCTCTGACACTACTCTGGAGAGATGTTGGGCTCCACATCACAGCCTGGCTTCCCATTTAACCTTTAGTTAGCGTGGGTGTGGGTGGGGCACAGTTTTTTGTGCTGTTTTGTTTTATTTTTTTCCCTGTGGTGTTTGGCTGGAGTAGATTGGTTATTGTCTAAAAGTTTTCTGTCTTTCTAGGCTGCCCTTTTCCTGGTCATTTGGCTAGAATGAAAAGGTTTGTGTTGGAACTTTTTGTGTTGGCACCTGTTCGGATTTCTGGGTTGCTGACTTTTTCAACTCCCAATCTAAGATAAAGGCAAAAAGAAAACTCCAGGAACTCACCTTGTACTGTTCTTTGGATCCCAAGGTCCCTAGCAGTCTGCCCTTGTTTCTCTTCTTATGTTGGTTTTATTTAAAAGCCCAGGATATGTAGTTGTACTTTGCAGGAGAAATAGGGAAAACTACATCTGCTCCATCTTCTTCGAAACACAAATTCCCTACAAACTGGTCTTTGTATTGGAACTGGGACACATCATTCGGAACTCTGAGACTAGTATTTTTACTAGTGCTTTCTTGTCTTAGATAGTATAAGATACTTTCTGGTTTGCGTGTTGTATTTTAACAAGCTTATTTTAATATAACCTATGCTAAACACTTTTAGTTTTTATTGCTTTAAAATACACACTTGTTGTAAAATTTAAAACAGCACAGTACTATGTTAAATTGCCAAGTAAAAATTAATTGCAAAAACACCAGTTATTCCCAATTAATTTGTAAATTCAGGGCAGTCTATAAGAAATTTGTTCTTTTTCAAGAAAGTTAAAGCTAAATCTAGAGGTCATTGGGGAAAGTAAATGTGGAGGAAGAGCCAAGGCAATTTTTAATTTTCGTCTTGTGAATTTTGACAGTTTTTTAAAAGATTTTCATTTATCTATTTGACAGAAAGAGAGAGAACAAGCAGGGGGAGTGGCAGGCAGAGGGAGAGGGAGAAGCAGGCTGCCCACTGAGCAGGGAGACTGATGTGGGCTTCCATCCCAGGACCCTGAGATCATGACCAGAGCCCAAGGCAGACGCTTAAATGACTGGTGCCCCATGAATTTTGACAATTTTGAAGGGAAAACAGTAATGGAGATATTGTGCTCTTTTAGGTGTCCACACAGCCTCTGAAGGCATTGAAGTTACAAGAGTATGATGTCAGTACAGAAATAATAATATATATGTAAGGAACAGAGGAGACACTTATGAGGAAACCCATTTTGTGTAGGCATTTGGTAAATTAGACGCTTTATATTCATGGGAGAAGGACTGTAATATTAACAAATGATTATTAGATTTCTGCTCAGTGCCTTATGTAAAATTAATCCAGTTAAAGATACAACACTGAAAAAAATCAACTATGGAATCATGTAAAGAAAACATGCATTTATAGTTCTTTCTAGTCTTGCGTTGTGAAAAGACTTTCTAAGTAAGGCCCCAGGGGTCTTATAAGAAATACAAGGGGATCATGACCAGAGCCGAAGGCAGTCCCTTAACCAACAAAGCCACCCAGGTGCCCCTATAGTCATTCTTTTTGATGCTCATTTGCCAGTGGCAGCCTCTTAGAGGGTCGCTCCTGTCTTTTGGATACAACCCCAGTGATTTTAAAATAGCTTTCTTGCTTTCTATCATGACAAGTTATGCCAGGCTTATCTTAATGCATTTCCTGCTTTTATTGGCAGATGTGTAGGGACCACAGTTTGGGTCCTGGGATTGCTAATTTATTTCAGTGCATTTCTTTGAATGCATTTTATTACTTGAGTAATTGTTTCATTGGTAAATGGAGATAATAACTTACTTGTAGGGTTGTTTTGAAAATTAAATTAGATACACAGTAAACTTTCAGAGCAGTGCCTAGGTATAAGAAAATAGTCAATATGTATTTTTTTTTAATTCGAGTATAGTTAGCATACAGTATTATTAGTTTAGGGTGTACAATATAATGATTCAGCAATTCTATACAGTTCTCAGTGCTCATTGTGATAAGTGTACTTTTATTTATTTATTTTTTTAAGATTTTTTATTTATTTGACAGAGAGAGACACAGCAAGAGAGGGAACACAAGCAGGGGGAGTGGGAGAGGGAGAAGCAGGTTTCCCACTGAGCAGGGAGCCCGATGGAGGGCTCGATCCCAGGACCCTGGGATCATGACCTGAGAGGAAGGCAGATGCTTAACGACTGAGCCACCCAGGCACCCCATAAGCATATTTTTAAACCTCTATCTGTTTCACCTACCCTCCCCCCCACCTCTTCCCAGCAATCACCAGTTTGTTCTCTGTATTTAAGAGTCTGATTTTGTGTTTGTCTCTTTTTTTTCCTTTGTTTTGTTTCTTAAATTCCATATGAGTGAAGTCATATGGTATTTGCCTTTGTCTAATTTGGGATTATACCTGCTCGGTCCATCTGTGTTGTTGCAAATGGCAAGTTGTTTTCTTCTTTATGGCTGAGTAATATTCCACAGTATATCTATCTTTTTTATCAGTCAGTGGACACTTGGGTTGCTCCCATATCTTGGCAATTATTTTTTTTTTAAGATTTCTTTATTTATTTAGAGCGTGCGAGAGAGAGTGGGGGGAGGGGTAGAAGGCAAGGGAGAAAATCTCAAGCAGACTCCCCGCTGAGCATGGACACGGGACTCAGTTTCACAACCCTGAGAACACGACCGGAGCTGAAATCAGGAGTTGGATGCTCACCCTCTGAGCAACCCAGGTACCCCCATATCTTGGCGACTGTAAATGATGCTGCAGTAAACTTGGGGTGCATATATCTTTTTGCATTAGTGCTTTCATTGTCTTTGGGTAAAGACCCAGTAGTGGAATTACTAAATCATATGGTAATTCTGTTTTTTATTTTTTGAGGCATCTCCCCACTGTTTTTCACAGTAGCTGTGGAAATTCCACAATATTATTTTAAAAATACTATTCTTAAAGAGCAAAAAAGTTTTGGTCTCAGTCCCACTCTAGAAGTATAATGTGAATAAACTGTATGATGTGTATTCTTCCAGAACTCTTCCAGTTGACAGTGTCTTCTATAGTGGTTTCTTAAAAATTCATTTGTTGCATATACTAAAATCAAAATTTTTGAAATTATTTCGGGAACTTGAATTGTCTTTGACCTGTTAGACTGGGGAAGATGTCCATTTGCTTAAGTCTAGGTAGAGGTTTTTGTGAGGTTTTTTTTTTTTTTTTTTTTTTTTTTACACCAAACATTGAAATAAGAGAGATCGTGTACCTATAGGACAAAGTCAAATTGGAGCATCAAGTGAGCACTACCCAGAAGCCCTTTTCGGCATGTAGGTCCAAGTTGATTATTTAATATATAACTCATTTTATTTTTTTTAAAGATTTATTTATTTATTTTAGAGAGAGAGTGCGTGGCAGGGGCAGAAGGAGAGAAAGAATCCCGAATGGGCTCCCTGCTGAGCCGGGAGCCTGATGTGGGGCTTAATCCCATAACCCGAGATCAGGACCTGAGCCAAAATCAAGAGTCAAACGCTTAACCCACTGAGCCACCCCGGTGCCCCATGTGTTTTCCCTTTATTACTTAAATCTTTGTTGGTATCTCTTGATATACACCCCCTCCCCAAATTATTTCTTGATCTTCCCCCGAAGTAGGTCTTTCTGCTCTCTGTGTGAATGTGTGTAATTTAACACTATGTTTGAGATACATGTTTGAGGTATCTTTCCATATCAGTATATAAATTTCTCTCTCTCTCTCTCTTTTTTTTTTTTTTTGAGGAGCGGGAGGGGCAGAGGCAGAGGGAGAGAGAATCTCAAGCAGATTCCACACTGAGTGCAGAGCCCGACGCGGGGTTTGATTCCATGACCCTAAGATCATGACCTGAGCCAAAATCAAGTCACATGCTTAACTGACTGAGCCACCCAGGTGCCCCTCTGTCTCATTTTTGAACAGCTGTAGAGTATTGGATTGTATGGATATACTATGATTTATAGTCATATAGTCATATCTTGTTATGATGAGTATCCTTAGTGATTTTTTTGTGCAATTATGATAATATATCCATAGGGTAAATTCCTAGACATGAAATTTGCAGGGTCAAGGGATTTGTGCATTTACATTTTTTATGGATATTGCTAAATTAATTTTCTAAGATGTTGCACTAATAAGTATATTAACCACCAATGTCTAAAGGTATCTAAAGGTGATAATCTGGGACGCCTGGGTGGCTCAGTCGGTTAAGTGTCTGCCTTCCGCTCAGATCATGATTCCAGGGTCCTGGGATCAAGCCCCTCATCGGGCTCCTTGCTCAGCAGGGAGCCTGTGTCTCTCTCTGCCTCTGCTGCTCCCCCAGCTTGTGCCTGCTCACTTGCTCTCTCTGGAAAATGAATAAATAAAATCTTCAAAAGAAATAAAGGTGATAATCTTAGTCATACTCTTTCCAACTTAGTGTCAGACTTTGATCTCGATCAGTCTAATAGGTGGATAATGATAATTGGTTTTAGTTGCCCAATATTTGTGTTTCTTTCATCTTTCCATTCACACTAGCCCATTTTTCTATAGGTTCTTGACTTGTGAGAACTCTAGAATGGAGAAGGAGATAAAAATTTTTGAATTCAGTACTTTGAAAATAAGCAAGATTGGCTAGATCTGTAAGAAAGTTTGTGTTTCATAATCTGAATTTGAAGTCGAGGTGCCTGAGAGCAGTGTAATTTTACATTTTCCCCCCTTCAGCTATGCCGAGTGAGGTTAAAACCAGAGGCCAATTTAGTGGAACAAATAATTAAAGGAACAGGTCTAGGCCAAAAACTATTGATTTAGTAAATAACTAAGCAAATTTTGAATCAGCTATTGAGCTTGATTCCATAGATGGGTAGATGAAAGTGACAGTTGTTACTTTTGATGGAGCTTAGTTTAGTTGGGAAGCATTAGATTAAATAAAAGTAATTATAGTTGGAATAACACTTTCTTATAGTGTTCCATAAGAAAGTGTGGGGTGCTGTGAGACCATATCAGTGTTGCCTAACCTGCGTACCGAGTGGTGAAGGAAAACCAGAGGAACCTGTTTAACTGAGGTCTATAGGATGGGTAGGAGTTGGGGAGGTAGAGGAGCGGTTGTATTGGGCATGAAGAGAGAGTAGTTTAGAGGGCAGAGACAGACATTTTTGGGCCTTTGGTTTCTATTAAGGATTTACAATGTTATCTAGAGAATAGTAGAAAATCTTTGAAGGATTTTAAAGTAAGGGATGGGTTGCCAAAAGTCTGAGGCATTGTGGCAGTGGTACAGGAATACACTGGCTTTATCCACCTCATTTTTCACCCACCTTGGCTATTATGGAGCAGTCAGCTGTGTCTGACTGAACTCTTGGTCCTGTCTGGGACAGATAGAATCTATTCATGAATGACTTGTGGATTATGCACTTTCTGTGGCAAAGAGAGTTAAACCAGTTTCTGCCATATAACCAACTGTTCATCTATATGAACATGACTTGTAGTCTATAGTGATAATTAGTTTACCAGAGAAATAATTATGAGGCTGTCCAGCAATTGTTAGTAAGTCCTTAATAGATTTTTCTTTCAAGATCATGGCTTTTCTTTTGATTTCCTCCTATAGGACCTACAGTAGTGTTCATTGTTATGTGTGTGTCTGTGTGTATATATATTTGTTAATTCAGTTTTTTTGCTGCTTCTCCGACATAGAAGGCTTCCTCTGTAAAGAGGTTCTTGTGTTGATAGATAACACAGTAAAATTCTAGCTGTTGTATTTATTGGCATTGTCATCTAGTGTGGTTTTAAATTTCAGTCACCATAAAAACATGGGTGATTAACTTAGATTATGATATTCTGCATTATATCAAAATGAATAGGCATGTGGTTTGTACAGTTGTAAGAAAATAAGTAATGATGCTCTCACTTAAAAAAATTTTATTTATTTATTTATTTAGGAGAGAGTGAGTGGGCAAGAACACACCCAATTGGGGGAAGGAGTAGAAGGGGAGAGAGTGGGAGGAGGGGAAAGAATCCCAAGCAGACCCTGCGCCAAGCATGGGAGCCAACATGGGGCTCAATCCCATGACCCCAAGATCATTACCTGAGCCAGAACCCAAGTCATATGCTCAGCCGACTAAGCTACCAAGGTGCCCCAATGCTCTCACTTTCTGATTATGAACAAGTAAAACTAGATTCTGAACTGATCATGAATTGGTGAAACTAGGTGGCATATATATAGTCCTTTGACTGGCAAAGTTTGTTTCATGTTGTTTATCTAAGAGCCCAGGCTCTTCTTTTTGAAGCTGTGTAGTTGATATTTTTTTCATTTGAATTGTGAATTATTATGTAACTGTTTCTTATTTATGTGATGAACTGAATTTGTATTGCCCTTTTGGGGGATGTGCTCAACATTTTAGGTAATACTATGTCCTTATACATTAGCCAGCCAGATTTTATTATCATCTATTTGTTTTGACTTACCTGTTCACATTACAAGTTCCAAGGAAAAGGGCTATACTTAATACCCACAGTAGCTTAAAATTTTTAGTTCAGAGAGGTGAGATATATAAGAAAATGATTCCTTACAATGTAACTATTGACTGGTCCTTATTTGCTTATACTTTATTGGCACAAAAGTAGCAGTATACACACATACAGTTACACTGGGATATAATATTATATTTACGATTGCTTCCAGTGTTGGTGTGATACATTAGTGGAGAGAAGGAATAAAGAGAACTCACCTTTTTAGTGATGTGACCTATCATGTGCCAGTCTATATAGAGCTTGAAAACTCTTGATTGAACAGGAAAGGTTATTTTTGGTCAGTGCCCAGCATGGTCGCTGGCACATAGCAAACATTAAATAAGTGCTAAATTGAATGGAAGATTTAGAAAATAGCTGTTTTTACAAGGAGCCCTGTGACAATAGAAATAAAGGAAGTGATTAGGTCAGCCCCATTTTTAAGCGTTATATTTTATTATCAACAGTTTTTTCTTTAAGGAATTATGAAATGGTATCTTTGCTCTTTCTGTTAATTTTGTATGCTTATTTAACAATTTATGGCTCTGTTATTTTCAAATTATCAAAATTCATTTGAAAATCATTTTTGTGATTTTCTTATGGAATTGCTTGTTGTGATTACTTCCATCAGTTTATTTTTGTTCTACATGAAGGTACACAAAGTTTTAAATGGAAGTAAGTTTTTTTACTGAAAATTTGGAAAAGGGTATACATTATAGCAGTTTCTAGGATTTTTTCATAGTTTAGCTTGGGTTCCACAAGGGGAAAAAAATGAAAATAATGTCTTGATATTTGGACCCCATACCAAATCCATGCTGTGGTTTTGGTTTGTTTTTGAAATATGCTGGGTTTGTTTTTTGGAATATGCTGGGAAATATATTTTGAAATCTTGTAAAATTTTGCTTTATTGTACATTGTCGAAACCATTCTGAATTGTATTTTTGAGAGATGGTAGCCCATGGATTTAAAAATATTGCAAAATACACATGTTAAGTTTGTGTGGTACAGAACAGAATTTACCATTTTAACCATTTCTAAGTGTTCAGTTTATTGGTATTGAGTACATTCACACTATTATGCAACCATCATCACCATCTATTTCCAGAATTCTTTTCATCTTATAAAACTGGAATCCAAACCCATTAAACAATAGCTCTCTGCCTTTCTCCCCCCAGCCTCTGGCAATCACCATTTGCTTTCTGTCTCTATGAATTTAACTATTCTAGGTACTTCATATAAGCAGAACCATATAGTATTTGTCCTTTTGTGACTGGTTTGTTTCACTTAGTATAATATCCTCTAGGTTCATTCCTGTAGCATGTATCATGATGTCCTTTCTTTTTAAGGCTGAGTAATATTCCATTTGTATGGCTTACCACATTTTGTGTATTCATTTGTCTGTCAGTGGATACTTGTGTTGCTTCTGCCTTTTGCTATTGTGAATAATGCTGCTAACATTATAAAATATTTTGGTTGAGTCACTATGTGATCTTTCCAAAAGGTAACATCCTTTTTCATTTATAACATAGTCATAAGAGGCATAGTACAGTTATTAAGTGGGAATGCTTAGGAGTTGGACTTTGGATTCAAATCCTGGCTGATCCCTTCCTGGATATTTCACTATGGGCAGATAACTCTTTTGATGCCTATTTGTTAAACTGCCAATTGTAGGTAATGATGGTACCTTAACATTATTTGGATTAAATTAGGTAATATATGTAAAGTGCTTAGAATAGTGTGGAACACATAGTAAAAGTTTGATCAATGTTACCGCCATTTAGGAAAAGGAGCCTGTTGGTTCAGGTACCCATTTAAAGTACTGCAGATGGTCTCCCAATTAGATAATAATAAAAATTTGAGTTTTTAAACTCATTTTGACGCTGAGAAGGCGAATACTTGAATTAATTAATATTAACCTTTGGGTGGGATTTTCTTTGGGCAGGGATAGGTAAAAAAGAGACAGGCTTGAATATTGGGTAAGTTGCCATTATGATCTTCTTCATGGGAAAGGGTCCTGGTATCTTAACCAGTTATACTGAATGGTTTATCTAACCAGACAAGAGCCAGAAGAATCAGAAGTTAGTCTTTGTTATTGCCATCTCTTCCATATCTTTATTCTGCTCCAGGACTTTCAAAAGCATAGTGGTGGTCCACATCTTTAGATAGGCAAATGAGACTATGCAGTGGATGGCACAGATTTGTAAAGTCTGGTCGTCTCTGACTCAGTATTCTAGTTTTTTGTGAGAAGGTGTGTGTGTCACTAGTTTCCCCCTCAAGAAAGACGTGAACTCAGAAGTGGCTTTTAATGTGTTGAATGATTAAACTGGAAACTCAAATCTAGAGGGCCAAATGTAGCCTGCCTGTTTTTGTCTTAAATGGTGCACTGGATTATCAGTCCTGACCATAAGTTTCCTACACCATTGAATGTGGATGCCACAGAGTACAGTGTTTCTGAGTATAACTATACTACTTTGAATAATTCATATTTAATTCTAGTAAAATTATATTATGAAAATTGTCAGTATAAAAGATTATGTTCAACTAACGAAATTTTACCTATATGTATCACTCTTATTTGAGTTGTACTTAATACTATACCACTTAACATTGTAGCTAGTAAAAATGTATCCTGGCTCACAATTGTTGAAATCTTTTCCCTTCTTTTAGAAGGATGTTTACACCCATGGAATATTGTGAGAAGAGACATCTTTTTGTCTAGATGAATTCAGTTATTTAAGGCCACGTAATCTAATGTGGGTGAAAATCTAAACTGCCCATTTGGTCTCTCCAACATTAACTCTGTTAGCTTGGGAAATATTTATTTCATAAACAAAAAATACATAATTAATTGAAGTGAGGTCTCTTTCAATGTATTTTACATTTCGTACTCTTGTTTTACAATACCTTAATGATAACTTTAAAATCAGTGTGGGTATTAAAATAGTTATAAATTCAAGCTTTAGGGTATCATCTTAACGTGACCAGTCACCATCTTATTTTAAATAAGTTGTATTTCATGTAGTGTTTAATAGTTTTAACAAAATTTAGTACAGATAGAGTCACAGAGATGCATTTTTACAGACCTAAGGATTTTGGTGTATAAAAGTACTAATTTGGGAATAGTGATAAGAGTAGGAATTGAAGGTAAGTAGTTTGGGCAACTTAGTAAAAGTTCAAGGAAACAAATTAATTATTGACTAGTTCCTCCTCCTGAGTCCTTTTTTTTTTTCCTCACATGATGCACTTCCAGGAACTATAGAAACCTAGTGAGTTAAAGAATAGTGACTTGATGTTTGGTAGTAGGATGAGAAGCTAGAGTTGAACCTGATACATAAAGGTTAGTAGGTTTGTTGTAGTTCTCAAACTCCTTGATTCAGGTATTGAGAAAATTTGTCCAAGTTAAATGAGGGTATCTCAAGTAGATTTTTACTTATTTTTTTTATTTTTCAGCCAAACCAAACAGGAAGCTTACTTTTCTCTACCTAGCCAATGATGTCATTCAGAACAGCAAAAGGAAGGGGCCGGAGTTTACAAAAGATTTTGCACCAGTTATAGTGGAGGCTTTTAAACATGTTTCAAGGTATGGTAATTGTTTGGGTACTAGGTAATCTGTTTTAAATGCACATAATATGTCCTTTTGTTAAAATTTGCTGTAAGCCATTCAAACAAAAAACGGAATGTATTTCATTGAAATTTTCATTTGAAAAGACTTACTATAAATGGCATTTGTAAATATGTTAAATACTTTGTGTGAAGGGAAATTTTTGAACGGTTGCAGTGGTGGGTATTTGGAGTACTTGAATTAACAGCTTTCCTTTAAGAGACCAAAAGCAACTGCCATTTTGGAATGAACTTCATTAAGAATGAATGAAGGTTTTGAATTGAAAATTTGTGTGGTTATAAAGCTATCACTTTTCCAGCTGATATTTCTGGATAGCGTCATATCTTTTCCTTTCATATTGCTTTTAATTTTAAGGTGTTCTAGTGTTTGGATATATATCATAACATTTTAAAATGCTTTGGAACATTTAAAATGCTTTGGAACATATTAAAATAGAATATTTATGTAGAATAAGTATAAGCCTGTTGAAAAATTTTGCTACAGAAAAATTCTGAGGGTAAAAATCAGTGCTTTGGCTTATGTCCTTTTAAAATGCTTATTTCCAAACATATGCAAATATTTGGTAGGTTACTGGGTAAACATTATTGGGTAGACTACTAAATCAGTCTAAATTATAGAATCTAGGGGTAAATGAAGATCTGTGTTCAATGATTTAAGGATGAAAATAAACTCCAGGCATGCCCTGCAACTTTAGTCATAATGGATGCATTTTTTAAAAATTTACAGTGTGTGAAATACTGCTGTATGTTACTTTCTTAATGAATATTATTTATCTTTCCTTTTAGATATTGTCTTTTACCATCTTTTCAGATGTTGGCATTTTTTAAGAGTTCAGTCCTAGGCCCTCTTTCTTTGGTCATATTCTTCACTTGACCTCTGGATGATTTTATACACTGCATGTATTTAGTTATTATCCACAACCTAGTAACTCACAATCCTACCCTCCAGTCCAGATGTGTTTTCTTTGTTTTAGACCTGTATCCTGTTGCCTCATGAATTTCTAGTTTTATGCCTTCAGACATCTCAAACGTACTGTATCTCGTATTGAAATCATATATTGTATCCTTGCTCCCTATCAGACTTGCTGCTCCTCCAGGTTTCACTCTCTCAGTGGATCCAACTCTATCTATCCAGATGCCCATATGAGAAATTAGCCGTCATCTTTAACTTTCTCTGTTACTCTGATTTATAGTATATCACATTCTCCTTTCTCCTTCACTCCCTTTTATCCCAGGTAGTATATATAGTTCGCACAGTTCTTTAGATTTCTTTCCATTCTAGTTTCCATAATGTCATTTCTTTTTTTTTTTTTTTTAAGATTTTATTTATTTGTTAGAGAGCACAAGCTGGGGGGGAGGGGCAGAGGGAGAGGGAGAGGCAGACTCCCCACTGAGCAGGAAGCCCACTGAGCAGGGAGCCCAAGGCGCAGCTCAATCCCAGGACCCCAAGATCATGGCCTGAGCCGAAGGTAGACACTTAACCGACTGAGCCATCCACGCGCCCCCATAATGTCATTTCTATAATTGCAGGAGCCTCTAGTAGGAAACTAGTCACAGTTGCAGAGCTGATCATAACAGTCCCTTGCCTTTGAGTTGTTCTCATTTGTCCCAGAGATTAAGTCTAAAGTCCTGAGCAAGACTTGCTTCATGGCCCTATCCACATTTTCAGACTCCTGTCTCACATTTCTTCCACACACACGCTTTACAGTCCAAGTTTAAGCTAACTGAACTCACTCTTTTAGTTCTTTCTACCTTAAGGCTTTTAAATATGTTGCCTCTCCTGAGAAATTCAATAAAGTATTTATTGACTGCCTACTATGTGTTGGGCCCTAAGGATGCTGTAGCAAAAAGGATAAAGTTCTGTCCTAGTGGAGCTTGCATTTCAGTGGATGACAAAGGTAATAACTAGATGTACAGGTGAACATATATTATGCTAGTAGGTAAGTATTGTGAAGAAATAAGGAAAGAAGTAGAGAGTATGAGAGCTTTATATCATGAGATAAAGAAGGACTATTTTGGGGAGGTGGCATTTGAACAGAGACTGAAGGAAAAGATGAATGAGCCACTTGAGCATCTAAGAGAGGATTCTAGGTAGAGGGGAATACTTGGCAGAAACAGTGAGACAACTATGTGCTGGACATGTTTGAGGATCAGCAAGGAGATTTGTATGGGAAAGGTATTTGGGGAATGTGGACTGAGAAGTAGCCAGGAAATAGAACATGTCCACCTTGTGGTCCAGGATGAGGATTTTGGTTTTATTCTTGGTATGATTGATAGCTCTTATGTGATTGAAGAGCCCTGTGATTTGATTGACATTACGTAGAGCATAGAGTGAGGAGTAAGAGCCTAAGAGACCACTGAGACTTAAGAAATCCAGGCAAGAGGTATAGCAGTCTATAATGGTAGTGATGAGGGCAGAAGGAGGTGGTTGGGAGTAGTCTGTTTGCCACTTCCCTGATGTTCCAGTCGTTGGATCTCAAATATTACTTCCTCAGATACTTTTTAAAATCTGTCTTGAAGTCAGCCAGGCCTCTGCATTATGCTTGTCTTTAATACCTTGTTCTTTTTTGTGGCCCTTATAAGTAACAGCTGCTATAAAGCTCCATTTGTATCTCAAAAGAGTGTCAAAGGTAGTGCCTTGGTCAATAAGTATTTGTTAAATAAATTCAAAAATCACCTGTTTGAAATCTTCTTAGTTTCATATTCAGCCCCCATTCAGTTAGGGGCACCTTCTTTGTAAACCCCTAGTAGTCAGTGTGAGCACTCTTAACATTTTTTTGTAATTTTTTGTTTAATAATGTGTCTAGGGGCACCTGGCTGGCTCATTTGGTAGAGCGTGTGACTCTTGATCTCGGGGTTGTAAATCTGAACCCCAGTTTGGGTATAGAGATTACTTAAGAAATAAAATCTTAAAAAAATATATGTCTATAAGCTTTTAAAGGAAGCAGGGAGTAGGTCTGTCTTGATCCACTCCGAACCTCTGGTCACATAGTGATGCTCAGTAAACATTTGAACAGCTTTTTTCAGGGAATGAATGTCTGATTGTATTGAAAATCACCATTACCTTTTCAGTAGCTCTATTAATTGTTATTATTTGTATTTTTTCTTCAGTGAAACTGATGAAAGTTGTAAGAAGCACCTTGGAAGGGTATTATCTATTTGGGAAGAAAGGTCTGTTTATGAGAATGATGTGTTAGAACAACTTAAGCAAGCTCTGTGTAAGTGTGTAATCTTTTATCATGATCTCTTCGTTAAAATGTTTGCTTTCATTAAAACTTCAGTGTTCTTTCAATTCAGATGGTGATAAGAAGCCTAGGAAGCGAACTTATGAACAGATAAAGGTGGATGAAAATGAAAACTGTTCCTCTCTGGGATCTCCAAGTGAACCACCACAGGTAGAAGTTTTTCTCTGTTAAGGGAGTTATGTTACTGTTACTTCATGTGGCCACCAAGCTTTATTAATTTTGGTGTTTTATTTCTATAAATTGATTTTCATTATAATTCTGAGAACAAGAAAGAAGCTATGTGAATATTTCTTATTTTCTGATTAACAGATTGCTTATGTTTAATGTAGTATGTTGTATATTATATATTAGGCAACTATATTTTGCATAGAAAGAGGATATCTGATTGCTAAATATGATTAGGTCTGGTGAGATATCCTCCATTTAAATAGTTTCCTTTTAAATAAATAAAACATTATATGATAAGACTATTTTGTTATATGATTTAAGTACACTGAAAATGCCATTCCTAGAGATAAACACTGCCCTTTAGAGTATTTTTTCTTTTAAACATGTAAAAGTGAGTATTATAGTAACAAGCATGTATTCATACAGTTCTATGTAACTATAGAGTTCCATGGTAAAATAAGTTGGATTAGAGTCATTATCTTAATACCCCATGTCCTCCCAGGTTGGTACAGTATAGCATTCTTTAGCCATCAGATGATTCCAGAAAAACATTTTTAACTTATAATTATGTGGGCATTGAGTGTTAAAGCTTCCTCCTTCTATGTTTCAAACATATAGGAGGGACAGATAAAATTTAAAAGGAGAAAATGAAGACATAGCCATACTCATAAAACAAGGTAAATATCTTCGTGGGCTAGAAATGGTACAGAAGCACAACTCAATATGTGAGCCAGAGCCTGGTTCTTGCTAAGCTTTGGTCCGGAAGCAGACATGGCTTTCCAGAAATACTAGGGTAATAAGAACTCGAAGTGCTCCGTGGGAGTTGGAGGACTGGACCTGAATTCATTGCATGAAACCAGAGGCTGGGTGAAGCTCTTTCCCCAATGAAAGGAGTTTGAAAGAAAGACAAAACCAATCACTGCCTAAATCTATGGGTGTGTTGTATCAGTGTTAATACTGGGGAGGCAGAAAGAATCTCAGCTAGGTGCTCAGCTAGTACCTGAACCAAACTACCCGTTCACTCCTTGGCAGGAGGTGCTGAAGCCCACATGATCACCAGGGACAAAAGCTTGAGGAAAAAATAATAACATTTCAAACAACCAAACGCTAAGGTTTATATTTCTTTCTGTTTGGTAATAATTAAGACAAAGCATTTTCTGCTGAGAGCCTATTATGATTCCATGAACAGTATTTTACCCAAGTTCTAGATATAGGGTCTGATCCTCTTGTGTTCTCCCTGATGAAAAGAGTAACCTCCGTTGTACTTCTTAGGAGTATTTGTCTGACTCTAATCTAGTACTTAAATAAAATGCTGTTGCTTTTCATTTTATAATGAGCATTTTCAGATTAGTTGTACTACTTAATTCTCAGTGGTTCGGCTTTGTAGCTATCATTTTATTTATGTCATTCTTTATAAGAATGGCTAAAATTCCTCTTTGTAGGATCCAGTTGAACTCATTTCATTTTCTTCTGTTAGAAAGTTGTAGGCTAGTGTTGTTTTCAGACAACTTTGTTTTTTTATCTGATCCTTGACCCAGTACTGGAAACTTAGAATTAATTCATGTGGGAATGTGAAGGCGAGATGAGAGGGGTTTGTAGTTAAAGCATGCATATCAAGACCATAAAGCCAGATTACTTCTTAGAACTTCAGAAAATTTTAGAACTTTCTAAGACTGATTAAAAAATGACAATATAAAAGTTAATTGGAGCACCATGAGAAACAAGTTTCCTGATAATCATCATTGCTCTTAAGCTCACTTTCATTTGTAGGGGGTTATATCTTACATCAAAATTATTTTTTTAATATTAGAATATTAAACACATAGTAATGAATGAAAAGCATATGCGGGATAGTATATTTCTTATTAGAGTCCATTCATTCTTACCATGTTTGATGCTAGACTTTGTACTAGACCCCACTGACAGCATTTTTTGGTAAGGGAATAGCTTAAGGAAAAATCAGTAATGATCTGTCATTGTCATCTTAATGTATACACAGAATTGGTTATATCCTATATTTTTCAAGTGTATTTATAATTTCCTACTGTTCCAGGAACTAGTCTTAGGGATTAAAAAAAGAAAAAAAGAAGGAGGTGGGATGGAAATGGAGACCAGTAAAAAGAAAATGTATTCATTTTTCTCTGGAATAAATTTATAGACATTATGAATTGTGAGGTTACCAGCAAAGGCTTGCCGTTCCCTCCTAATTATATCTGATATGAAAACAGTGCAAGTAAAATATTCTAATGATAAAATAATTTTTATATTGGCTAAGTGTTTATATAAGTATTAGTCATAAGATTTATGGAATTTTGTGATATTTTAATGATCTTATTAACAAACTGTAGAATAGTTGAAGATAACCATATTTAAGCATATTCCCAAACTGTGTTGCTCTTGTGCTTTAATTACATCATGCAGAAGTAGAATCGGTGAGACTCTTCTTTGTTGTAGTAGAACATGATTTGTATCCCCTTACCCCAGATATCCAATTTAGTATTAAAAAATTCTGCTCATGTATAATGATAATATAATGAATATGTTGGATGTAAAACTTGTATTGTCTAGGTTGAAGTTATAGCCTGCTTTCCCTTTTGCCACTGTATGTATTTGGCATGTAAGTGAAGCTTGTCACTTTCAGAGTCTGATAATTATTTTTACACTATCTGTCTCTACCACTGGAGTATGACTTCCTCAAGGCTGAGAGCCATGTCTTATTTTAGTTTTCAATTTATATATTTCTAATACTTGACGTAGTGTAGTTTCTTTTTCTTAATATTTCTTAAAAGAAATGGACTGCCTTCAAAAGTAGTTTATATTTAAAACTTTGAACAGATATATAGCCCATAAAGAGTAAGGATTATGAAATAAATTTTAAGTCTTTTGTATTTGTTTAAGCTTCATTTATTATGGTTCTAAAGTTGTATAACTTTTTAGACTCTAGATCTTGTTAGAGCATTACAAGATCTAGAGAATGCAGCTTCAGGTGATGCAGCAGTTCATCAGAGGATAGCATCTTTGCCTGTTGAAGTCCAAGAAGTATCCCTACTAGATAAGATAACAGGTAAGAAAAAATGTGATCTGGAGCTTCTTTGGAAGTCAGGGTGAGGGAATGGCATATGGCATTGTTTTTGTTGTATAATAATGTTGTTGTTCTGTGCTTTTCTTAGATAAAGAATCTGGAGAAAGGCTTTCTAAAATGGTAGAGGATGCTTGTATGTTGCTGGCAGATTACAATGGCAGATTGGCGGCTGAAATAGATGATAGGAAGCAACTCACTCGAATGTTAGCAGATTTTCTTCGTTGTCAAAAGGAAGCCCTTGCAGAGAAAGAGCATAAATTGGAAGTGCGTAACCTTTTCCTTCTTTAGTGCTTATTTGTTTAATTTATTTCTTGGTAGGCATTTCAAAATACTCTTGTTCCCTCACATTTTGCATTTTTTTGCCAATGGCCCAGGTAAGCTACTCCTTGCAGAAATGGGTATCTTTCTACTTGAAACAAATCAGCAGCCTAAGTAAACTTAGAAATTTGGTATTGTGAAAATTGGTTGCTTTATAAAAGTATTCATGTGGAATTCCAATAATAGTAATTCATCTGAAGAGTTTAAACTCTTATTTTCAAGAACGTAACTAATGGGAAAATAGCAGTGTAAAGTCTGGTGTCAGCTACAGTAAATTATGGTTGGATTTATTGAATTCCTGTTCTGAGTACATGTATGTACTTCTAGGTATATAATCAAAAAATAAAGAGTTTTTTGGCATATAATTAATTGTGGGTATGCTAGTCCCCCTCTCCCTGTCCCTGAAAAGTTCATCAATTCTGTTCAAGAAGTTAGTCTTCAAGTTACTCTTTTGTTCATCCCTGATTCTGATGTTTAACATATTCCCACCTCACTCCTGGCTCATACACACCCTTTGGTAAAAGAGAGTCCTCTCTACTTTAAGTTAAGTAGTGATCGATACGATTGATGGGTCTGGAGGTACAGGGCTGAAAAAGAGAAACATTTTCCTCTTTCTTTTGAGCAGAGTAGCTGTTGTCAGGGGTGGATGGACCAGAATCTTTTTTGACTAGTTCTTGTTTAAATTGTTTATTGCTCTAGCAATTTCTTATTCTATGTGTATATGTGGGAGAATTTCTAACTTGTCTGGATCCCTTTATTTAAACGGTTCAATGTAAATTTGTAGGTACGTTATGATACTGCCTCTACTAAGTGTCTAGTTCTTGTTTTAGCAGTCTCTGCCAAAGAGGATCGTCATTTCTACCTGTGAGACCAGCTCTTTGATCAAGAGCTCTTCCACCTCAAATTCTCAGCTTTTAATTTAGCATTCCCCCTTTTCAATTTGGAGCATAGTTATTGGCACCATGCTCTACCTTTAGAAAGGTTTCCCAATTGTACATAGAAAGGAAAAGGTAAAAAATTTTAAGAAGATACATGTGATATTTAAATTGGCTAGTTTTTGATCTTGTAATGCAACTTCAATCTTAAACATATTGTACTTGTTTTATTGTTAGCAGAATTAAGGGTAAGTAATGTGAAATTTTTGTCCTTAGTCTTTTGGTATGGTTTCTTTAACTTCTATTGAGCTTCTGTTGCAGGTATTGGACATGGGCGTATCTTCTAACGATGTCATCATCATTAGCATATTCTTCCTGCTAAAAATAAATATCAAACTCCAAAGCCTCTATTGTCTCATGTTTTTGAAAATTGAAGACTGAAACTGTCATTCTACTGTATGATACTTTTTCACTTAAGTTCGTTATTTATCACTGGTTACAAAAATAGAATTTATGTTTGAAATGTAAGGAAGTGTAGAAATAGATCAAATGCCACCCTCCAGTTCCCTCTTTTCCCGGTTCCTTTCAGCTAGATTGCAAAATTGGTAGTTTTAGGTGATGAGGCTGATGATAATAGCAGTAACATTTACCATGTGTCAGGTACTATTGTAAGCACTTTACATCTGTCAACTCATTTAATCCTATATAGCAGGAAGAATGATCCCCATTTTACAGGTAAAGAAAACCGAGGCACAGGGAAGTTAAATAACTTGTCCAAGGTCACGAAGAGGTAGTGAGTTGTTAAGAACCGAGGAACTCTGCCTCCAAAGGGCACGTTTGCTTCCAGGTTTTATTTAAAGAAATGTAAAATCACAGCAAAAGCTAAAAACTCCATCTCTCCAACTCTTTCTGCTTCCTCCCTCCTCAGAGGTAATCACTGTCTTAAAGTGTCTAGGAACTTTTTTGTTTTTCAGCATGACCGGATATTATCGTACTAAGAGAGACCACCTAAATTATGCTGAACATGTTTTTACAAGTAATAAAAATGTAGATTTCCAATAAATTAGGAAGTCATTCCACAGAACTCTTTGTAAGTTATCATTTATAACTAGGTGATTTCTTTGTCAGAGATTATGGAAATGATTTGAGATATTTAGACATTTTTTGTATCAAGTAGGTGGCATCACTTTGAAGTTGAGACTGAGAGGTCAGGATTTATACTTACCATATATATAAGCTGTGATACCATCAGATAGTTTTCAGTTATCTGCATCTTTGAACATCAACTGTCATTGACCAGGTATTCATGAGTAGTTGTTTTTTGTTTTTCTTTAAATCAAACACAAATTTAAAGTATTCATTCAGGGATTGTCTGTTTCATATTTTTTAAGGAGGTTGCTATTTAAAGCATTTGTAATGAATGAAAACATGAAGTGTTTTTTAAAACTTTGGAAATTATGAATCATTTTTGGAACTTGTGACTAACTTTAGTTATTAAGCAGATAACTGTTAAAATAGACTATTAATCTAATTTATATTTACAAAATGCATGTCACAGATTGCTGTAGAAATCATATTTCACCATTCAGGAGTTGAAATTATTGAATAAACTCTTGTTCACCTAGTTTATTATTTTGGAAGGCATTCATGGATAGGGGACTTAAAGTGGCATTTTGATTTTGATACTGTTTGGGGAGGGGAAAGTACGGAGATCAGCAGTTCTTTCACATTTAAGATAATGTCTTTGATGCTCAATACAGCTGATATAAGGAAATTTGCTTTTATAAAATCCCTATTTACGTCATAGTACCTGGATGTGTTTTAAATTGCTAGAATTCCATAGAAAATTGGAAATCACAATTTGATGGCTCTTAAGTCAAATTATAGTTCCAAGTTCTAGAAGTCATATGGAAAAACTGTCAGAGAGGACTGTGTTATCTTTTGCAGTCTAACATCAGTATATTCAGATTTAACTCATTTTTGAAATTGAGGACGTAGTATTCATTGTGTGGGTGTTATTTGTTGAGTTTATTTAAGTCTGTCCCTCTTCTCGTGGTGTCAGATTTCAGCTACTGGGTTGTTTTTATTAGTTTTGTGCATTGTAAGTAGTGCTGCAGAGAGCATCCTGGTGATGCAGGCATCCGAGTATATGTGCAGGATTGATTCTCAGAAGCAGAATAGAATATCTGGGTCTAAGAGAATGTATGTTTATGTGTTGATGGGATACTCAAGTCCACCAAAAGGTTCTGCCTTTTTATTTAATTTTTTAAGATTTTGCTGCATTTATTTATTTATTTATTTATGAGTATAGTTGATGCACAGTGTTGTATTCATTTCAGGTATAAATGTTCTGCCTTCTTAAACTCCATGCAGTATGAGTGCATCTTTTCCTGTACAACCTTGTCCACACTGAATATCCGTGATTTTTAAAAAACTTTTGCATATCTGATAGTTTAAAAATTATTTTTTTGTTCACTCAGATTGGTCGTCTTTTAAAAATATTTATTCACTATTTTTGTTGCAAATTCCATATATCTTTTGACTACTTTTCTATTTGGTTCTAAGTTTACGTATTAATGTTTGTCTTTTCTTTTATAGATTCTGGGCTTTCTGGATATAGTTAAGATGGTCTTCTCAATTCATAACTTTAAAAATAGTGTGCTGTTTTCTGGGGTTTTTTCCCCTAGTAATTTTATCCATTAGGATTTTTTAATTTATGGTGTGACATAGGGATCTAATTGAAAGTGATAGTAAATGTCCCTTGTCATGTATTAAATAATGATTAATGACTTAATAACTCAGTTTATCTTTTATTATGTTGTGGAATGCCATTTCTGTTATACTTAATTCCTATATGTGTATACATGGGAACGTAGTCCCTTTTTTATTCTAATGGCCCATTTGACTCACCTTCCTTTAATTATGCAGTAGATTTTTGTTCGTATTATTTTTGGTATTGTTCGTGGCTACAATTTTAACTAAAAATGATTGTCGTGTATATGAATTTTTACTTTCCACTTATTTTATACATATTTGCTTTCATACTTAATATTTCAAATGACATTTTCCTAAGTAGATACTTCTTACTTTACTTGGCCTTCTCCCTGTTTCTGAACACATCGTTTACTTTTGCTGTCCATCCCCTCTATCTGCTAGACAGTATTTTCCAGGATTTTCAATAGTGTTTATTTTCATAAAACTTTGTTTTCCAGAAACTTCAATTTTCCTTTTTTAATGCTTAAGAGAAATTTTGTTTTGCCTGAGACATTTAATGATTAGAAATTCCTAATGTCTGTTCTCTCACTATAAGAAATGAGAATGTCTTAAATAGACAGCACTCAAAGTGCAAATTTAAAAATCTTGCTGAAGGTGTTACCTACATATAGCTTTTTGATGGTTATTTATCAAATTTCACATTTTATTAAGGGTATAGTGGTAAGGATATGGAGAACTGCTTATGGAATCTTTCATCTTATGGAATCTTTCATCTTATGGAATCTATTACATTTTAATCTTTTTTTCATTCAAATCATTGATTTAAATTTAAAAGTAATTTGATAAGATGGAGCTATATGGATTTTTTTTTAAAAGCAGACATTACTAATTTCTTAATGGTTTCTTATTTTTTGAGATCTAAATATCATTAAGTAAAATTTTTATGGTTAATTTTTCAAGAATCATAATCTTAATATTTTTTATTAATTTTGCAGTTAATCTATTTTTATCATAGTTTTCCTATGATAAGCTCCCTGAGCAAAAGACTTAGCCCTGTGTTTCGGCTTCATGTATTTTGCATACTATCCTTTTCGTGTAATATATGTACAACTTAGGCCACTGTTTTCCTTTTTCATGAATGACTGTATCATAATTTAACAGCTCTGTGTTCTTTGACTAAGTGTTTCAGCTGCTTTGATATTGTTATAAACAGTATTGCAGTGAACATCTCTTTTAATATACTCTTGACTCATGTATGTCTTCTTTTGTGATAAATTCCTAAGATGAAATTGCTGATTCATGTTAAGGACTTGATACATGTTATCAATCTAATTTTCACTAAGATTGTACTACATCATTGTCCTCGATAATTCCCAAATATTATCTATAGGTCTTCTGGGCCATTCATTTTTTCTAAAAAAAAACAAAAAACGCATCACATTTGCTGGGTAGATAACATAGGGCATCTGTTTTCAGAACAGGGCCGGCCTTTTGTCTGTGAGTTGGGTGTTCAGATGCAGATCTTTGGCTTGGTTTCTCACTCCTGTCTGTGGCTCTATGGGATAAGAGTTTTAACAGACTGATGTGGAGATTCTCAGTTGATCTTATTGTCAGCCTTAAGACTCACTATTACATTTCAAGGAGCTTGGTGTACCTCAAAGTCCTGACCCTCTCCAAAGTTCCTCAGGATGAATTATATCACTTTCGGTCATTATTCCTTGTTCCAGTTTTTTCCGTCTTCTTAAAGTGTCTTGGCAGCTGTGTACGATCATTCCCTCTTCTCCATTCCTTTGGGTTTCCACCTTAATAAATTGTTTTTACTGTTTTAGTGGCTTTTTGAGAGGGAGTAGAGATAAATATGAGTTCAGTTTATTATAAAAATGGAAGGCCATTGTGTCTTGTAAAATAGAACTATATAGTATATGTGTTTCGTGACTTCTGCCAGACTACCCTTGTCTAAGTGGTTGTCATTCATTGCCTAGATTGTTAACAACTCATCTTCCTGTTCTTTCTCTTAATGCCCTTTGCAACTGCAGCGTGGTTTACTTTTAAGAAATCAGGGCTCATCATACCCTTGTTTAAAACTCTCCAATGTTTCCCATTACACTTTTAGAGCTTATTTAAACCTCCACGATATCACTAGTCATGAGTGTCCATTTAACATCATCTTGAACCATCTCAACAGCATCCGTTTTTACTACTGTTAAAGCAGGTGAAGCGTTTTGAAGGGTTTTGCCTTGCTAATCACTTAACAGAATAGCTGGAATGCTGTCTCCATCAGATCTTTACTTGGCTGGGCCTTTTTTCATTTAGATTTATGTTCTTGTGTCACCTCTTCAGCTTCCTTCACTGCCCTTTCATTCGGTTCCACCTACCCCCTCTCCTGCCCTCTTCCCACCTACAATATTAAACTGCTGTGGTTTTTTGTTTGTTTGTTTTGTTTGTTTTTGGCTTTTTATTTATTTTTCCTTCATAGTATGTATCACTCTTTGAAAATTTAAAACTTGTATATGTACTTAGTTATCATCTGTACCTGCCATTAGAATGTGAGCTCCGCGAGAGGAAGAACTCTGTTTAGTTTTTTATGTTTATTGCCATATGCTAAGCGCTTGGAGTAGTATTTTCTCCCGGTGATCTTGTTGAGTGAGTAAATGATTCAAGTGATGAATGAGTGAATACCAGTACAAATGTAATTTGCAAGAAGAATATAAATATATTTTAAATTGGTGATTTATTTTGTAATTAAATCAGAAAAAGAATAGTCCTGGGGCGCCTGGGTAGCGCAGTCGTTAAAGCGTCTGCCTTCGGCTCAGGGCGTGATCCCGGCGTACCGGGATCGAGTCCCACATCGGGCTCCTCCTGGGAGCCTGCTACTTCCTCTCCCACTCCCCCTGCTGTGTTCCCTCTCTCGCTGGCTGTCTCTCTGTCACATAAATAAATAAAATCTTTAAAAAAAAAAAAAAAGAAAAAGAATAGTCCTTTAATAAAAATGATTAAAGAGATTTGAGGTTTTTGAAGAAAATTATATCAAGCATAGTAGATGAACTAATTTTTAAGTCATTAGTATTAATATAGTCCAGTACTTTAAAAGGTGGGCAGTGTGTTCAAGAACTGCAGCTTCTAGAACTGCAGCTGAGCATTTGAAACAAAGGAGTAAGTGGCCATTTAAAAATTGTAAAATTATTTTACCAATTTGCCCTGTTTTTCCTTCAGTGGAATAACATGTTAACAATGTTAGAAAACATGAATAACAAATGATTGGTACTCCGCAGGGAAGAAGGTCTGAATTTGTGAGTCACAGTGCTTGCTACCTGGTAGAAGAACTGGAGCCACAAATGAAATCAGTCTTTAAGCCAGTGTTCTTTCTTTTTACATAAAAATAAAGTAATTTAAGCTGTAATTGCTTTCTGCTTGCTCACCCATTCAAAGAATATAGCTGATAATAGTAATACCCTTCAAGAGGGGTGTTGTGATTAGTGAATTTATGCTTACAAAGCAGTTAGCACTCACCCTGAAGCAAAGTAAGTGCTTAATAACTGACAACTTCTATTGTTACTGTAGCAGCTGAGAATTACTAGGAGTGAGGTGAGATTGAAAGGAAGTTGGAACCAAATTGTGGAGAGCACTGAAGGTCAGGTTGACCTGATGGTTGTTAACAGTCCAAAGGTTGAAGAGGAATGGTAGCATTGGCAGTGTTTGCAAGCCTAGTTAAAGTTACGGAGTAGATTACAATGGGGAGAATTTGCAATAAGGAGACCAGATAGGATTTAATTAGAAAATTTTATATTATGGATAATGAAGGTCTGAGCCATAATTGATGATAGATAGCAGTGAGAAAATAAAGGAACGGGCAGGTATGGGAAACAATTGAATCACAAGAATTTACTAATTGGGTCTGAGGGAGAGAGGTAGAAGGAATCCATGATAAATGAAATTTTGAAAACCATGGGGCAAATGATTCTGACATTGACTAAAAGAATATTAAAATAGGGAACTAGTTTGGTGGGGAGGATGATTTTGGTTTTAGATCAAATTTAAACTTTTTCGTTTTTATTTTTTGTGCAGTGAAGTCTGTTGTTTTTATTTTTTCCCAGGTTTATTGAGATAACTGACATAATGAGTGAACTATTTTAAAATTCTTTTTTCTTTCTTAAAAATCAAATAATTGACACCAAAGTTTTTCTGATTGTACAAGTAGTAAGTGTTCCTCATAGTTCAGAAACCATTTATAAGAACACACAGATACCACCTGTAATCTCATTACCCTTTAAATACCATTTACAAGATTTGGAAGATGGAATGATAATAGTGCATGCTATTTTACATATTTTCTTTTTTTACACATTTACAGTAAACATTTTCTCATTACAAATACTATCTAAAATGAAGTATTTCTTTAACCAGCTGCCTGTTTAGCAGTTTTTTCCAGTTTCTTGCTATTGAACAACATTGTTTTGAATCACCGTTAGCTAAATCTTTGCCTATCTGTGATAATTTTTTTCATAAATTCCTAGATGTATGGGGGAAAATAAAGCCGTGAAGCGAAGTGATTTTCATGCTCAGTCTGCTACAATTTAAGAAAACAAAATGATATCCTGTCTGGTGACAAAAGGAGGTGGAAGTGGAGATGCCTTAGTTGATTTTATTGGTATAAATTCATGTGACACAATCTGTGTGAAGACGGTAATAAATATCAGAACCCCTTATTTTACATAATAATTTTTTCTGCTTTTATCCTTTTACCAGGTCATTTAAGTTGCATAATGCTCTAAAAGTAGCTAGTTAGTCGGGGCAGTTCTGGGAGCCATTAAAGTGATGGCATAGTTCTTGCTTTTATATTTTAAAATATTGTAAAATACGCATTACATAAAATTGACCATCTTAAGCATTTTTAAGTGGACACTTCAGTAGTGTTAAATACATTCTCATTGCTGTGCAGCGTATCTCCAGAACTCTTTCATCTTTCAAATCAAAAGTCAATACCCATTAAACAACTCCCCAATTCCCCACTGTCCCCAACCCTGACAGCTGCCATTCTTTCTGTCTCTGAATTTGCCTGGGTACCTAATATAAATGGAATCATACACTCTTTGTCTTTTTCTTATTGGCTTACTTCACTCGGCATAATGTACTCTGGGTTTTGTTAGTGTTGTAGCAAGTGCCAGAATTTCCTTTTTAAGGCTGAATAATATTCTGTGGTATGTATATACCACAATGTTTTCCAGTGCATCTGTTGATGGACACTTGGGTTGCTTCCACTTTTTGGCTGTTGTGAATAATGCTGCTGTGAACATGAGTTCTTAGCACATATCTCTTTTGAATCCTTGCTTTCAAGTCTTTTGGATTTAGACCCAGAAGTGGGATTGCTGGATCGTACGGCAATCCTGTTTCCAGTGTTTTGAGAAACTGCTGTACCGTAGCATACCGTCCATAACAGCTGCACCATGTTATGTTCCTGCCAACAATGCACTGAATTCTAATTTCTTCACTTCTTCAACACTTGTTATTTCTGTTTTTATTGATAGTAACCATCCTAATTGATTCTTTATCATCTTGAAAAAATGTCCATGCCCTTTGTCCATTTTAATTAGGCTGTTTTGTTGTTATAAAGGGATGATAAATATAGTCTAAGGTTGATGATAACTTGTTACTAGAAAGAGTTTTGGAGATCATGTAATCCACCAGTGCTGGATTGTGTTAGATGTTATTCTAGAACATTTCCAAAGGATAGCCTCTGCTTGAATGTTTCTGATGTAAAGGGAGCACGCTGTTTGGAGAGCAGTCTTTTCCATTTTCTGGAAAATTGATAGAAACATATGTACTTAATATTTTAAAATTTTCACAAGAGTGTATTTGCTCAAATATATATGTGTGTTTGTGTGTGTATCCACACACACAGATTTATGCATTGGGGAAAATGGAAAATATCAAAAATCTAGAATGGAAGATAAAAACCAGAATCTACTATTGATATTAAAAATGCATAATTTGAAATAAGAGCCCCTTCATTTTCCCCTTTCATCTTATAGATGAATTCTGTTTATAAGTTCTTAGACCCTTTATTGATGTATAAAGAATCATTTGTCTTATTTTTTTATTGTGTCATTACCATTTTTCGTGTTTTGTCATTAAAAATTTTACTTGAATAGCTATCAGTCAACTATGTCAAAATAAAGGACAGTTATAGCAGTCATGAAGAGTGACAAAAATAGTGCACGTCCTTGCATGTCTGAGAATGGCTTTCCTTTCTACTCACCCATGAATGACTGCTTAGCTGAATATAGAATTCTTGGGTCATGTCTTTTTCTCTTTTGTCCTAGTTACTGTATTTTTCCTTTCTCTTGCACATTTAACACTTTACCTAACACATTTGTAGGATCTTGGTCTTCTGTTAACTTTGCTTGATATTTGGTGTTCCCTTTTATTGCAAAGATCTAAGTTGCCTTTTATTTTTGTTTCGATTTTTCAGATCTGCTTAAATACCTGTTATGTTGAATCTTCATGATGTTTATCTTTCCTCATTATTTTTCCTCATTTTTGTAATTTTCCTTGAGTTTTTTGTTGTTGCTGTTGTTTTTGTTGCGTTTGTCCTTATAGCATGCTTATCTGATGTTGGGGGTTGAGATCGTTTTCTCACATTTTTATGAGATTCTTTTGAAAAAGGGGATTTATTATAGCTTTCACTGGGACAGTTCACAGATTCTACAGTTCTGGGGCAAGTCGAAAGGAAGTCAGAGTCACAGGAGATGGTAGTGCCAGAGTTTTGTGAGTTTGCCAGGTCAACCCAGACCTGACCAGAACCTTGCCTCTGTTTTGCCAGCACACCAGCCACACCATCCAGTACCAGTTTGGTTATTGTGGTTCCTGAATCTTCATGTGTTGGGAGTTCCAACAGGCGCAGGTTGCCTTGTTAAAGTGGCCCACAGGAGAATCAGTATAAATGTCCATGACTACTAGAAAAGTCATGCCTCCAAGAGCTTGATACCAAGAGTGTTTGGACCTATTTAATGTAAATGTAAAATATTGTTTAGGTAGTAATTTTTATAAAGCTTTTATTGTTAGGTTGTAATTTTTATAAAGTAATTTTTATAAATTGTTTTTTTTTTGTTGGTTTATTTATTGCTGCAGTGAGTGCTTAAAGCATTTATTCTCCTCGCTTTTAGATAACTTTTCCTAATTCATGGGTTTAGGAATAACGCAAGTAAATATTTAAAAGTGTATGTCTGATGAAAGTAATGGGCTCTGAGAAAGGATCTAAGGATCAGTTCAGTAAACAAAGTATGTAATTATAGTAAGATATGTAATGTGTCTTTATATTTTTTATTTTTAAATAAAGAATATTTAAGGTCCAGTAAATAAAATTTTTACTATAGCATAAATAATTTATGACATTTATTTTTGTTGTGTATAAGCTTTACTTCTAGGCTCTGAAGTGTGCGTGTGTTTTTTTTTTATGGAGTGTACATATTTTTGAAAGTGGAGCATTGGCATTTTTTTGGTCATGTTAATTTTGGGACTACTTCAAACCTCTTTATTTTTTTTTAACATCAGGCATTTCTATGAATTGCTCATCAGGTTCTTACATACTTAATTTTTAAAGTATATGTATCTTTATTATCTTATTGAGTCAGTGTTTCAGCCCGTAGATTTTCTTGAAAACTCGACTTTTGTCATTTCTTATTTTGGCTCTCTTGGCTTGCTTTCTTTTGCAGACTTCTTAAGGATATATTCTGAGTTATAGATAAAATGTCTTTATGTGTTGAAGAGATAAGGCCAGAACACAGGTCTGTGGTTAGAAATTTTTCTTAGTTGACTTTGGTCTTAGACCAGTGGACACTTTGAGAAGCAGTTTAGCTTTGTGATGAAAAGTGGGAACTCTGGAACTGGATTATCTGAGTTTAAATTCTGGCTTCGCCACTTACTAGCTCATTGATATTAGGCAAAACATTTGACCTCTTTGTACATCAGTTTTCTTGTCTATAAAATAGAAATAATAATTATACCTGCTTTATATGGTTATTATGGGAGTTACATGAATTGGGTGCTTAAAACTGCCCAGCATATAGTAACTACCTCAGAAGTTCCAGCCCCACATAAGAAAACTTGGAGGTTTTCTAGCTAGTTTATGTCTGTCTTAGACCTATAGACCTTTCAAAAAAGGAAGTTCTTATATTGCTAGTTATATTCTTGGCATCTTAAGGATTGTGCCTGGATTCCTAAGTTCTTTTAAGCAATATGTTTAGTCATTTTTTGAGATACTGACTTAACCTGTATTAGGTTTACTTGTCTGTTGTCTATGGAATCTACCTTCTTAAAATTAGGTACAGTATTTGTGCACACGTTCACCCTTTTAGTTCTTCAGGATTTCTTGAAAGTAATGGTCTCAGAAATCAAGTTGATCTGAAGTGTTTTCTACATTTCACCCCAGTGTTCTGGAATGTAATTGATTATGTTGAGAGACTTGGATTCAAATAAAGTGTTACATTATTTCCTTGATGATTTAGATTTTTATTCTATTCTGTAGAAAACACAAAAGCAGGATAGTTGCTTAAACATTCTACCCTTGACTTCTATTTTAAGATGTTAGAATAAATGTATAAAACTTAGTACTGTCTGTCTTTATCATATAACTAAAAAAGAGGTATATGTAGATACCTTATATATTGTTACATATCTATTACATAAATACAAAATAAAGAGATATAATGAAAAGAGGGTCAGAGGAGAGAAATAAGGTGGAAAGCCAGATGAAGTAGAGGGGTTGAGATGAAATGTATAGAGATACAGAGCTGCATGCTTGTTCAATATGTGGCCACTAGCCACCTGTGCTATTTAAGTTAATTAAAATTAAATAAAACGTAAAATTTAAATCCTCAGCACCAGCTGTATTTCAAATGCTCATTAACCACATGTGACTTTTGACCACTTTGTGGGATAGTGTGGGGTACACAGCATTTTCTTTGTCACAGAAAGTTCTGTCCATAATGATTGGTCAAAGTTGCTTAAAAGACAGATATTGATACACAGACAATGAAGAAATTATATTTACTATATATAATATATGACATAGCTCTGCTCTGATAAAAAGGAAATGATGGGTGCCTCCCAGTGGCAGTATTCTTAGAAGGTAAAATACTGACAGGAATTGAAGAGAGGAACTGCATCTTAGCATTTACTCTACTAAAAAGTGGGAGCATTTATACAAATACTCTACGCCCCACATGGAACACCTAGAAGCAGGAGGTTGGAAGTAAGGGTACTCCAGAGTGGAAACAATCAGGAGGGTTAACTCCAATGCATCTCCTTCCTTGACCAGATTGCAGTGGTGAGGAATCTGTGTCTGCATGGGAGCTTCGAGCAGAGGAAAAGAGCAGTGTCCCGTTCTGGCTGGTGAGGCCTAGGAGTGATGGGGATCATATATATTCAAAAAAACTAATCACTGCTGTAGTTCATGTTGGATTTTGTCCACTTTACTGACAGTCAAAGCACGTTACATACAGTCTGTAGTTACATAAAGATAATATCACCGGAACCACCAAGCATTTTCAGAAAGACAATGTATAAGACGGGCAGAGGGGAAAAATTTCCCCTAGGAAATAATAGAAAACCCAGCAGAGTGACGTACTGAAAATGCTTTAACACCTGGAGAGCCCAGCCCACCCCTATCCATCAGAAAGTAGAGTGTCCTCACAACCATGTTACGAAAAGCTCTGTACTTTTTAATTCTGATTGACAAAAGAATGGTTGGAGATTCTAGGCAAGTAAGGAAACAATATAAGCAACAGCATTATAGTCATAATGGCTGTGAAATGAGAGCATAAGAGTGAAACAGTGGGACAGGGAGCTACTTTGTGAGATTGTGGAAAAGTGTGGCTGCTGATGAAGTTTAGACTTACGTAGTCAGTGTTCCATCTTCACACATAATACATTCCTAAAAAAATGTGAATAAAAATATAGGACATTTTAGCAACAAACTTATATATTATGAGGGACAGTGTTTTCACCAGGCAGATTTCTTAAGTTACAAATTACTATAGTTATATATATTTTTAAGTTGCTTTGTTTTTGTTTTATCAGAACGTGAACAGAAGATGGGGGTGCAGAGGGGGAGGGAGAGAATCCCAGGCGGGCTCCCTGCTCAGTGTGGAGCCCGAGGCGGGGCTCCGTCTCACGACCCTGCGACCCTGAGTTCATGACCTGTGTTGAATGCTTAACTGATGGAGCCATCCAGGTGCCCTGTAGTTAATATTTTAAGCCCTTATATGTTATTTGAGATGTAAAATTAGTAAGGACTTTGATCAATTATTAAAAAGAAAATGCAGTTTTAAATAATATATCATTCTCTTAACTAAATAGGAATAACATTTAGTAGTCAGGAAGATCCAGTCTTCAAGTTGGAAAGAAGGATTTAGTTTTTAGAGCCTTGAACTAGAACTGCAATGTTGCTTTTGACCATAGTCCCGTCAACTTTCCTTCAATCTATAAAGCAAAAGATGTGCAAAAATTTGCCATCTTCTCTTGTCTTTTCATGAAATGTAAAGGAGCAATATACTTCTCTTTGGATTCATGAAATTCCCTTGTGTTTGGACCATCTGTTCGCATTTTCCTTTAATATGGAACATACAGACAACCAGCTGAAGTCCACGGAGTATCTGAGTGGATCTAAATATTTGCCACCATTAGCATGTCTTTCTATCATTCTTATCACAGATATTAGTACCCACATGTCTCCAGACTGCTGTACAAACTGAAATGACTGTAGCATCCTTATGGGGTAGTTTGACTTGTTTGCTAACTATTTTGTGAAACCTGAATTTGGTGTCAGAGCTGTTTAGAATTATCTGTATGTTGTGTACATACATAGTGTACATTAGGCATACTGGTATATATACATTTCAAGCAAAATGAATTTTGTGTGAAAGTTGGAGATGCCCTGTAAGTAATGCAGACCTGAAAATTTCACAGTACAGCTATAAATGATGACAGTGTTAAAGAGTTTCCTTTGACAGCATGAGGCAAGGGAACAAATGCAAAAGAGAAAAAAGATGGACGGAAGGAAAAGTGGGACAAAGAAGGAAGATAGGGACAAACAGTACCGCTTGCTTAATGCCTGCCAGAATTTAGTGTTGTGTTCCCATCCAACACCTTGTATCATGTATACCTGGTGACCCTTTTTCCTCAACTCACTGCCTGTCTTAGAAGTTATCATCTGGGGGTGCCTGGGTGGCTCAGTCGTTTAAGCGTCTGCCTTTGGTTCAGGTCATGATCTCAGGGTCCTGGGATGAATGTGGAGTCCCTGTATAGCAGGGAGCCTGCTTTTCCCTCTTCCTCTGCCCCTCTCCCCTGCTTGTGCTGTCTCTCTCAAAATCTCAAAAGAAAAAAAAAAGGAGTGGACCATATGGGTGACTGGGGCTAGTGGGTTTGAGTTCTAGGTTGTCAGGTTGGGCTCTGCATGGTAGATTACACTCTGTCTGCAATCCTTTCTGACTAATCAGTGAGCACCAGTGCCCTCTGTTTGAGCTTTGTAAATGAAAAAAAAAAAAGAAAACACATGTATTCATCAAGAAGCTCTGCTCTTGAAGCCTCTAGTAGCTTATTAGTTTTTGTATACTCAGAATTATATGGCCTCTTGACTGAATCTGCCAGTAGTGCATGAAGGATATGTTTCCATGAATTCTGTGAGTGAAAAATTACCAGTGTCTTTGTACCTAACCTGAAACCCTGCTGTTGCACTTAAACTTCACTGTAGGAGAGAGAATAATTTAAAATTGAAAATTTTATCATAAAATAACTAACAGCATTTACTCTGTGCCAAGGTACTGTTGTAAGTACTATTTTTATTTGTAATTCTATGAAGTAGATAACTGTGGTTAAACATGTTTTACAGCTGAGAACACCGAAGCCCAGAAATATTAATATATTACAAGGAAATTTGAAAAACCCATTAAACTGAATACATTAAAGCCACTTACCTCCTAATGACATTTTGATATGTTTCCTTTTATCTTATAAAAATCATAGACTGAAAAAGTCATTGTAAACAGTTATAAATTTTTTTTTTAAATAGTTAGCCATACTGCATGTACAAATTTACATTCTACTAGGATAACTTAGTCTTCAGTGAGTATAGAGTATGTATGAACTTAGAATAATGAACTGAGAACTTAAGAGTTACAGGTTCTGGAACTTCCTATGTGAACTTGAAATTGTATAATATCAAGCCTGTTGTTTTCTCATCTTTCAAATGTAAATATCAGATCTAATGATTTATAAGATCTGTTCAGGTTCTAAAATTCATTGCTCTTGGCTTTTTCCACTATTCCTTATCTCATGCTTGGTAACTTCTAAGTACCTAAGCTTAATTCAACTTATAAAAGCAGTATGTAAAATTTAAAACTTTTTCTTTGTCTTTTTTTCCTAAAACACTCTCCCACCATGTAAATAATACATGTTTATTATAGAAAATCTGGAAAATAGGGGCACCTGGTGGCTCAGTTGGTAGAGCATTTGACTGTTAATCTCAGGGTTGTGATTTAAAGCCCCGCATTGGGTATGAGAGCCTGCTTAAAAGAAAAAAATCTGGAAAATACTGAGAAATACAAAAAAAAAAAAAAGCATTCATGAGTTTACACCAACCACTAAAAACAATTATTATTAACATTTTGATGTATTTTGTTCCACTCTTTTAAAAGTTTTTAAGTAGTTGTGTACGTTCACTTTGATTTTTTAAAAAAATGATGTGCAAGTGATTTTCTAAACTTAACATTTACAGCTGCTGGCCAGCATTTATTTTTTGTTTCCTTCATTTCAGATAGGAGTGGAACTTTGAGGGGAAAAAAAAGACCATTTATCCACATTGGGTAAATAAGTTATACTTATTGGACTTTTTTAAAGAACTAGGTGTCTGTGACGAAATTGTGGAGAGATGTACTATCAAGAATATTTAAGTTATTTGTTTAATAAAAGTTATTGCCTAGGTCCAGTTCCTTCAGTACACCGTTGTAATTTATGAGGGGAGTGGTGTTACTGGTAACTATGCCATCTAATTTATTCTCTCCTTGCTTTTGAAGTAAGATTTGTGTTAGAAATAGAACTTAAGTCTAGATAATTTTAATACCATTGCATACATCGGATTTGTTTCAGTAAAATATAAACCTCTCATGTAGTTCAGTCAATGAAAAATTTATGGAGAACTGTGTGTCATTCATACTAACCATCTCATAGAAAGAGTTCTGTCAGACTTAACTTCCTAAAGCAGAATTCTTTGTAAAGCATCTCCTAAGTCTGGTCATGTTTAGATCAGTTTATGGAGAAAGTTAATTGCTTCAGAGCAAAGCCTTTTCTTCTTGGAAACTTTCTAAGATCCAGTCATTTGATTCCAATATAAAGTGATATTCTTGGGAGGTTTTTAGGATTAATAAGCAATACATTTTATTTTTTAACTATGCATTTTAAAACAATTTACATAACAAAATGCACACAGATAGTAAGGCAGCTCATTATCTGTAAACTTGATAAGTTTGGTGACCTATTAGTTGCTAGACCTAACATGCCACAGTAATGTTTTGTATTCTAATTCCTAATGAGATAGTAGTTACCATTTGACTTGTGGGAATGTAAGTGTGTTTAGGGTTTTTTAATTTAAAAAAGTGTTGATGAAAATCAGAAAGATATAGAATACCAGAAGAATATGGACATTCTTAACCTTTTTTGAGTTGCCAACAGCTTTGAAAAATCCAACATGCACACCGATTTGCTTACAACTTCAATTTAGGGCCACTTCTGAGACTAATAATTGTTCAGAGTTTAATGACCATTGTTCCATAACCAGTGCAAATTGAATGGGGATCTGTGGGAATCTTGCATTGCTTTCTCTGCTTAAAAACTTCCACAGTCAGTTCCTCCTAAGCTCACTGCATCAGTATGGTCAGGACCTGGCTTGGCATCACTTCATGAGAGGAAGCAGTAGTCATGGAGCAGTTAGCATGGTGACGTAGCTGGCATAAATAGTGTTAAGATACACTAAGTGTTATATGGCAAGTACATTCTGTTTTATTGGATGCTGGTTCAGTCACTGATGGGTTTCTTACTCAGCTTCGGATTCCACGTTAGCAAAAGGAATTAACTGCAGTGTATTCAGAGGCAGGGGCCTGGATGACGAAATAGAAACAGTACTTTGGAGGACATTTGAAGGAAATGGGGATATCAAAGATCAGACCTGGGGACAGGCATAATTTATGTGCTGCTACCTGTCTTCACATGAAACTATCAGATAATAGTTTGAAAACTATCAGAAGAGAGGAGTTGGGTTTAGATAAGAGGGTAGAACTAGGACCAGTGGATATGGTATAGGTGACAAGACCATTCTGCCAGTTAGAACTCACTAATGTGAAAGGACTGTTTAATAAAGTACTGAGTTTAAGCCTCTGCCATCCATATCTACAGCAGACACAACCCGTCTCCTGGCCAGATGAAGGTAAAACCTCACAATAAAGATGTTTATCTAAGTTCCCATTACCTACAATCATGTTCAGCTTTTGAAAAAACACAAAGCATGCCAGAAGTCAAGAAACAGCCTGAGGAGACAAAGCAGATTCATGTAGGACACAACTTTTGGAATTTAACTGATGTGTTAATAACTCTAATGGAAAAGTAGATACCATGCTAGAAATAAAAAACACTGACAAATGAAGAGTGCCTTTGATGGTCACCTCAGTAGACTGGACACTGCTGAGGAAAGTATCAGTAAGCTTGATAATAGGTGAATAGAAACTTCCAAACTGAAATGCAAAAAGAAAAAAGAATAAGGGGGAAAAACCCAACATAGAACATTGAAAGAATTGTGGGATAATTTGGAAAGATGTCACACATGTGCTTGGAACACAAGGAGAACAATTGAAGCAGAAGAAATATTTGAAGAAGTAATGACCAAGAGTTTTCAAAATTATGACTGACATCAAATCACTGATCTAAGAAATTGCAAGAACAAATACTAGGCAGGATACCAAAAAAACCTACAGTCTACACTTAAGCGTATCTCAGAAAGCCAAAGCCAAAACCTTGGAAGAAACAGTAGGGGCAAGGGAGACATCTTATGAGAATTACAGTGAGTTTCTCAGCAGAACCACTCAAGAAGGGAAGAGGAGTGAAAAGTGTTTAAAGAAAAACCTCACCAACCTAGAATTCTATATCCAATGAAACTACTCTTCGAAAGTGAAGGTTAAAGTAGTGAGTTTGCTGTTTGAAGTGGTAAAGAGGTTGAATGACCAGGACAACAGAAACGTTGGGTCTATTGTTTGTATTCTATATATAAACTATTAGCCCTGGGAAATGGGTAGGATGTATTCAGCAAAAATGTATTTCAGTGATTTTGAGGAATGCTGTAAATCAGATTTTGCTCTTGGAGCTTTGCTCTGAAATGAGCATGTTAAGGGTTGGAGGAGGGATGTAGCAGAGAAACTATTTTTGCTCCCAAAACAGCTCATAATCTCTGACTTATGTTCTGCCTATTAAAACCTTGTGTAACAGTGTTCCATGAGACACCCAATTTGTTAAACACCAGATGAGCTGACCTTTATGACCCTAAGATAGTGTGATTCTTTAGTAACTGGATAATATGTACTGAGGGAGTGAGGCTGAAAGGTCACATAGAAAATGAAAATAAAGTTAGCATAATTAAGTCTACTTGCTCACTTAAATATCAGTAGAAATAGAATAGAAAAATTAACTTGATTGTTATAGCTCACTGACTTAAATTACTGCTCCCAACTTGATTTTTAAGTTGTTTAATAAACAGAATTAGCCTGTATGCTATTAGCTCCTGGACAGCCTCTTCCCAACTAAAATCAAAACTGATAATTTATATCAGCAGGTTCTGCTTTCCTGGAATATTGGTCATCACTCCTGAGTAGACTAGCTCCTTTTCTTGTGTCATTTCCCTGTGTCTTCTCCGTGTTGTTGCTGCTTTTACTATTATTGGTCCTTTTTGTGTTTAAAAAAATTAGTCTTAAGGCCCATATGCTATTCGTAAGAAAAGGACAACTCTCCACTACTGGGAATTCGAGGGATGTTTAAACGGCAGAATTAGACTACCTAATAAAAGTCACAATTTGCTTGTTTATAGGATTTTGTTTTACGGACAAGACTTAGTCCTGCCACTGTGGTGATCCTGTATTTGATGTAGAGTAACTTTCAGTTGAATAACATACTTCCTCAGAATACCCATCCCATTAATAACTCCAAGATATGAAAGGGTAGCATAATGGTTAAGCATGAGAACTCTGAACCCAGACTGTCTAGGTATGAATTTCTTTTTGCTCCTTAATCTCTTGATTTTGGGAGAAGTTTCTTAATCAGTGGTTAATTGTGCTTTAATTTCATTATATGTAATGCATGGGTAATAATAGTTTATACCTATGAAGATTAAATGAATCACTTAGAACAATGGTTGGCATTTAGTAAGCACATCAAAATTCTAGTTAGGATCACAATATGCTAGATTGCATCTGCCTTTAGAAAACTTATTTAAGAGAATCAGAGTAAACCTTCGAAAGATGTCAGAGGTTGTGTTAGAGGTTATTTACACTGAAGTATTTCCCACTAAATGCTAAAACTTGTGCACACAGTCAAGGAAAAATGGCTTCATCAGGAGTGATGTGAAAGGAAATAAAGGATTTGATGGCTGCATTTATGTATTTTTTTTTTTAATTATCAAAAGCAGGTTTAGATCCCAAGCCAAATTTGGGTATTTATAGAAGACAAGTTAGAGCAAACCACTGAATATCTTTATCTGCTTTGCCCTCTTTCTCCTGGAGATGGCAATAGACTTGACTACTCACAGTCTGAGAAAGTCCCTAACATCAGGGAATTTTTTGGCCTTGTTAAAAAAACAACCCTGTGCAATTTTTTTTTTTTTAAGTCTTGATCAACTTCAGTTAACTTTTCCTATCTATCCTAGCAAAGAGCCCCAACCCCAGGGTAATGAAATTAAAGTCAAGTATAGTGAATCCTGAAAAATAAGAATCAAAGCTTATATTGAAGACAGAGGCTTAAGAAAGATGTGTATGTTAACATTTTAAGAGAGGCAAAGGTCATAATGAAATACACGTTAAAGAACAAAACCACTTAGGGGTCTGCAAGAGAACAAATGAAAGGAATCAAGATTGTGAGGATTGGGTTCTATAATATAAAAATTACGCCTCAGTACTATTTTGAGTGAAGATAACTAACTTTACCTTCAACACTAATTTGTTCTTTTGTCACCCAAGAATTTACTTATTTTAATTCTCAAATATTTAGTTACAATGAAGACTGGCAAGAATGATAAAAACATTAATTTTAAATAGAACTGAATCAGATTTCAGACCAAGGATAAATGTATTGAGATACATAGGAAGAAATTAAATTGCTTAGGTATTTGCATAGATATGCCTTTGGAAATACTTCGGAAATAAGGTGTCATGGATATACTACACCACTATCTCCATCGCTAAGAAATACTGTTGGGGAAAGTCTAACCATCATGCTCAGATGTTCCCTGTTTCCTTTGCTGAAAAAAAAATTACTAGCATATCTTTTTATTGGGTGTTATTCAGTCCCATCACATTGTTCTTGAAAGGGACCATAAAGATCGATTTTACAAATGAAAAGTGAGAGAGAATGACTTCCCAAAGCCCTGTTTTCAAAGCATTCTGAAACCTGGGCTATGCTCAGATTTGCATCCTGCAAACACTACACAGCTTGCTCAGTAGAATGGGGATTGGGCTTCCTGCTTGATGCATTCCTCCTCCCACTACAGCAGCTCTCAGAAAGTGGATAGGGAGAAGGGCTGTAACATGGTAGGCCTGATGCTTGCAGTTGTTGCCCAGTTTTAAATGACCACATGTGGATGCAGCTGAAATTCTCCCAAGTCTTTTTTTAAAAGTCACTGTCAAGTATGACCTGAGAGTGGAATTATTAGTAGCATCTGTAAGAAAACAGCCATATAAATATTTAAATTCAGAAATAGTTAAAACATTTATTTAAAGCAATTGGAATTTTAGAACAACTGTATCTTAGCCCTAAAATGAACAAGAACTCCAAATTTGGGGACTTTTATTTTCTTTACTCTTCTTAGTGCAAGATGATTCTGGTACCATCCCAGAATGGTAATCACAAATTATATAGCACTTCATAATTTGAAAACTTGTACATTTACTTATTTAATCCTCACAGCCCTATAAAATACGTGTCCCTGTTTTATAAAGAAAACACCTGAGGCTTAGATAATCTTAGGGAGTCCTTGCCCAAAATCACACAGGTAGTAGATTGAGGAGGCAGTACTTGCACCCAGATCTTCTGACTTCATGTCCAGAAGTATTGACTAGGGATCTGTTCATAGCCAGTGCTCTGCTGGACACAAAGTGTGTTTCACCCTAATTATGGATTCGAAGACTAGTAAACAGTATAATAGTATTTAAGTTCAGAAATAACTAATAGAAGTGGCTCATAGGAAGTTAGCGTGAGGCTAAAGTAGGAAAAGTTTCTGTGGCAGTGTCTGGTCTTAAAGGAGGTCTTCCAAAATGGAGATGATCAGACAATATATATTCAGTTGTAAAGAAAGGTTTTCCAAAGGTCAGATTTCAGGCTAGCTCTAACCCACTTTCAGTGTGCACAAGTCATCACACATAATTCATTAATGTCGAAGTACATGGTAATCAAAGTTTTCAGCCCTTGGGAAACAACACATAGTTCTAGCAAATAAAGGACAGAAATATGGGCCTTGTTAACTGAGGGAAATAGTGAAGATGTAAAGTGACTCATGTCAACGATGGGAATGAGGTAAATCTTTGGTTCTAAGTGCTACTCCTGCCACGGTGCTGCCTGAGAACATTTATTCTAGTAGTTAATGTGTGAGTGAAATTCCAAGTAGCACAACAAAGCTGAGATTATATGGATGTTGTTTCTTAGAATGAAGCTCTTAGTGAGTTGGTTTAAAGGAAAATGCTATATAAACAGTATAGGTGACTTGTGAAGAATTAATAAAAGGTGGCAGTTAGTTAATTGAAGTTTGGAAAATAGTGATTAAAGGTTGGGAGAGGTAGTTTGAGGATCAAGCCTGGGGTTCTGAAAAGCCTATCTCTTGTAGAGTTTTGGGTATGTAACACATACACTACTTGAATTATACTATGTACATAATAGTTATGGACTTACAGGGGCCCCGGCTGGCTCAGTTAGTGGAGTGGGTGACTCTTTATCTTGTGGTCATGAATTTGAGCCCCACGTTGGGTGTAGAGACTACTTTTAAAAAAATAGTTATGGATTTATGATGTGTCTCGTTTAAAATGTAAATAGCTTTTGGCTAAACAGGTGGTTAAAATGGAAAAGAGCAGGGGCGCCTGGGTGGCACAGCGGTTAAGCGTCTGCCTTCGGCTCAGGGCGTGATCCTGGCGATCTGGGATCGAGCCCCACATCAGGCTCTTCTGCTATGAGCCTGCTTCTTCCTCTCCCACTCCCCCTGCTTGTGTTCCCTCTCTCGTTGGCTGTCTCTATCTCTGTTGAATAAATAAATAAAATCTTTAAAAAAAAAAATGGAAAAGAGCAGAATTTGTAGAGGGAAAAGATGCAAAGTTGGTTCTCTAGTTAATTTAAATATCATTTGTTCCTAGTAGAAAAGCACTCAGGTAAGTTTTTCATTTGATTTGTATGCTGTTTTCAAAAATAATTTTTGGGGCGCCTGGGTGGCTCAGTTGAGTGGCTGGCTCTTGATTTTGGCTCCGGCCGGTCATGATGTCAGGGTTATGGGATCGGAGTGCATCAGGCCTGGCCCTTTTCAGGCTCCACCGCTCAGTGGGGAGTCTGCTTCAGGATTCTCTCCCTCTACCCCTCCCCGCCTAAAATAAATAAATCTTAAAAAAATAAAAGGTTGTAGCTAAGCCATTAATGAAGAAAAAGATCTGCATTTTCTTATGAATGTTGTATTTCTCAAGAAATCTATGTGTGTGTAAAACAGCTTTAGCTATTCAGGTGACTAGAATTGGTTTCTGTTATTTTTTGGTGTTCTCATTGTTCATTAACTTTTTAGTGTATCCTATATGTGTAGTATGTGAATAGTCAGTAGGATGTCAGAGCAAGATGTTGTTGAATGATCAGGTAGTAGTGAAAGTTCAGTGTGGGAGAAGTAATCAGGGAAAGTTCAGTTGGAGGGCTGGGGATTTGAGCTGGCACTTGAAGGATGAATAGAAATTGGATGCAGATCCTGGGCAGGTAAAAGGAATAATTTGGACAAAAGATTCTGAAGAAAAATTTGTATCATTTTTGGCTCCACAAAAATTTTGTGTTCAGAGCAGGTTTAATACAATTCCTCATTATTTGTTAATAAATTTAGTGTAGTGCTTTAATATGTTATTTGGAGTCTGAAATTGCAGATCATTCTGCAATATTCTTAACAAATCTGTATCAGAATGTGGATAATTTAATATAAATGGAATTCTCCAAAACATCTTGAGTAGTTTTTGATTGTATCAGCATTTTGAATGGTGATTGTTGTAGCATTTGTCCAAGAATAACTAAGATCTATTAGTTTATTTTTCATTAATTTTGGTGAATGTTATTAAATAAAATGTGTTGCATGGCTGGCATCTGGCATTTCTGACTTGAGCAATTTAATGCTTAATTTTTCTAAATCTCAGTTTTCTCATCTGTAAAACAGGGATAGTGATACCTCTGTTGCAGGATTTTTGTGAAGATTAAGATAAGAATGTATGTAAAACAACTTCAGTAATCTAGGGAAATGTTTAATTTGTCCATTAGATTTTTTTTTTAAGATTTTATTTATTCATTTGACAGAGATAGAGACAGCCAGTGAGAGAGGGAACACAAGCAGGGGGAGTGGGAGAGGAAGAAGCAGGCTCCCAGCGGAGGAGCCTGATGCAGGGCTCGATCCCAGAACGCCAGGATCATACCCTGAGCCGAAGGCAGACGCTTAATGACTGAACCATCCAGGCGCCCCTAATTTGTCCATTAGATTTTTTAAAAAAATTTTTATTTTAGACAATTTTAAGTTCACAGAAAAGCTGTGAAGACAGTACAGAGAGTTCTCATTGTACCTCATATCCAGTTTCCCTGTTGTTAATATTTTATATTAGTATGGTATGTTTGTCACAATTAGTGAACCAGTTTTTATTAACTAAATTCCATACTTTATTCAGATTTTTTAAAATTTTACCTAATGTCCTTTTTCTGTTCTAGGATCCCATCTGGGTTATCACATTACATTTATTTGTCATGTCTCCTTAGACTCTTGGCTGTGGCACTTTTTCTGACTTTCCTTGTGTTTGATGATCTTGATAATTTGGGGGAATATTGCTCAGGGATTTCATGACATATCTCTCAGTTGGGATTTGTCTAACGCTTTCCTCAAAAAATTAGACTGGGAGGAGGGGGTGGCGGGGAGGAAGGACGACAGGAAGACACAGAGGTCAGGTGCCATTTTCGTCACATTTTATCAGGGTACTTACTATCAAATGACCTATCAGTGTTGATGTGCCCTTGATCGCCTTGCTGAGGCAGTGTTTGTCAGGCTTCTCTACTGTAAAGTTAGTTGATTTTTTCCCCTTTTCATACTGTACTCTTTTTAAATAAGTCACCATGTGCAGCCCACACTTAAGGAGTGGGAATCCATTAAACTTTTCACATATGAAATGCTTTAAGTGGACCTTTTTGAAATCTCAGATTATACCGATTTGTATTGAGTTGTCGCATAAGAACTTGGAGAGCAGATATTGAGTTGGTTAAGGATGATTACTGAGTTCTTCACATAATGGATGTGAATGGTATATTGTTCTTCTGAGGGTTGGATAGTCATAGTAACAAAAGAATCTGTTGGGAAGATTGTATTTTCCTAAGAAAAAAAGTTCAGACCTTTCCACGTATAGGCCTTCTGATTAAGTTTCACTGTTTTTTTTAGTCCTTTTTAATACTAGGAACATTTCTGCCTTCTGTCATTAGACTACTTCTCTTTCTTGTATGTCTGATTCCCAACCAAGAATGGGAGGACACATGCCATATTTTGGTGTAATTAGAATCATAGGATGTGGCGTGGTATGATGGATAATTCAGTAAGGCAGGTTCAGTATACATTTATTTTTTTCTGAAACCACGAAAAGCAAAGTTTAACAATATCTTGGCTGATGGTAGATATACAGAAGATAGAGTGGGGGAAGGGTGAAGCAAAGTGGTTTAAGATGGCTCAGAAACATTTCTATGTATGCACTCATACAGGCCTAATGGGCTCCTGCACATATCATGGTTTATAGGTAGATTTTTATTTGCTGCCTCTGAAGCCCACATCTTACTTCCTGCTCAGAATGCTAGAACCACATTTCCAAGTGCCTTCTACTAGAAGTCCCAAGGATAACACACCTCACGTGTTGAAAACTGAACTGTTTATCTTCCCCAAAGGAGTTTCTACCCATCTTCACTATCTCAGATAATAGCCCCTCCATCCAACCACTCATCAAGCCTGAAACCTCATCGTTCTTTACATCAACTACAACCAGTCCTGCTGATTTTTCTTACTACAAATTGTTTTTGTCTTTTGAAGTAAGGTGTTGGATGCGTTCAGCGTAGTTTGTAAAGTGCATTGCTGCTTGACATACAGTGTAATTTGTGAAGTGCTCTGCTACTACTGGCTTGGTTCAGGCCCTAGTCTGTCTGTCTTAGACATTTGCAGTAAACTCCTAATTGGGTTTCTTCCTCAGGGTCATCCTCTTAAATGTGATTGTATTTGGTAATGGAATTAATTTCTTCACTTTCTACCGTGCTCTGTGTTGGTAGTGAATTGGCATGCTCATATCATGCTCTTTATCCTTCCTCACTGCCCTGTTATCTTGCTGTTCCTATGTCCTATTATGTTGTACTCACTTCTCCTCAATTCTGAAAATCTTCCCTGAACTCCACAGAGTGGCAAAGTCCTCCATCCTCCAGTTCTGGTATGTCACAGAAAGTGGTTTTTGCCTCTAATGGAATACATCATATTTTATTGTAATTACTCATTTGATTGCATGCCCATTAAATTGTGAGTTCTTCTAGGTGAGAATTATGATTCATCTTTGTGTTCCCAGCATAGTGACTGGTACTTTCTGTAGTAGATACTCAAGAAACGTTTAACTCAAGTATGGAATAGAGCAGTTGAGACACTCAAATTCAATATCAAATAACAGAATGGTGCATTTGTTTGAAAAATGAAAATAATATGCAGTAAGAGCTAGAATCTCAAGTCAGAAGACTGTCGAACTGACATCTAAAATGTTGGTATGTAAATTAGTGGGTGTTGTAAGTTACAGGTGATGTATAGAAAGTAGGTTATGATAAACAATGTCTTTATTTTCTATGGCATTGATTTTGTTTGACACTTTTGACCATCACTCATGTTCATGACTGGTTTTTGTGTAATATTTTCATTAACAGATTGGTCTTTTCAAGAAGGCAGGTTGGAATTTGTTGGAGAGTGTTTATATTGTATGAGCTTGGCATTTACTGCACCTAGAATAACAGGCTCACCCTTATCCTTGAATGTGGTTTTTTTTTTTTTAATTGAATTTCTTAGTAAAGTAGCAGAACTTGGAATCCATTTCGCATTAAAAACAATAGTATTTGGGGGTGCCTTGGTGGCTCAGTCGGTTAAGCGTCTGGCTCTTTATTTTGGCTCAGGTCATGATCTCAGGGTCACGAGATTGAGCTCCACATCAGGCTCCGCATTCAGCGTGGAGTCTGCTTGTCCCTCTCCCTCTGCTTCTCCCCATAAGCATGATCTCTCTTTCTCTCTCTCTCTCAAATAAGTAAAATCTTTTTAAAAAAAGAAACAATACTATTTGTGGCATTGAGTTTCTCAGCCTTTTTTCCCCTCCCTTTAATATTTTTATTGAGATGTAATTCACATACCATGTAACAACATACAAGTTTTTTGTGTTTTTTTTTAAGATTTTATTTTTAAGTAATCTCTACACCCAACAGGGAGCTCCAGCTTACAACCCCCAAATCAGGAGTCACACGCTCTACCGACAGAGTCAACCAGGCACTCCTACAGTGTACAATTATTAAATATCTTTACAGGATTTTGCAACCATCACTACAATCTATAATTTTAGACCATTTTTATCAACCCTAAAGGAAACTTCTTAACCATTTCCACTTCATCCCACCCCAAGCCCCTAAGCTTGGCTCTATAAATTTGGCTCTTCTGGAGATTTCATGTAAATGGAACCATACAGTATATATAGTCTGTTTAGCTAGCTTCTTTAACTTAGCATGTTTTCAAGGGTGTTTCATATTGTAGCATATATCAGTACTTTTTTTCTTTTTATGGCCAAATAATATTACATGGTAGAAATATATCATGTTTTGTTTCTCTATTCATCAATTGAGGGATATTTGGATTTTTTTCCCTACTTTTTGGGTATTATGAATTACTATGAACAATCATGTTAAAATTTTTGTGTGGCCATACATTTTCATTTCTCTTTTGTATATTCCTAGAAGTAAAATTGCTGGGTTATAGTGTAACTCTGTATAGTCTTTTGGGAATTGCCAGACCACTTTACATTTCCACCAGCAGTGTGTGAGGGTTCCAGTTTCTCCACATTTGTCAGCACTTGTTATAGTCTGTCTTTTTTTTTTTTTTTTTTTGGTTTATTTATTCGAGAGAAAGAGAGTGTGAGTGGGGTTTGGGGGTGGGGAAGGGGCAGAGGGAGAGAGAGAATCTCCAGCAGACTCCCCACTTAGTGTGGAACCCAATGTGGAGGCTTGATCTCATGACCCTGAGATCATGACCTGAGCCAAAATCATGAGTCAGACGTTTAACCGACTGAGCCACCCAGGCGCCCCTTGTCTGTCTTTTTTATTATAGCCATGATTGTAGGTGTGAAGTGATATCTTTGTGGTTTTGATTTGCATCAAAAGTTTTTCATACTGGTAGAATAAACAATATTATACATTGGCAGTAGAAGTAGTATATATCAGCTCAGTATTTATTGCTAAGGGAAGGGGCTTAATTTCTTAATGATTTTGCTCGGGGGGAATTTTTTATCTTAAATTTTGTTTTATTTTATTATTATTATTATTTTTTAAAGATTTTATTTATGTGACAGAGAGACAGCCAGCGAGAGAGGGAACACAGCAGGGGGAGTGGGAGAGGAAGAAGCAGGCTCATAGCGGAGGAGCCCAATGTGGGACTCGATCCCGGTAAGCCGGGATCACGCCCTGAGCCAAAGGCAGACGCTTTAACGACTGCGCTACCCAGGCGCCCCTATCTTAAATTTTAAAATTCAAGTTCTTCCCTTTCTTTGGAGCTGGACAGAATTAAATTCATTTAGGACTAAAAAGTTAAGTTTAAACACAAAATAAATTTTTTTTAAGATTTTATTTATTTATTTGAGAGAGAGAGACACACACACACAGCCAGTGAGAGAGGGAACATAAGCAGGGGGAGTGGGAGAAGAAGAAGCAGGCTCCCAGTGGAGGAGCCCGATGTGGGGCTTAATCCCAGAACACCAGGATCACACCCTGAGCCGAAGGCAGACGCTTAATGACTGAGCCACCCAGGTGCCCCCAAAATAAATTTTTTGAAAGCTGTTTTGGCAAAATACAGGTTTAGTTAGAAAAGAATGAGAAGATTAGGAAAGGGATTTTAAAAACCAGTATTGGGGCCACCTGGGTGGGTCAGTTGGTTAAACATCTGCCTTCAGTTCAGGTCATGACCCCAGGGTCCTGGGATCGAGCCCCATGTCGTGCTCCCTGCTTAGCGAGGAGTCTGCTTCTCCCTCTCCCTCTGCCTGCTGCTCCCCCTGCTCATGCTCTCTCTCTGTCTGTCGAATAAATAAAATCTTTAAAAAATAAAATAAAAAACCAGTACTGGCTTTACCTATTGACTGACTTATCAGGTTGACTTTCCCTGATACAGTACATGTGTGCCACTGGACCCACAAGTTTTGTTTTCTCTTTCATGCTTAGATTTTTTTGTGGAGTTTTTTGGGGGGGGTAAGGGGGCAGTGTTGGTTTACTAATAGGATGAGGACCGATTTGCTTTTCCCAGGTTTACCGAGGTACACCTGGGAAATGCGCAGATAAAATTGTATATTTAAACTGTACAGTGTGATGATTTGATACCTGTCTACTTCTTGAAATGATCACCCCAATCAGGATAATTAATACATCCATCACATCACATAGTTGTGTGTGTGTGGTGAGAACACGTAGGTCCCCTCTCAGCAAATGTCAAGTACACAACACAGTATTATTAAATATCGTCAACATCCTGTACATTAGATCTCCAGAGCTTATTCATCTTATAACTGAAGGCTGGTACCCTTTGACCAGCATCTCTCCATCTCCCCCCTGCTATCCCGGCTCTTGGTAACCACCATTCTACTGTTTCTATTGAGTTCACCTTTCCTTCCTTCCTTCCTTCCTTTCTTCCTTTCTTTCTTTCAGATTCCACATGTACGTGAGATACAGTGTTTATCTTTCTCTCTCTGACTGATTTCACTTAGCATAAGGTCCTCTAGGCTTATCCATTTGCAAAGGCCAGAATTATCTTTTTTCTTACAGATGAATAATATTCCATTGTGTGTGTGTGTGTGTGTGTATATATATATATATATATATGCACCACATCATCTTTATACCTTCATCTGTTGACAGAAACTTAGTTGTTTCCATATCTTGGCTGCTGTGAATAATGCAGCAATAAACATGGAGTGCAGATATCTCTTTGAGATAACTGATTTCCTTTCTGAGGTCAGTGTTAGATTATTTGTTCTGACACCAGGAAGTTACCTTCCAGCTGTCTTCTTCCCTAGTTCTCTCCTGCAAATTAGTTGACCTACAGTTTAGCTTCTATTACGAATCTCTTAGTTGCCTTTTACCACAGCCTCCACTGTTATTGACGGTACCCTTAGACTTGAACTTCTTGCTTTGTTGTTGTAACTAAAATGTGAAGAGATTAGGTTCTGTTTTACTGCCTGCTTCTGTCAGGCAAAATCTTTTGTGTCGGGGGTCTGTAACTAGGGATGCGGACAGTGGTAAACTTTTTTGAGTGTTACCTCTGCTATAGGAGCTGAGCTCTTAGTGAGAGTGAGGAGGGGTGCAGCAACCTGTGTTCATCTCAGCTTTCCCTTTCTGATTAGACCATCACCTCCTGAGCCAGGGGCAAGGGTTTTCAGTGCCCCAGTATTCTTGGCTTCCCACATCCAAGGTAGAGCCTCTGTTTCACCAATGGGGGCTGATTGAAGGGCCCCTGGGCCCTTAACTACACTGTCCTGAGACAGCCTTAGCAACAGGTAGCTGATGCTGGGGGGTAGGATGACAAATGCTGATATCTTGTCCTTCTCAGGAAGAAAGCCCTCTGACTGGGAGCTGCGAGAGAGTGATCCTTGTGTTATTGCAGTGGTCTGAGAGGAGTCTGCCTTGCTGAGCTGGGAGGCGGGGGGAGGGAACATCTTGGTTTAGAGACCACAGACGCTTGCATTTCTTAATGGATTTTTCTGGACTGGATGTTTCTTCATATGTTCTTTGCTTTTAGGATCATTTCCAGAGGCTTTAAATGGTAGTATGGTTTTTAAAAATAGTTTTCACCAGGAAGTAGGCTCCCTGCTCAGCAGGGAGTCTGCTTCTCCCTCTGCCTGCCACTCTCCCTGCTTGTTCTCTCTTTTTCTCTCTCTCTCTCTCTGGCAAATGAATAAATACATAAACAATATTTCAAGATAGCTTTAAAAAACTGTAATGTAATATTATACAACTTGTTTCTATTGGAGACAAACTCAAAGGTACTGATAATGCTCCTGTGCTTTGTTGCCAACATTCACAATTGAAAATAATGGGTTTGTGAAAAATTTTTCTTATCCAAGGATGCCTGAAAATCTTACACGTTGAGGTTAAGTATATTAATATATTAGTCTTCTTTTCACAGATGTGTGACAACTGTTTAAGATTGTGGTTTCTTGGGGCACCTGGGTGGCTCAGTCAGTTAAGCATCTGACTCTTGATTTCAGCTCAGGTCATGATCTCAGGTTGTGAGATCAAGCCCCGAGTTGGGGTCCATGCTGGGCGTGGAACCTGCTTAAGATTCTCTTCCTCTGCCCCTCCCCGACCCCTGCTTGGGCTCATACTCTCAAAAAAAGAAAAAGATTGTGGTTTTTCATAATAATAGAGTTTACCTTGCAGTATATTTCCGAAGTCCTCCTTTGATCCTAATGCTAACATTGTAATCATCCTTTTTTATTCAGCATTAACTGAGTGTAAGACCAGATTTTATGCAGAGTATTAGCTAGATAGTTCTCTCAACTCCAAGAATGCTAATAAAAGTGGTTTGATGTTACAGGAATACAAGCGCAAGTTAGCCAGAGTTTCCCTGGTGCGCAAAGAACTCAGGTCCCGGATCCAGAGCCTGCCAGACTTATCCCGATTGCCCAATGTCACTGGAAGCCACATGCACCTGCCCTTTGCAGGAGACATCTACAGTGAAGATTGATGACCAGTCTCTTTCCAGGGCCCAGGACTTTGCAAGAAGTGGAGACAGGTTAGGTGGACAGTCCTGTAGCGTTATTTTTGTATATGGCTGAGAGGATGACTAACAAAAGAAGTGACAAGTAATTTATAAAATTGTTTAAAATGTTGGTTTGTTTACTATTTTATTGGTAAGTTAACATGACTTAGTTTAAACAAAGTGATGATCTCTGTGTATTAATAAGCTCACAAATAGTGATTATTTTCAAAAGATCCTTTTGTAAATTTTTTTGATCCAGGGCCTTGTGAGAAATTCCATGTTTCTATTTCTTCATGTATTTTCAAATATTTTTCTTTATTTTCTTCAGTATCTAATCACTGTAAAGTATGTAATTCCTAAAGGGTGAGAACTAATCAAGAGTTGGTAGAGACTTTATTATGGTATAGTTAGGCCTTGATTGTAGAAGTGATTAAATGTTCCAACTTAATCTTCACCCTTCTCCCTGACCAAAATATCAGTTCTGTGCCTCTTAATGCCTTTGATTCCTTATTCCCTAGAGGTCAGTAATTTAATACTAAAGTAAGGGTCAGATTCAAGCTTAGAGAACTTTTCCACAATAGTACTGTAGGGGTTCCATTCCAGCTGCCAGTGTAGAATAAAAGGAGTGTTAAATAGGGACCCCCTTGATCAAACTGTTTAGAATTATTTGAGTAGGTTAATATGAAAATGCTTTAGAAATGTAAAATTTGACCTTCTACCAAGAGGACAACTTTGATTCTGGAGCTGATTGCTATTTTCAAATCAGTCTCCTTTTAACATAATCGATCCCTTTAACATAAAGCCATCTAGGGGATTAAAAGAAACATAAAATAATGATACTTTTATTATTCGCCTAGCCATTTAACTTTAAAAACAATAGTATTTTTAGCTCTAAAATCTCAACACAATATTCCTTGAAGTTCAGTAAAGTAGCCTGGAACATTTTTAATGTTTCCTTAAGGTTTTTGAATGACTGTATATTTGGAAATTAAGCAGTGCTACACTACAGGGTAGATCTGGCAAATGCTATATTTGTATATTTAGAATTACCAAAACAAATGTACTTTTACCTTTTATTTCTAACCCTGTGTGTTAGAGCAGTTGCATGCTCTCCTGCTTTCTTTTTAAATCACATTGTTAAGCTGTGGATTTGTACTCAATAATGACTTAGGATAAACATTATTTTCATTCGTTACATATTAGACATTTTTCTTTGCCTTGTAAGCAGATTCAAACTAGATAGTCAATAAAACATCTTTTAAATCCCACAAGCCAATTATGTCTCACTAGTCTGAATGGCTTCACTCTTTTGTTCTCAATATTAGAAATTATAGTTAAAATGAATTTATATGTGAAGGAGAAGGCAGATATTTATTTTTAGTACCCAATAGCTCTGGAAACAGTGCTTTTAACGGTTTGAGCTCTCTCCAAAACATAGACACATATTAGTAGTCCCCATCCATATATGGCTTATAGTCCAAAGTCTTTAGTCAACTTTTAGGACTCTGGGCGGATTTTCTCACAGAAACAATAGAAGTTAAGTTCCCTGTAAACACTACCACAGAAAGCTCACCTGGGAACCTAATCCACTTAACCATGAATGTACTTAATTTGTAATGTGGTTGACAAATTACTAATAGATCCTGACCAGCATTTGTAACATCACTCTAAGGAAATGGTGTGCAGCAGCCAGACTCACACATTGGGGTGTCTGTCTGTCTAGTGTACCTCTGTCCCTAGGTGTAGGATATGTAAGAAGAAGATTCAGCATGGGGGTGGTGGGGTAACCAATGCACAATTATAAAAACCTAGTTATACCTGTTATAAAAGTATACCATCTAAGTTAGTTTTTCTTGTTAAAGTGAAAGCAAAAACGTGTATATTAATTTATTTTCAACGTCTTGATCTTATTTATGATCTGCTAAAGTGGTGATTTACCCATTCAAAATATATTTTTTTCCATTTAAAGCTAATTTATAAACTATGTACTCCTGGGAAGATTTGAATTATTAGAAGTTTGTTGAAATATTTTCACCATTTAAGACAGACTTCTGACTTAGATACTGATTTTAATGCCAGTATCTGTTCTAAATATTTATGATAAAAATGCATTATTTTTTTAAAGAGCTTGATGCGATTTGTGATAAATGATAGTACTCAACCTGAATCCTACCCCCAGTCCCACCCTTTGACCAATCCTCCACAAACCTTTAGCTGTTGATTAATTCACTAACTGTAAACACAAGTAATATGGTCTGGTTTAGAAGTTATCTTTTCAGCCTTATGATAGTTAACATGGTAAGCCTTAGCAGCAAATAGTCTTCCTTTCTAAAAGGTAGACTTAGATTTTCTCAAGAAATGGGGTAAGATGGGGTACTATAATACCAAACTCTAAATCATGAGCATTTTCTCCACTGTGTATGTACATGAGGCAAATCATGCGTCTTTGAGTGCGGTCTGGCCTGGCCCCTCAAGAGAAAAGCATGTCACCACACTTGCGGTAGGGGTGCTGTGGTTTGAATGGATACCATCACTCTTTTCTCCACAAACAGTGCAGAGAGCTGTCTGGAGTGGCAATTTGAACAGATCCCCTGGCGTTCCCTCTGCTCCTTCCATCACTACAGTAAGTAAAAGAACCACCTGGGGGAACCCGGGAGTCTGAGAAAATCAGCTGTGCTCAATAGCCAAACTCCCCCTCTAGGAAAACCAGTCCAGATGCAGCTATTGTGGTACCTCTTCTCACTTGCACTCTGAATCAGGGTTTTTCTATAAGAATTTCTTCAGAATCAGCAAAAGGTGGGATGACCTGGTTATCTCGATTTGCAAAATTAAAAGAACAAAACTAGGTTGTCAGTTGTCACTGTAGATGAGCAGATCGTCTATTAAAGTATAGTTACTGTGAACCGGCTCTGAGAAACCTTTAGAAAGAAAAAACTCAAAAGTACAAATTAGTTGGGAAAGTTAGAATGCCCTTTCTGAATTTTCCATTCTGAAAATTTGTATTATATGAAATAACGTAAAGCTACAAAACTGCTTTGTATTCTATTAAGAAATAGCTCCTAAAGATGTAGTCTTGTTTCATAGTTGTTGCACTATATCAAAGCTTTTTAAAGTGTAAACCCAGTTCTTCTCTGTATAGAAAGGGAGCGTTGTGTTACTGAATTTATTTATACAGAGCATTTGTTGCCGTCTGTAATTCCAGCCATCCGCACACAAGTCTGTTCTGAGGTGGCAATAGCACATGGGAAGATGAAGTTTCCCTGTTTATTTACCCGTTTTTTTTGGCTGTATCTGATGACAATATAAGACGTTCTTAATAAAGTTTTATGTTGTTTTTGAAATGTGTAGATGATTTCAGTGAATCTGATTAATTGAATGTGCGGTGGGAGGGGAGAGATTAATGGACTGGGAAGGAAGCAGAGTACTGAAGTATTCAGTGACTTTATGGTGCAGAAACTTGGAGGAGATTCCTTTGGCTCGGCCAGTGGTTCCCAAACTTAAGCGAACGTCAGAATCACCTGTAGGGCGATTAAACTACAGATCACTGGGCCCCGCTCCCAGAGCTTCTGGGGTAAGGCCTGATAGTTTAGATTTTTAACAATCTGATGCTGATGGCCACTGAGTTGAGGGACCACATTTTTGACAACCACAACTCTAGACCAACTTCGAAGTCCATGATGTGCTTCACAATTTGTAATTCCAGGTAATGAGATAATAAAGTATGGGTTTTACAGCTCATTCTTCAGCAAGTTCCTTATGGGGAGAGAACAGGATCACCTCTTCTTTTGTGACCTGCACAGTAATACCGAAGTGCTTTTGAGTGGACAGATTCATTTGGTACTTCGCGCTTCTGGAGCACAGGCCCTCACCACATCTTGAATTTAAAGCAGAATTGGGGAATACTAAAAATCTGTGGGAATCTCTAGCGCAGTGTTTGTCAAACTTCTTTGATAAGACTCACTTGGGACATTTTCAGAAAGGGCACCTACCTACTAAATCAGAATTTTCTGTGATTCTTATCGTCTAGAAAGTTGAGGAAATGTCGTCCTCTGACCACTGCTCCTGGGTCTCCTCTGTTCCTGGAAGTCCTGTGGTCACTTTATCTGAATCTAGGTGTTAACCATTCATTCCCACCCAGTTTTCCCCTTTGCAGTAGCAGGTTTTACATAGTGGAACCTATATCCAAAGATGCTGTTTCAGAAGATTTGGGATCTAGAAGTCTGCATTTTAAGCGAGGTACCCAGATGATTTTGATGCGCTTTGAGAAAAGACTGCACTTTGAGAAACGGTGCCCTACAAAGCAAATTATAGTCTGTACTGTACAATAATGGTAGTTCACACACATATGTTGCTTACCTGTGCACCAGAAACTGTTCTAAGCACTTCATATATCCTTTGTAATAGATACTCTGATTATCCACTTCTACAGATGAGGAAACTAGGACACAGTGTAAATTCTTTGTGACCCTGAACAGGTCACATGGTGAAGCTGGGCTTCAGATCCAGTTCCAAGTTCGGCCCTGAGCCTGGGCTTCTTAACCACTACACTGATGATGCCCGTTACACTGATACGTTCTGTAAGCAGCTCCATGATTACCAAATTCATATTTTGGATCACATGTCAAGTTATAGTGAAATTATAATATTGTGCAAGTATGCAAGTTAAAAACCAGCACTGCTGGAGGGGGCTTGTCAAAGGATGTTACACCCGGGTTTGTTTTTGCTTTTACTGAGGTAAAATACATGTAACAACAACAACAACAACAATGACAACAACAACAACAAAACACATGTAACAAAAAAATTACCATTTTTAAGTGTACTCTGGCATTAAGTACATTGATGATTAGCATTGGTGTGCAATCATCACCAGCATGAATCTTCAGATTTTTTCATCTTCCCCAATGGAAACGCTACCCATTAAACAATAACTGCCTATTCCCCAGCCCCTTGCAACTGCCATTCTGCTTTCTGTCTCTGTGAATTTGACTTCTCTAGGTACCTCATATAAGTGGGATTAGAAATATTTGTCCTTTTGTGACTGGCTTCTTTCACTTAGCATGGTGGCTTCTAGGTTCATCCATGTTGTAGCATGTGTCCTTTTTAGGACTGAATAGTATCCCATTGTATGGATATGCCACATTTTGTTTATCCATTTGTCTGTTGATGGATACTTGGATTGCTTCCACATTTTGTTGTGAATAATACTGCAGTGAACATGGGTGTACCAACATCTGTGCAAGTTTCTGCTTTGATTTCCATTTGTTTTTTTCAGAGCAGTACTTACATTCACACAAAGTAGAGTTAGAATGAACTATTGATAAGGGTATTCTAGGCAGTAAATGTCAAACCTTTTGAGATATACAGAGATTATTCAACTGCATGTCTTCTCTCAATCTAGTGGGAATGAAATACAGTGACAACTTTTAGAATTGCCCAAAGCTTACTTTCATTTTGAAACTAGCATATTTTTTCTAAGTTAGGGGTTCCATAGGCCAGCAGTATTAGCCTTAGCTGAGAACGTGTTAGCAGTGTAAATTCTGGGGCTCCAGGTCTATTGAATCAGAAAAATCAGGATGGGAACCAGTGATATATCTTTTTAACAAGCCCTCTAGGTAATTCCGACCCACACTCAGGTTCCAGATTTGCTTTGTGCATCACAGGTCCAGGCATCCAACACTTTACCTCAAAGAGATTTCTTCTCCTGTATGAGAAGCCGTTAGAGGGAGTGAGGATTTGCTCCAACAAAAGCAACTGTTAAAAATACTGTGCTTTCTTGACAAGCCAAGAAATGCTTTTCATCTGTCTTCTTCCAAGTCTTAATGAACCCCACTCTCCACCCTGGCAAATTCTTCCATATTTCCTTATTTCATTTCTCTGTCCAGCACATGTCTTGCAATTCTTCAGAGGTGGGTAGAGTGAAGGAGAAACTGAAATGCAGTCTGGGGTCTGTCCATCATCTACCCGATATAAAAGACTCACTAGCCCTTGGTGTAGTTAAACCACCACAGGTTTAGCCATTTTTGTTGCTGAAATCCCTGTGATTTTATTTCCAACTATTCAATGATATCAAAAATGGAAACTATTTTTAGTGCCTTTGTGGTAAAGATAATAATTATCTTAATAATTATTGACTTAAAGTGGAATGTGAAATGAGTTTTAGAATTATACATTTCACATTTGAATTCCATGCACCATGGAAAAGGTACAAAACTGAAATTTTGAATTTAAGTGAAATTGTTATTTAGAGCCATTAGCTAATTCGGATATTCTAGAAAAATTAAGTTGTACTGGTATTGTTTGGTTAAGTTTATCATCTTTTTAAAGCCGTATTTCTTTGTTCAGGAAAAAGTTTCATTTTACTTGTGGAAATACACATCAGATGAGAGATTTTAAGAGGTTTTAAATCATGCATTAATAGTAGTATTTATTGTCTCCTTTTTCCAGCTCTTGATATTTAAATTATAAAGTCTTGTATTTTTATGGGCCAAGTTAATAGAGCACTAGTGATGCTGTTTGAACTCTTCTTAAAATCTCTTTGCGGAATCCAGTTATATAACTGCCCTAAGGTGGGAAGTGATGCCTTGGTTATATACTGCAGCTGGAGTGTGCTTAATGGAGGGAAATTAAACTGTTTTCATTCTTCTTTTTGAGCTGGTATTTGAGCTATGTAGGATCTTGGGTGAGCTTCATGTTCAGTTCCTTTTCCTAGCTAGCTGGTAGCACTAAATATTCTATCCTGAGGCAAATGGCATTATTAGGGCTTAACATTCTCCCTGTTTGGACTAGTCTCCATGTCTTGGCTAGCATGATGAAGAAAGATCTAGTTCCTTTATCCTTGGTTTCTTGCTTTTATATCCATTGATGGACAGAATAGTTACGGTTGTGGTGAAATTTTACATCAGTCGCATAAAGCTCTTTTTTCCAGTTGCGTGTAATATTTCCCACCAGGAACCAATAAAAAGCTAACTGCTAATGATTGAGCTTATTGACTGAAAAAGTGTAATTTTTTCTTATGGCATAGACTTTTTTGTTGTTTTTTTTTAAGGCTAATATCTCTTTCAAAGCATGTGACTTGAAAATAATATTTAAACAGAAAACCTGTCTTTTTTTTTTAAGATTTTATTTATTTGAGAGAGAGAGAGAGAGAGAAAGAAAGAGAGAAACAGAGCATAAACAGGGGGAGGAGGGAGAGGGAGAATCAGACTACCCGCTGAGCAGAGAGCCAGACTGGGGGCTTGATCCTGATCAGGACCTGAGCTGAAGAACACACCCAACTGAGCCACCCAGATGTCCCAAACCTATCTTTTTAAACAAAAAGTGTTTTTGGTGTGAATTTTTTAGAAGTTCTATATTATTTAAATGAGTCTAAAAATCCTCATAGTTATACAGTGAAACAGCTGCTAATTAAAATAACCCAGGGCGGGGCGTCTGGGTTCCTCAGTTGGTTATGCGTCTGCCTTCAGCTCAGGTCATTATCCCAGGGTCCTGGAATTGAGCCCCACGTCGGGCTCCCTGCTCAGCGGGGAGCCCGCTTCTCCCTCTCCCTCTACCTGCTGCTCCCCCTACTTGTGCTCTCTTTCTGTCCAATAAATAATAAACCTTTAAAAAGTATAAAATAACCCAGGGCAGGGCTCAGTCAGTTAAGCGTCTGACTCTTGATTTTGGCTCAGGTCATGATCTCAGGGTCGTGGGATCGAGCCCTGGATCAGTCTCCATCCTCAGCACAGAGTCTGCTCCAGATTCTTTCTCTCCCTCTCCTCTGCTCCTTCCCCTGCTTGTGTGCATGCGCGCTCTCTCTCTCTTAAATAAAATCTTTAAAATAATCCAGGGCAATAAGTATACAATGTTATTTTCAGATGTTACTTAGTCGTAGTAATATATGAAATAAAATATCCACTAGATGTATTTCTGGCAGCTTAATAATTACCTTTGAATACTCTAATGAGATTAGATACAATGAGGAGATTTACTAAGTGCTTGTTTGCTGTCATTTTACAAATTCTAAGTAGTTACTTTTATTATATAAAATTAGTGCCAGCATAAGCATCATTTGGTTAAAATATTCCTGTTTCATGTTTACTTTCAACTTTGATTTGGTTTCTGTTTTTGTTACATTAGTCAGTGCATCATATGGATATGATAGCATTCTGTTGCATCATATGGATATGATAGCATCCTGTAGGCACTTTAAAACTCTTCATTAGAAACCTCATTTGTTATTAAACTGCAGTGTTAAGAATGTATAGACTTGTTTCGTTGTATGCTACTTAATGAAATGGTAATTTGTATTTTCTCTAAGAATGCTTCTGCACAATGTACTTTTGTTTCCTAAAGGATAAAACTGAAACCTGATTTCAATAATTGTTCCCAGAGATCAGCAGATTAAAAAAATAAGTAGTCTTACTCTCTAGAAAGATATACCAGCTAAGGTAGTCAATAAGAACTAACAAACTTTAGTTATAAACTCAAAATTGTATCATCAGGTGCTTCCGATCCTTGAATAGTTTATCGAAGAACTCTGCAAGTTTTCATTTTGTTTGAATCATGCCACCTTTTTTTTAGAGCAAGAACGACACATATATGTCATACATGCCCTTTATCCCATTGGTTTCTCTGTCTCTGGCTTATGGCATATGTCTCTGTGAAGCCTCATCAAAATCAAAGCTTCGTGCAGCCATCACCTGTTGACTAGGGTTGAAACAGGAATTGAAATACATTTCTTTGATATCTGTCTAGGGGAAAAGTTGGATGTTTCTTCGGTTTCAAGAATGGTGCCACCATTCTGAACTTGAACTGTAGTAACCAGTAAGAGGAATAAGTTCTCAGAGTTTGTAGTTTCCCAAGAATACCTAGTCCAGAACTCTTCCTCAGCTTATCAAGATTTTATGGACCTAAATTGTCAGAAGCCCAATTAATATAGCCAAATAAATACCCCTTTTCCATTTAATAAAGCAAATACAGTTTCTGTGGTTTTTGAATGAATGCGTTGTTTAATATGCATTGTTTAATACATACCAGAAGCTGAGAGAATTGAAACATGAGGATACAGCTTTGCCCTGTAGAACTCAGAATCTAATGTGGGAGAGAGAGACACTAACTGTAATATCATAAGTTCTACACAATGGTATGAAAAAATGTTACCGAAAAGATGAAAGGCATTTGAACTCATCTCTTAAGGTTGATCAACTGACCATGGGTCGAAAAAATAATGAAAAGATTTTTAAAAATATGTTCTTTACCTGTGTCTCAACAATACTGATGAATTAAATGAAAAATTAATGGAATAGTATATATCAACATACTTTTAGCTCAATGGAAATCTGAAGGCATTAATCTTACTCATGTTGAATAACATGGCTAAGTTTAGAGTAGTTCTTTTGGATAGAAGGGTAAGGTTTTAAAGAACAATGTAGTTGCCTGATTTCAATCATGTGCTGTTTGGGTTAAATAACAGAAGCTGTCTTTAATGGGGCGCCTGGGTGGCACAGCGGTTAAGCGTCTGCCTTCGGCTCAGGGCGTGATCCCGGCATTATGGGATCGAGCCCTACATCAGGCTCTTCTGCTATAAGCCTGCTTCTTTCTCTCCCACTCCCCCTGCTTGTGTTCCCTCTCTCGCTGGCTGTCTCTATCTCTGTCGAATAAATAAATAAAATCTTAAAAAAAAAAAAAAAAAAGAAGCAGTCTTTAAAATTGTTCCCTTTGTTCTTAACTCCCACCCCCAAGCCACAGCTGTGTACTTATTTTTCTCTGCTCTGTAGATAAAAAGGTGATAGTTTTTTATTCTGTTGATGTAGTATGAAATGCTATGATGGCTAGAACATGGCTCCATATCTAAAATCAATTGTAATAATTGTTATAGTATGAACCAGTAAAATAAAGACCCCCTTGCACATGAAAATGAAACATGATGGGCAGTCTAACTTCTTTCATTATACTTGTTGCCATGACTGGGATTGACTGTATTTGACAAAGGGACAGTGGGACAGACTGACTGTCTTAACTGTAGACCAAGGACCATGCCACTTGTTCTCACTGCTAAAACGACTAGCTTTACTTTCGGTTGGACACAACATCTAAGTTTGTCTGACCACATAATTTGAGGAATGCCATTTCTGACTGTAAAGTAGCTGAAGCAACAGCCAGAACTGTGTACTAGCTAAAGTAAAATATTTGAATTCTCCTTGAGGGAGCATCTCTTACCCAGCTTTGACTGTGTCTCTCAGACTTGGACCTTATTATAAAGACTTGAGTGAGGGTTCTGTTTACAGTTTAACCCAAGGACTGTCTAGGTGGAATGTATTCTCCTGCTTTTATTGAAGTTAATACTGCCTATGTGAGCCCGAAGGCTCACGTATTAATTGAGGTTATTGAATTCCCCCAGGTAAAACTAAGGCTGGCTGGTCTGAGTGTTTCTCTCATGAATTTAAGTACTATAGTTTTCAAGGAAATGCTTAGAATATTAACATATTTGGTTCACATATATTGACTGATTAGAAAGTTTATAAATTTTTTAGAATTGGTATGCCTGCAATATTTTAAACATTCTCTCTAATGAGGACTTTTATCCTAGACAAGAGAGTGCATTTTAGAGGTACCCTGGAAGCTCGTGGGAATAGTGAAGTTCTTATTGACTGGACATGAGGAAACAACACAGCGCTTACCAGAATCTTAGCAGAGGAGTATGCTCCCTGCAAAATCCAGAAGTCCAAGTGAGAGTTTTAAACAGAAGCTTGAAGGTAGCCATACTGCTACCCAACTACTCCTTTATATTCCAATTGTCCAAAAGTCAGGTATTTGATCAGCCCAAAGGCAGAAGTTTAAACACATATTTAAAATTCGGAAACTTTGCTTGTGTTGACTTGGGAATGCAACATAAAACTGAATTTTAAAAAGATAAAAACTGTCACTAGTAAAAAAATAAGCCTGCTTTTGGCCACAAAATTTAGAAATTAAAAGACAATTTTAGACCTAACCTAAAAAAACTTCTATTTATCTCTTCTTGTTAGTCATATACAATTATATTTAAATACCAGGTATCTCAGTTGGTGTTTTCCTGAGGGTATATGAAAAAAGTAGCTGGTACTATAGTTAGTTAATACTAACAGGGAGAATTTAGATCTATCCCTGTAAATGTAATTCTAAGATATTGAAACAAAAACCCAAAACATAGATACTTAACACCACTATCTAATCTTTACATGAGTTGTGTGTGATCTTTTCCTAAGTTCAGAATAAAACGATGAAATAACTAATCTGAAACCAGTATGATTTAATGATAGGTCTAAAGATTTTATATTTCTAAAAGTTGAGGATTTAAAGACATTTTTTAAATACTGTAAATTATATGTACATTTGACCTGTGTGTGTGTGTAATTGTATACTAAAGTTAGTAAAAAAATGTTCTCTAAAAAGCTAATTGGTCTGAAAAGATAAATTTAAAATATTTCATATCAATACAAAAGGGCTTAACAAGATTGAAATGAATATTTAAAAAAACTGTATACTTTAAACACTTGTACCACTGCGTTCTCTTTTGTCTGTTAACTTTAATGACAATTGATAATTGTACCCAAGATTTAAAACTAACATTTTGGGATGCCGAATTTATGAAAGAATATGTTAATTCCAAAAGTGTTGCTACAGTTTCTGTCTTTGAGAAAAGTAAAAGGTGATTTGGAATTATTCCAGAGGAACTTGGGTATAAAAATTTTGCACTTACCACTATGGATTGAGCCACTGCAAGAAGACATAACTGAAGCTGGAATGACCCCTTGTGCATAACTTTGGAGACCGAACCACTTGGATTTTCTGCATTTCATGAAGTGAATTCATAGGACAGGTTTCCCTTAATCTCCAGTACTCAAATGCTACCTCAAGGAATCAGTTGCCAAAGCTGTCAATTGTTAGAACACCAAACCGCCTTGAATTGAATATGAACTTAAACAATTAGACTGAAGATATATTAAGACAAGTTTTGATACTGTTAAAGAAAAAAATTATTGTAACACTTGTCAAAAGGGTAAGAAAGACTTTTTATTCAGGACTTTTGTGATATGTATCAAGACTATCGCAATAGGGGAGAGAGATGTGGCTCAACTCTGAAGATGTCAGACAGCTCGGGATTTATAGCCAAGGAACAGAGTGAGGGGAACAATGGGGTGGGAGATTACTAAGAGGAGACATCAAAGGTGAGGGGATTCTTGCTGAAGGCAGGCCAGATGATCAGATGTCAAGGGTGGGGGAATTCGCCCTCAACTGACCTAGCAGGATTCTTGCTAAATCTGGGTTAGGCAGGTAGAAGACAGAGCCCAAGGATGACACCTAGTCAAAAATAGGGCTCAGTAAAGTTTGGTCAAGAAGAGAGTCTTTGTCAGTATAATCACAACAGTTTTTTTACAAATGCTTTCAAAGGACAACAACCCAGGGGAATGCTAGATCTTATTCTTCTAGTGTTGTTTTTTTTTGTTTGTGTTTGTTTTTGTTTTTTACTGGTGTTGATATTCATAATTTTATAGATTTTTTTTTTAGATCAATTATGATAGTAGGACAAATTGCTTGAGCACTTTCAATATGCCATCTACTCTTCTGGGTGTTTTTAACGTACCACCTCATTGAGTCTTCACAGCATCCTTATCAGGTAAGTACTGTTATTATTCTTACTTTACATGGAAAGAAACAGACTCTTGGAAATTAAGAATGCCAAAGATTACACAGTTAATTAAATGTCATAGACTACCACAAAGCTACAGTCTTAACCAGTAGGCTGTACTACCTCCCAAACAAGTCATTTTTTTATCAGAATTAAGAATAATTAAAGGAATAATTGTATGGCTCATCACATTATAAAGGATACTGTCATTTGGTTGAAGGGTTAAAACATTCAAGTAGGCATTTGGTAATGTGAGAGGTAAATTTTAAATATGAGAACTCAGGATTTTTAAGAATTCATCTTTTCGAGCTCTCACTTTCTAGGAGTCTGGTAGCAGCACCATTACTATCCTTCGGTAAAAGTATCCACAACATCCTGTTTCTGGCATCACTACTTTCTGTTCGAAACTAGCAGGGTTTCTTGGAGAGTGGATGCTTCCATGTCTTAGGCCTGAGAGAATGACGATGGTCCTGGAACTTTTTTGCAAGAAAGCAAGGAGAATGCTTTCAAAGTTCTCATAGGGTTACAAGAATAAAGCCAGCTTAAAGGGGGCTCTCACTGGCCAAGACAGAACAATTTAATCATCCAAATAGAAAATAAAAATTATGTGGGGCACCTAGGTGGCTCAATTGGTTAAGCAGCCAACTCTTGATTTTGGCTCAGGTCATGATCTTAGGGTCCTGGGATTGAGTCTCAGGCTGGGCTCCGCACTCAGTGGGAAGCCTACTTGATGATTCTCTCTCTCCCTCTGCCTCTGCCCCATCTCTGCTCGCATTCTCTCTCTCAAATAAATCTTCAAAGAAATAAAAGAAAAATTGCACTTAATTAAAGCTAGTAGCCTCTGGAAAAATTGTCTCCATAATGGCTTTTAAAAGAAAAATTGGTATTTTCTTTTCAAATAACTAGTATTTTTTACAAATTTATTTTTATTTATAAAAATTCCTGTTTATATTTAATTGTAAATTTAGTCCCAGGATAGAGAGAAGCGTGTTGAACACTTTCTACCTGAATTATACCCTGGGGTTGCAGCACCCCCAGAGTTCGGACTGGGAGGCACACAGGCACAAGTCTCACCAGACCTCTGTGTGAGAAGACTGTGCAGGCAGGAAGGGTGCCTTACAAGTCCAGTTGAGGCATCCAACCCGGGCTTGTGGTCCAAGCTTTGAGCATTTCTCTGTGGGTGTTACACATCAATAAATGGTTTACTGAAAGAAGAAAAAGTGTGGAGGGGAAGGATCCAGAAGAGGAAGAAGCTGAAGATGAAGGAAAAGGCAGGACTATTCCAATGACTGGAGTCAGAGCAGGGGTGGCATCCAGGCTAGATGGGCAGACTGGCCTGTTGGGTAGGAGGAAGGCTGGCTCTTCTGGAGAGAGAGAGGCACCAGTGAGAAAATGAGAGAACTCAGCTTTGAAGTAGAGTGGCGCCTCAAGTGTGTAATTGCATTTGAAGTCCCAGTTAATTCACTGGGACTGTCCCTCTGTCCCTCTCAGGGGTGAGCCACCTACGAATATTACTCAGAGTTCTAAAATCTGAGTAGTGGACATTAAAATTCACCATTGTGCTTTCTGCAGTTAAGGTCCAAGGGGCTGTGCTGAGGGAGAGAACAATGGCCTACAGATTGTCATCAACTATGTGACCCCAAAGTTCTTTGTGATGCAGATGAGGCCATCATTAGGTCTATGCTCTCGCCCCTTTCCCACCCTGTCTTGATTAGGTTTTCTTCCTCAGCATTCTGCCCAGCCCATCCCTCTCTGGATGGTGAGGGCCTCTTTTTCATCCTCATAATGGCAGCCTTTAGCATGGGGTTGCTGCAGTCCCCAGGGTCAGTGGTGCTCTCTGGTCACATGTTCTAGGCTCCTTATCCCATGACTGGACAAACAGCCCAGAGCTAACTGGAGCTGTCTTTAGGAAGCACTGCAGCAGATACATCAGTGTATGAACAAGCCGTATGGCAATGGGACGGACGTCCAGGAGTTAGAGCTGTACGAAGCCTGAGCTGTACAAAGCACGTTTGCTGCTTCTCTTTACGAGACTATCATTTTCATTTAATCCTAAGTATCTACACTGTAATCTGTTTAGGAAATGTTTCATTTTCATTTTTTTAAGAACAGCTTTACTGAGATAAAATTTACATACCACAAAATTCACCCTTTTAATTGTAGACTTCAGTGGTTTTTAGTATTCAGAGTTATGTGGCCGTTGCTAATTCCAGAACATTTTCATCATCCTAAAGAAACTCCATACTCATTAGCAGTTATTCCTTGTTCCCCCCCAGCCTCAGGCAGCCACTAATCTATGTATTTTCCTATTCTGAGCATTCCTTATAAATTGAATCATACATTATGTGGACTTTTGTGTCTACTTTCTTTCAACATATTTTCAAGGTTCATCCATGTTCTAGCATGTTTCAGTAATTCACTCTTATGGCTGAATGATATTCCACTGTATGGATATATCACATTTTATGTATCCATTTGTAGTTAGGTTGACATTTGGGTTGTTTCCACTTTTTGGCTATTACAAATAATGTTGCTATGAATATGTATATACAAGATTTTGTTTTCAGTTCTGTTGGGTATGTAACTAGGTGTGGTATTGTGTGTCATATGGTAATTTATGCTCATCTTCTTGAGGAAGTGCCAAATTCTTACAACATGGTTGCACAAATTTTACAATCCCAGAAGCAATGTGTGAGTGCCAATTTCACCACATTTTCATCAACACTTGTTACTCTTTGTGATTTTAACCATCCTAGGGGGTATGAAGTGGTAGCTCACTGTTTTGATTTGCATTTCACTAATGACTAATGTTAGATGTAAGACGTTGTGCATCTTTTCATGTGCTTGTTGGCCATTTGTTTCTTCAGGGAAGTGTCTGCACAGAATCTTTGTCCGTGTTTTGTCTTTTTATTATTGAATTTAAAGTTTTTTATAATTCTGGATATAGGCCTCTTAAGAGATACATGATTTGCCAACATTTTCTCCCATTCAGTGGGTTATCTCTTCATTTTCTTGATGCTGTCCTCATTTTAAACACACGTTTTTAATTTTGAAGTCCAATTTATCTATTTTTTCTTTTGTTGCTTTTGATTTTGGTGTCATAGCTAAGAAACCATTGCTTAATCCAAGGTTATGAAGACTTAGTTCTAGGTTTTCTTCTGAGTTTTATGTCCACAGCATTAATATTCTCTTTAAAGATGACCAAAGACCCTTCTGCCAAACAGAAGAGAAAGTCAAGAATCCATAGTATTTTTCATTTGCGACTGAGTTAATGTGAACAACTTCCCACCTAGAAGTTCCTGCTTTTACTACTTCTTATCCATTTCCCAGTCAGGTAGCTTAAAGGACCTGTGTTCTAAACCTGGTCTGTAACAAGTGGGCTAATGAATTCAAATGTAAATGTAGGGGCTTAGGGATATTTGCCGTGCTTGTGCTATGTGCTGGGCCACAGCAAATGAGAATCATGCAGGCTGGCAAAGAGCTCACAAGCAGTTGGGGACACAATCAGAATCAGGAAATGATAGGGCCACCAGCACTTTGATAAAAGAGTGGCCCTTCATAATGTGGTGGGGTTGGAGTGGAGGGCAGTCTGCAAAACCATGCAAAGGCCCCAAACTGGCAAGAAAATGCTATGTCCTAAGAACTATAAAGAGGTCACTATGGGTGATAAGCAAACAAGAGCAGATAACTCCAGTGAGAAGTTAGCGAGAAAGGTAAAGTGCCATGACCAAAGTATTGTATTAGATGCCCTGGACACAAAGGGAAGGCCCAGCTCCCTCAGCCTGTGGCTCAAAGGCTAAAGAAGTTCAGAAGGATGACTCTTGCCATCCCTCTCTGATGCTGGCACTATTAGTATAATTTCACTTCATGTAACTACAAGACCAACTTGTTAATAACCTTGGACTTTCAAAGTTTGCCAGGCCCTAATAGAAGTTTAAGTTTAAATTTTTAAACAGCAGAGAGAGCTTGGAAACAGATTATAGTTTAAAGTATCTAAATTATTTATTTAAGGAATTTTTAAAAGACAGGTTGACTACAACCCTAGCCTATCATTTTAGTATATCTGTGTTCCAGAGAAGATTTAACATAGCTAAACTGTTAATATGTTGTATTCTGCTCTAAATTTTAAGACCTAGAAATAAGTCTTCACCAGAGCAAATGAAATGCCACTTGAGATAAAATATTGCTAGGAACAATAGAAAATTATAAAAATGAAACCTAGGGTATCTGAGTGATTTACAATTAAGAATGCTCCATATATTGACTTTTACATGCAAAACAGGAATAATGTTCAGCTCTATTTTTATTTTTGTTATTTTTTTTTAAGATTTTATTTATTTATTTGATACAAACACGGAGAGTGGGAGAGGAAGAGGCAGGCTCCCAGCAGAGGAGCCTGAGGTGGGGCTCGATCCCAGAACACCGGGATCACGCCCTGAGCTGAAGTCAGACACTTAACGACCGTGCTACCCAGGCGCCCCTCAGCTCTATTTTTAAAAAATTTTTTAATGTTTAGCTTTTACTAATACAGTTATGCAGATGATTGTGGAAAAACAAGGACACATACTTCAACCTTTTTCTGAATTAGCAATAAAGCCAAAAACACCTAGAAAGGAATGAGCAGGCCCTCTCATAAAGGTCTCAATTTCTTTCTGAAAGAAAATGACATAATGTAAACTGCTAATTATGGGAAGATAAAATAATATAACCACTCACTGTCCATATAGCTTTGCTACTTACAAGGACCTTTCATATATTTTACACCACCTCACAACCACCTGTGAGGTAGGCAGGATTCAGTTATTCATTTTCATGAGGTATTCTCTCCATAAACACTGAAAAATGCCCAGAAAAGTCTGTTCTTGGACCCTAGTTTCCATGTATTTAAAGAATAAATAAAAGGTGTTTGGTTTTTTTTTTAAGATTGTATTTATTTATTTGAAAGACAGCAAGACAGTAAGAAAGAGCAAGTACAAGCAGCGGGGAGGGGGAAGCAGACTCCCCACTGAGCTGGGAGCCGGACCAGGGGCTCGATCCCAAAACCCTGGGGTCATGACCCGAGTTGAAGGCAGAAGCTTAACCAACTGAGCCACCCGGGGCACCCCAGAATAAAAAAGAAGTTTTAAGAAAGCTGTTTTTCTGACTAACTTTAGTTTCAGAAATTGCATTAAACATTTATTTTCACAGCCCATCCTTTACAAAGACAGTAAGAAATTTCTGAAGTCCAACTTTGAATTCTTTTGGGATTCACTCTGACTAAGCAACATTTTTAGTTGAGAGAAATGTTTCTTTGTTTTGCTCACATTTTTTGAGGAACAAGTGGGTGTTGACTGTCCAGATATAGGTGTCCTGAAAACAAACAAAACCACACTTAGGCATACTGATAAATAAGTTTAAAAAGTGCTTTTCCTGCTTAGCCTAAATAATTGCTTCTAGAATCCCTTTCTACTCTTGTGTATTATGGCCATAAATGAGCAGTGGCTGGACGCAGCATTCATTCCCATTTTGTTAAAAATCTCCTCACTACATAGGCTTTAGGCAACCTTCAGGAGATATACTGGGTGGTTCTGGAAGTTTCTATCACACCTGAAGAAGGCTAAAAGTAAAGTGTCATCAGGTCTGAGTTCCCTTTAAGTCTGACATCAAGATTCATGACAATTCTAAGGACTTTAAAAACCTCTTTCTTCAGAGCTCAAGACCATTTCCTTTCTAAAAAATGAAGAATTTTAATCTACACGTGCAGGTACCACTCCATTGTATCTCCCCACCTAGAATGTAAGTTCCATAGGGCAGACTTTGTACTACTAATTGTATATTCCACTAATTCTTAACAGTGCCAGGCACAGAAGAGGTCTTCTAAAAATATTTGCTGGATGAATGATTCCCCCGCTGCTGTGTGTGTATTTTTGTTTCCTTCTATTTCATGCCCTCCAATTGTGTTCCACACCCACGAAACTTTATTGGGGTTTTGTCAGTCTGATCCTTCTTCTATTACCCATCTGTACGATAAATGTGAAATATCTTTCTCATTCCTGCATATAACTAAGAAGCAGTCTGATCTAAACGCAAGTGAATTATTTTAAATATGCCAAATTCTCTTTTATCTACATTTATCCAATAAGGTAGAAACCTCTATGAATTCCTATCATGCCAAATATCAAAATAATTAAATCAAAATATAGAGAAAAATAGACTTGAAATTTTAATTTTTATCCAATTTTATAAATGTCAACCCAATATAAAAAACTCAATGCAGTAAACAGATAATTCAGTCCTTGCTGAATTTTGCTATTTATGTTCAAGAAACTATCAGACTCAGTTTCTCTTTTGGTATAAAAATGTTCAAAATTCCTTTCCCAGTTTCTTTTTTTTTTTTTTTTTTAAGAGAGTCTTTTTTTTTTAAAAGATTTTATTTATTCATTCGACAGAGATAGAGACAGCCAGCGAGAGAGGGAACACAAGCAGGGGGAGTGGGAGAGGAAGAAGCAGGCTCACAGCAGAAGAGCCTGATGTGGGGCTCGATCCCAGATCACCGGGATCACGCCCTGAGCCGAAGGCAGACACTTAACCGCTGTGCCACCCAGGCGCCCCCCTTTCCCAGTTTCTATGAAACTAAATTTACTATCACAGTGAATAAAGTACTGTGAATTACAAAAATAGTTCAGTGCTCAGTCATATAGTTAACTGAGTAGCAGCTGACAAATCCCTATCCAGTGAAGTTTCCACAAGAATTTCTGACAGAGGAAATACCCAGAACAAAGGTTTAGAGCAGGAATGTAAACTGTGAGTTTACTTCAGTTCAGTTTTGCTGACACATAGGATGAATTAAGGCAAAGTAAGCCAGCAGATGCACTCGTGCCAGCTAGGAAGGGCTGGGAAGCCATGCTGGAACATTTGATCTACATGCTACAGCTAATCAGAGCTGTGCTTTAAGGAAATTATCAGACTAGAAGGGTTTGAAACTAGAAGCAGGAAACTAATGTAGTAGTCCCAGCAAAAAGTGAATACAGATTGAACACAGCAGGAGGAAAAAAGAACAGATGCAAACCCCATGGAGGAAGGACATTTAGAAATTGGCAACTAATTGGACAAGGACCAAGGGAGTAGGAGTTGTCTACTCTACGCACCATTTCACGTCAGACTGTCTACAAGGGCATGTTTACTGACAGAATAAGGAACTTAGGAGGACGAGCCGGTTTGAGTAGTCAGCTGTGGGGACATGTTGGGGTGATAAAGTGGATATATTTAGCAGGAGCTGAGAACAGGCAGAGGGAGAGGCTGGAAGTAGAGGAATATAGCTGGAAGTTATAAGCACAGATTATGTGTGCATATGACATTAGAGAAGAAAAGGGTATGGACGAAAAAAATGGGGGCCAAGGCCTGAACTGCTAGGCAAATTTAGGGAGTATAAAACAGAGGAAAGTAGAAAAAATAAGAGTTTACACCAGCAATGCAAATAGCTTAACAAATTAAGATACCTGAATATCAAGGCTGGACTCTTGCCCTTGGAACCACACGTATGACTGAGGTTTGCAGAACTTGGAGTCTTTCTCTCTGGTGTCTTCAGGCTGAGCTTACTCGTAGGAGTGGTAGGACTGCTCTTCAGTGCTGAGAGAAAGCTTCTACTTTTACCATGATGTTTAACTGTTCTGTTGCATGTTTTACAAGTAGTCAACTACCGTAAAAAGGAGAAATATTGGGCCTGATTTCTCTTATCATTTAATTCAATAAACTACATGTTCATTAAATTCTTGTACGTAAGGGACTACACCAGGTATGACCAAGTAAGAGAGGCAGCCCTCAGGGAGTCCGTAATCCAGCAGCAGTAATCAGACAAGATACAAATTTAAAATGAGAAAATCTTCAATAAAAAGTTACTGGCTAAACATCTGTATTTAATATAAAACACATTTTTTTTTTAAATTTATTTTAAAGATTTTATTTTTAAGCCCCAGTGTGGGGCTTGAACTCATGACCCCAAGATCAAGAGTCCTATACTCCACCAACTGAGCCAGCCAGGTGCCCCTAAAACACCTTTTTAAAGATAACAAAGTCCCTACTTTTTCAATGTAAAACCATGTTTGGGGGGAATCAGACTGTGACTGATACCCTTTAACATCTGGAAGAATGTTCTTTATAAAAGCAGTTGACATTTAATATTTGTTGGAGAACTCCAAGCTGTTTTCCAATAAAACATGGCAAATTATCACTGAAAATCTAAGTGACCCCTTCAAACCCTTAGCGATTCTATATTCTATAAATATAGATCTAAATCAATTTATAAAACCAATCAAATGAATTCTCACACCTCTTTACTTCATTAATTCCAGAGGCTGACTTATCATGGTTGGAATTTCATAATGTATATAACTGTCAAATCACTGTGTGTAAACCTGAAACTAACGTATCAACTATACATTAATCAATTTTTTAAAAATAAGTTTTACTCTCAATGAAACATCAATCACTAGAAAAAGAATTTATGTATATATTTTGACAATCCATGTATACTATCACAAACCTCTGAGTTATAATGTAGCCTGATCCTTAACCTCATTTTAAGTAAAAGAAAATTCTAGTTTATTTATACATACTGGAATTGAAATCTTACCAATACACTTTTAGAGTCTTTGTACTTTTTCAAAATTTTTGCTTCTTTAAAACTGAGTGTATAATTTCTTGCCTCCCGGTTAAGAAGTTTCTGTATTTTGGGTGTCAGTCTGGACTTGGGTTTGAGGCGCACTCGAGAGTTATCCAAAACCAGCAACTGGAAACAGTACGGACATGTTCCTTCAAAAGTGATGTTATCATCTGAAATTATACAAATGAAACTCATGATTCAGCAAATCAGAATATCTGTTACCTCAAACAGCCAAAATTCTGTGATAAAGTATACTATTTAATATGAACGGATATATATTCTCTTTAAGCAAACTCAAAATAGGAGAACTTGCAAAAAAGACAAATTGGCAATAATTTATTTTGCAAAACACTGTAATTCTACCCATTCACTCCTTTTAGCAATAGACATGTTAGGTCCCCACTCTTTGCTACCTTACTCATTACTTGTTACTAAGTAACAAAGGCTGTCTCACAATTTTACAAACATATTTATCACAAATCAATAAATTATATGTATACTGTCATTTTCTTTTTTAAACAATTAGCACAGTTTTGTGATTTGTGGGCCAGGCTTTCTGCAGGTAGCTCTCAGTACAAGGTAATAGAACAGACTTGCCCCAGACTGTCTGTGCAATCAAGACAGCCATCTATCATGCTAGGCTGGGGAGTCATAAATAAGGAGTAAAAAAGCTGCTATCTTTAAATAACTCACACTCTAGGGGAGCCGTTGGCAAACAAAAGTAAGACTGGTAACAACTGTAACAAAATATGATTAAAATGCCCTGGATACTACTAAACTTTGTATGGACCAGCCAGAAGCACTCCAAAGTGGCTTGACGAAGGTCAAATACTCCAAATATCTGTACTTGGAGATGGCATCCATTACTGGTAAAGCGTTTTCAGGTAGAAGTACAGTGAAAAAGAAAGCGTGGCTATTAGGGAAAGGTGAGGGTGTGAGGGCAATGCAAATGGAAAGGGAGGCACACCCTGATTTTATTCACCAATTATTTGTTAGTGAGCACTCAACTAAGGACCATGCTTTCACTCAGCTCTGCCAAATGTTAAATTTATTCATACTTATTGAGTGACTGTCAAGTGCCAGGCACAGTTCTGGGTACAAGAGACAGAACAGTGAATAAAGGACAATTCGTGGACAAAGTAAATATAGCAACACCAACTGTGTAGCGCTGGGAAGACAAAAGAGGCGAACAGGGAGTGGCAATGGGGCTGCCATGGTCTTAAATAAGGTAGCCAGGGAAGGCTTTGTGGAGTGACATCTTTAGAGAGCAGAAGGAACCGAGGAAGGAATTCACACAGATATGTGAGGTAAGAGTTCCAGTCAGAGAAAGGGCAACTTCAAAGGCTGTGAAAGCAAGCAGGCCTAACGGTGGAGCTGAGTAAGCCAAAGGGAAAGCAGGTTGGAATGATAAAGTGGGCTTTTGATGTAGGGCCTTGGTAGTCCTTTTAAAAGATTTTCACTTTTACCCTGAGATGGGAAGTCATTTGAGAGTTTGTGGCAGAGAAGCAACATGATCCAGCTTGGGCTTCTCCTGGGCTCACTTTGGCTGCTCAATTGGGAATGGATATAGACATGCATGAGTGCTGTTGGCAATAACCCAGCTGATGACTTGGTCCAGGATGATAAGATGGATTAGTGAAAAGAGGCTAGGTTCTGCATATATTCCAAAGCCAACAGGCATTATTTGCTGGCATGTTGGCTTAGAGAGGAAGGCTATTAGGGAGTCACGAATGGCCCCAGGGTTTGGGGGCTGAATTCACCCTAAGGATGAAATTACCATTTACTGAATTGGGAGGAACTGGAGGAGGGCTTTGTTGGGGGGTAAGGCTCAAGTTTTGGCCTGACAGACATTCAAAAGGTGTCAAGGCGGCATCTGGTTATGAGCCTAGAATGGGGAGAAGTCTTGGTGGGGTGTATAAATTTGGAAGCCATGAGACTGGATGAAAAACTGTCACCAAGGAAGTGAGGGTATCTAGAAAAGAGGTCTAAGGAATCCGGAGTTTTCACGAAACAGAAGCCACTGGGGGGGGGGGTTACGAGGGCAGTGGGTCGATGAGATTTCTCTTTTGCGACATCCTGAGCGCTGCGCGGAATGGAGGGGAGCGGGACGACGAGAACCTGACCCACAACCGTCGGACGTTCTCCCTACCGTGTGACGAACTGTAGGCCCAGCTGGAAAGGAGAAGAAGACACGTGAGGGACGAGGGGAGACCCCGCCGCCGCCGCCGCCCGCCGCCGCCGCCGCCCGCCTCCCCTCCGCCCCTCTCTTACAGGAGATAGCGAGCCTGGCCCGGGCAGCTACCGTATAGTTGCCGCGCCGCAGCCTCAAGGTAGTGCTTCTGCCTCATCGCTCCCGCCGCCCCACGCCACTAAGGCGAGCCACAAGACGACTCTCCGAAAGCCGGCTTCCCAACCTCCCGGCCTTTCACCTCGGAATCCAAGCTCCCTCCGGAAACCCGCGCTCGCTGCTGACGAGTTCCGGTCTCCCTCGCGTCCCGCCCCTCCCGTAGGCCGACCCTCTCCTTTCCCTTGGCCCCGCCCTAGACTCCGCCCCCAGGCTCCGCCCCGTCCCCCGCGGGCCGGCGAGGATCCTCCGCAGACTTGCGGCTGCGCGGAGCGGTGTGACCCAGCGGGGTTGGCGACGTCTGCACGCCGGTGCTGTGCGGGCCTCTCTTTCTCGCTCCTGATAGCGCTTCTGTGGTACTCCTGTTGTCATTTCCTCAGCCCGCGTCGCCTTCTAGATTCTCCATCCGGGGTGTTGATTTGGGCCGGGCAGGCGGTGTGCGGCCCGCAAGGAGGCCACCCTTGTCAACTCGGCCGTGGGCCTGGGAGGGAAGAGCAGGCCGGCCTGCTCTCAGAGCAGAAGCCAGCTCACCTTCTTTCCCGTTCTTCATGCACACAGCAGAACGTTAACAGTTCGGCACAGGTTCAGTGTTGTGCAAACCCCGCTGTTACCGAGTTTGGAAACGTTTCTGTCACCTGGAAGGGAACCCCACCCAATTTAGCAGTTGCTTCCCATTCTCCCTTCCCTCCCAGGCCCTGGCGACCACTAGTCGGCTTTCTGGCTCATTGGGCTTATTCGGGACATTTCTTGTAAATGGAATCATAGGCGTGATCTTTTGTGTCTGGCTTCTTCCACTTAGTATAATGTTTTTTAGGTACACACACCTTGGAGCTTATATCAGAACGTCATTCCCTTTTATGACTGAATATCACATTGTATGCATACCAAGTATTGTTTATCCATTCATCCATGCTGGACATTTGGGTTGTTTCTACCTTTTGGCTGTTGTGAATATTGCTGCTAGGAACAGGTCTGTTTTCAGAGGTTGTTTTTGGATAAACACCCAGGAGTGAAAATGCTGGGTCATATGGTAATTTCATGTTTAACAGGGTTTCCAATTTCTCCATATCTTCCCAACCCTCATTTTCCTCCTTTGTTCATTTTTTAAAATTTATTTTTATTCTAAACATCCTAGTGAGTGTGAAGTGGCTTCTCATTGTGGTTTTGATTTGCATTTCCTAGTGAATAATGACGTGGAGCATTCTTTCATGTGTTTGTTGACAACTTGTATATTTTCTTTGGAGAAATGTCTATTGAAGTCCTTTGCCCATTTTAAAATTGGGTTGTTTGCCTTTTGTTGTTGAGTTGTTAGAGTTTCAAAAAATAAATTCTGGAGACTAGACCCTTATTATCCTTAATTTTCAATATCTGAAAGGACTTAAATTGAGATAGGGAAACTGAAAGGATTCCATTTTTAGAAAGGCTCCATCTCTGCTGTTTTTCTGCAAGGCCCCATTTGTTCATGTTCTATATTTCACCTTGCCTCTGAATAAACCGAAGAAACTATGTTCCCGCTCCAAGGGGGAGGCAAGAAAGTTAATCATCCAAATACCTGATAAAATACAAATACTAGGCATCCAAATACCTGATAAAATCTAAGAACTGAATCTTAAACATGTTCCAGGACATTAGGTTTGAACAAACCTCACCCAACACTGGCATCAATACCCCCACCTTTGATGATTTATGAAATAATACCTATTATTCACCTGTCACTCACCTTTGAATTCGACCCTACCCTGGATTTATGAAGGAACATGTACCCTGGACCCCTTTCCAATATGAACCCCTAACCCCAAGTGTTGAAGAGACTCACTCTCCTTTCCTTTCCGAGTCTCCCAGACTCTCCATCTGCTATACTCTGTTACTTATACTATTCAATAAACTCTGCTTTCACTTCCCTGATTGCTCTCCTGCACAAAGACAAGGATCCTCTTAGCCAAGAGGGATCCTTAGCCTCTGGGTCCTCAGACCTGGCCTGTCTTATGTCAAAATGATACAGAAGTTTGTAAAGAGAAAAATATATTTACATCTGTAGAGACATATTTTAATTTTTTAAAAGAAAATTTATTACATCTGCTCTTCCCACCTTTCCATCCTACTTCTCTGATCAGCATTTAGTCAAATGATACAGAAGTTTCTAAAGAGAAAAATGTATTTACAATCTGTAGAGGCATATTTTAATTGGGTATCTTCTCCTCTATGTCCACACATAAGTAAATGGATTAGTGTGTAAAAATCCCCTCTCACCACACACACACACACGCACGCACACACACACTAAAAAGCCAAAACATACACAAAAAAAGCTAAACCAAAAATAGAAAGTTAGTCCTTTACTACATAACTTGCCTTTTTCCTTAACCACAGATCATACACATCTTCCCAGGACAGGACATATATTTTTGCAACAGCAAAAATCTTATATATACTGATGCTTTTTATTTCTTTTGTCCGAATTCCTAAAGAGAAATTACAGAGTGGAATGCTATGCACATTTTTATTTGCCAGATCATCCAAAATAGGTTGTAGATATGTGCAGTCCCAGCATCAATATCTGAGAAACTTGGGTCAGAAGATGTGATAGCCATTGGTTCACCTAAATACTAGTGAGATGAAGTCTCTTTTCATATGTTTCTTGATGCTTTACATTCTCTCCTGTGAAGAGAAATCTCCTGTTGGGATGTTTATCAGCTTCTAGGAGATCTTTGTGTTTGGGGGAAATGTATCCCATGCTTGTCATATATAAGGCAATACTTTCTTACCTCTTATCTTTGGCATGGTTTATAGCATTTTTACCATATAGGATTTTGTATGGTCAAACATTTTTCATTATTGGGTCTGGATTTCCTGTGTAGCTTTAAAGATTTTATTTATTTATTTGACACAGAGAGACAGAGACCACAAGCAGGGGGAGGGGCAGAGGAAGAGGGGAAGCAGACTCCCCACTGAGTGGGGAGCCGGACTGGGGCTCAGTCCCAGGACCTGAAATCATGACCTGAGCCGAAGGCAAATGCTTAACTGACTGAGCCACCCAGGCACCCCTCCTGTGTAGCTTTAAAAAAGCCTCATGTAGGCTTGCTTCAGCAGCACATATACTAAAATTGGAAGGATACAGAGCAGATTAGCATGGCCCCTGTGCCAGGATGACATGTAAATTTGTGAAGCATTAAAAAAAAAAATTAAGAAATAGTAAAATAAAAAAGCCTCATTTATGCCAAGACTAGACAACTAACTATTCATCCAAATGTTTTTCTTATACTTTTCTAGTTTAATTTCTTCAATGCACATCTTTAATCAATACAAAATGTATTTTTACTTAAGTATAAGTAAACACATTTTTCTAAATGGTTAGCAAGTTGTGTGGATATCTCTTCATAGGTAAATTACTCTTTTGCTATTGGGATTGAAGTTTAAAAAAACGTAACAAACACTGAATATGTGCCAGGCATTTTTCTAAGCATCTTACTTGTAACTCATACAGTCCTCATAACCCCAGGGCATAGGTGAAATGCCAGTTTATCACATATAAGCTTTTTAACATCATTGCATCTGTTTCTGGATTCTTTATCTGCTTCACTAACCAATACAACAGAAAGAAGAGAGATGCACTGTACGTGCACACATGCCTACTTCCCCTGCCCGCCCCCTGCCCCCCCTCCGCACACTTTCCTTCAGTTCTCTTGCCTCTGAGTACCACACTCCTATATCCAGATGCCTCCTCAGCATCTCTGCTTGCATTGCAACTTGTCTTCTCAGATGCAGTGCGGCCCAGATGGCATTCTTGATTTCCCCCACCAACCTGCCCAGCCACCCTGTCTTCTTCTATCCCAGCCCCACCAAGTGCCATGGCTGCTTCCTCTTCCCACCCCTTGCAGCCAGTGCATCTGCGGTGCCAGCTCCCCACCAGGAGCAGATAGGGACTCTGGTCACTTCTCTGCACACCTTAGCCACCCTCCCTTTTGCCTGCACCCCTGCCATGGCCTCCAACATTCTTTTCCGGTGCCCTCTGTCGCCTGCTTCCTCTCTCCCAGTCCATTCTTCACAGAGCAAAGTGACTTTCTTAAAATGGAGGTCATTTTGGGGGACAGGGAGTATCCTTGCTCAGAGTTTCCAGGCTCCTCATTGCACCTGGAACGCAATTGCCTGGCTGTGCTGTGCAGGTCCCTGCATGGCTGCTGCCCCACTTCAGACCTCACCTTGTCTCACCCACCCACCCTCACCCTGGCCCTACTACACTGGCCTTCTCTGTCACTCAACATGTCCTGCTCAGACCTACTGCAGGGCCTTTGCTGTTTTCCACTTTGAGAGAGGATCCCTCCCATGGCTGCTTTTCTTCATCATTCCAAGATCAGCTCAAATATCTCTCAAGAGGCCTTCCTGACTACTGGAATAAAGAACTTCCCCCCAACACATACACCCTTGCCCATCAAGTCCCTCTCTGCCATAATTGGTTTTTATTATTGTCATCATAACCTCACTATCTGAAATTATTATTCATTCACCATTTACCTGTACCCCTCCTGAATGTGAACACCTGGCAGCGGGACTTGTTGGCTGCTCTGTACATGGACTCCCAGCCCAGGGCCTGGCACAGAGCAGGGGCTCAATAAGGATTTGCTGCAAAATCATACTGGAAGGAAAGGAAGTTGAAGGGGTTGAAAATGAAATTAGCTTGACCATGAGTTAACAATTGTTAACAGTGAGTTTGGATGTTGAATTTTGTCAAATCCTCTTTTTTTTCCCCTTTTTTTGCATCAGTTGAGATATAGGTTTTTTCCTTTATTACCTAAATATAGTGAGTTACACTGATTGATCTAGTCACACCGACTCTGTATTCCTGGGATAAAACCCACTTTCTCGTGACGCTTTTGTGTATTGTTGGATTTGATTCACTTATGTTTTATTTTTTAAAAGTTTTATTTATTTAAGTCATCTCTACACCCAGTGTGGGGCTCAAACCCATGACCCCAAGATCAAGAGTCTCATGCTCCTCTGAGCCAGCCAGGCACCCCAATTCACTTATATTTTATGAATGTTTTTTGTATTTACGTCATGTAAGGTTTAGTGTCAGAGATATGCTGGTCTCACAAAACAAGTTGAAAAGCATGCCTTTCTCCTTCGCATTCCAAAAGAGGTTTTTGGGGTTTGTTGTTGTTGGGGTTTTTAATTTTTTTTTTTTTAAGATTTATTTATTTATTTTAGAGAGAGAGAGTGTGTGTGCTCAGGGGAAAGGCAGAGGGAGACGGAGAGAGAGAATCCAAGCAGATTCCTCGCTGAGCTCAACTCTGAGCTCATAACCTGAGCCAAAAATCAAGAATCAGACACTTAACTGACTGAGACACCCAGGCACTCCCTGTAAGAGTTTTTTTGTAAGATTGCTATTATTTCTTCCTTAAATGTTTGAAAGGATTCACTAGTGAAACCATTTTGGGCTGGGGTGTTCTGGGAAGGTTTTTGATAACTAATTCAATTTCTTTAATAAATCTAAAGCTGTTCTATTTCTTTTTGTGTTAGTTTTGATAAACTATATTCTTAAGCAATTTGTCTATGTCATCTAAACTGTCAAATTTATTGGCATAAAATTATTTGTAATATTCTCTTATTATCTTTTTCATGTCTATAAGATCTGTAGTGATAGCTCCTCTTTAATCTCTTATTAGGGTTCTCGTTCTGGGTAAGAATGGAGTAAGTACACTCCATCCTGCCTCTCCCACTGACTGTAATCATAAAACCTGGGCAGACTGCATAGAGCACCCATAGGAAGACTGAAAAGTAAACAGTAGCAGGTTGAATGAAAAGAGGACTTAAAGTGCCAATGAACTGGAGGTGAGTTTACCATTATTGTTCCTTTGATATCTGCTGGCCTGAATGCAATGCAGCCTGAAGCCCAGAAGTGGAAGTGGGATGTGTGTAGGGAGAGCTCTAGGAGCAGCTGACTAGCTGAAAACGTCTAACCCTCAGAGGGTGTGGAATTCTCTCCATTTTCTTTTCCTTCTCTCCATTAGTTGAGCCTTAGCCCCCAACCCATCCTTTGTTGGCAGCAGCAAAGGCCACAACAGGAGCCAGCAGGAGCCAAATTCTGAGGAAGGGGAACATTCCTCTTCAGTCAACCAATCTCTCTTGCTTTTCCTCCCCCTCTCTTTCTGCCTCTTCCCACTTGGCCAAAGATGGGAGCAGTCACAGAGGAACACAAAGATGGAGTAACTTTCTCTCCCCAGCTTTCTGGCCACAGAACCAGAAAGGGGCATTGTAGAAAACTACTGGAAAGTACTGGGGAGATTATGGAGAAAGAAGAGCTCTTTCTTAACTTTATAGGAAAATCCCATTAAGTTGGATGAGAATTTCCAAGCTCACTGAGCGGTGCACACATGGATATGATCAGTTTAGCAGTGACTTTGTGAACAGAACTAACAGACCATCGCTCAGGTTCCAGATGACCACTGAGTAGTAAATATGCAGGATCTACCCTAATGGTACTGCAAAGGCTTTAGAAACTGAACCTAAATTTGAACCACAACTCAGAGAAGGCGGGTTGAACTTGTAGTGTGAACCTAAGCAGGTCTATCGCCTAAAACAAAAATAAGTACATTCCCCATAGGACTTAAAAAAGACCTGAGTTCTCATTACATAATATTCAAAATTTCCAGGAGACAATCTATAATTACTTGGCCTATGAAAAAACAAGAAAATCTCAACTCACATGGGAAAAAAATCAACAGACACCAACAGCAAAATTGACACAGATGTTGGAATTATCTGACAAACAAAGACTTCAAAGCAGCTTTTGTACAATAGCTCTACCAAACAGTCAGTCAAACTCTTGTAGAGTTTGCACACTTTTCCCACAAAGGGCTTGGTAGTAAGTATTTGAGGCTTTGCAAGGCATGTGGTCTCTGTTGTATGTACTCAGTTCTGTGAAAGCAGCCACATACAGATAACCACCCACAATACAGAAGCAAGTGAGTGTGGCTGTTTCCCAGTAGAACTTTATTCATGGGATTTGGCCCATAGACCACAGTTCACCAATCCCTGAGCTATGGTGTTTTTTAGATATTTTATTGATTTTTCTGTGTTTACTTGTTCCATATATTATCAAGAGCAGGGTCTTAAATTCTTTCATGATGATTTTGGGCTTGCTTATTTCTCCCCTTAGTTCTGTTAGTTTTTCTTAAGATATTTTGAAGCTCTGATATTAGGTGCATAAATACTTTCATTGTCATGTTTTCCTGATGCATTGACCCCTTTATCGTTTTGACATTTCCTGCTTTATCTCTAATAATGCTCTGCCTGAAAGTCTATTTTGTCACATATTAATATAGTCACTTCAGATTCCTTTTTTTTCATTGAGGTATAAAACACATAACATTAAGTTTACCATCTTAACCATTTTTAAATGTCCAGTTTGGTAGTGTCAAGTATACCCACGCTGTTGCGCTACAGACCTTTAGAACTGTTTCATATTGTTAAACTGAGACTCTTTACCCTTCAACGCTAGTGTACCCTCCTTACTCTCCCCAGCTCTTGGAAACCACTTTTCTATGTTCTATTTCTATCATTTTGACTACTTTAGATACTTCATATTAGTGGAATCATACTGTCTTTGTCCTTTTGTGACTGGCTGATTTCAATTAGCGTAATGTCCTTGAGGTTCATCCTTTTGTAGCAGGTGACAGGATTTCGTTCATTTTAAAGGGAGCATAATATTCCCTTGTGTGTATATACCAGACTTTCTTTATCTATTCACCTGTCCACAGACATTTGGTTTGCTTCCACTTCTTGGCTACTTTGAATACTGCTGTGATGGACATGGGTATGCAAAGTTTTTTTTTTGAGATCCTGCTTTAAATTCTTTTAGATAAATACCTAGGAATGGGATTGTTGGACTCTATGGTAATTCTATTTTTAGTTTTTTGAGGCACCTTCATACTGTTTTCCATAGTGGTTGTACCACTTCATAGTCCTGCGGCCAGCACATGAGCATTCCGATTTCTCCTCCTCCTCACCGACAGTTGTTGCTGCTTGACTTGTTTGTTTGTTCAGTAGTGACTGTCTTCATGGATATGAGATGATATCTCACTGTGGTTTTGTTTTGCATTTCTCTTATGATTAGCGATGTTGAGCATCTTTTCATATGTTTGCTGGTTACTTCAGATTTCTTATTCTTCCTCTCTGTCTGGTGTAACTCCTTTTACTTTCTTTTTTCCTTTTACTTATTATTCTTTTATTATTTATTTATTTGAGAGAGAGAGACAACGTGCGTGCGAGAGCATGAGTGGGGGACAGAGGGAGAGAGAGAAGCAGGCTCCCCACTGAGCAGGGAGCCCGATAGGGGGCTCGATTCCAGGACCCTGAGATCATGACCTGAGCCGAAGGCAGACGCTTAGCTGACTGAGCCACTCAGGTACCCCTGTCCTTTTACTTTCAACCTCTTTGTGTCCTTGTACTCAAAGTGCATTTTTTTTTTTTTTGGTGTATAGCATGCAATTGGGTCTTTTTTTAAAGTTTTGTTTTGTTTTTAATCCAGTCTGACAATCTCTGTCACTGAATTGGCACACCTAGTGTATTTAAGATAATTATTGATATTAGGATGTGACATCTTTGAGGCAGAGGACAGACTCTGGTAGGCAGCATGGTGGCCCCCTGAAATTGTCCATGTCCTAATCACCAGACATGTGAATCTGTTGTTGTACATGACGAGAGGGATTTTGCACATGTGATGAAGGTTACTGACCCTAAAATGGGGAGGTTATTCTGGATAATCTGGGTGGGCCCAGTCTAATCACATGATTTTTAAAAGTAGGGAACCTTTTCCAGGTAGGTCAGAGAGATGAGACAGAAGACAAAGAGGACAGATTTGAAGCCTGAAAGGGACTCAACCCAACGTTGTGGCCGTTGGAGATGGAGGAAGGAAGCCTCGAGTCATGGAGTGCAGCAGCGCCCGGTGGGAGCTGGCACTGATGCTCGGCTGACAACCAGCAAGAAGGCAGGACACTCAGTCACAGACCTCAAGGAACTCAATTCTGTCAACAAGCTGAGTGAGCAGAAAATGCATTTTCCCCTCCAGCCTCTGCAAAGGGACACGCTGTGTCCTGTTATCTTTGGCCTGGTGAGAGCTGTTCAGGACCTCTGACCTCCAGAAGTAAGATTATAAATCTGCGTTGTTTTAAGCCACTAACCTTGTGGTAATTCGTTATGGTAATTCAATGGAAAACCATACAGCAATATTTAGGGGTTCATCCTTTGCACGGATTCCTCCCTGGATTACTCCTCTAACTTTCCAATTCTACTGGCCTCAAACTGTTTTTGTCCCCTCCCAGTCAGTAGGCTGTAGCTCTCTGCAGTTGGAGCAGCCCCTGTCTTGGGGGGGCTGCCCTCGGGTAAAAAGCTGCCAACTCACAAATCTCAACAATTTCTGTTCGTCTTTCAAGGTTGCTCTCCTATCCAGTTTCTGCCTTCTTTTGGTCATTCTCCAAGGTCTTCAAATACTGCTTTTAAAAGTTTTGCTCAACTTTTATCATCATCATCTGCAGGAAGATTAGTCCACCATTACCAAAAGCTGGGACCTCATTATACTCTTCTGCCTCCTTTTACGTTTGCAATTTTCCTTGGAAATAAATTGTTAAAATTTAGTTTGTGCCATGTCTTAATGTTTCTCCTCCTCAGTAATCTGAGGGCTAAAACGGAGTTGCCTCCTCTTAATATGGCACTTTAAAAAATGAATAAAAGGCAACTTTTCTGACTTTTGATGGGGTGGAAGGTGGGAAGGACCCCAACCTTAGCAGCCGGGAGGGAAGGAAGCTCGGTGGCAGGTTTATTCCATCACCTGCAGTTCCCCATAATCACCAGCAGGGGGAAAATTAGTTTTCTGTTTCCGATGGATCCCCGCGCCCCGCCGCTAATTCCCTAACCAAAGGAAAAGGGAAGAGCGCCGGGGAGGTCTCGGTCAGTGTTCGGAGGGAACTGGCTTCGAGGGGTCCCTGAGAACGCCAAGACCCCGCGAAATAGGGTGTACCTACTCCCAGCAGCCGTCTCTTTCGAGGCACACGGATAAGTTGGCTGGACCTCCCTGCCGACCCGGCGGGCGGGGCTGCAGCAGAGCAGAGCCGCCTCCAGAGCGGCCGCAGCAGCGCGAGCAGGACGCGAACCCAGGTGCGGCCGCGCCGCTCCGCGGTGAGCAGGTGAGCCCGCGGTGAGCAGGTGAGCCCGCGCCCGGGTCTGGGAGTGATCCAGGTGAGTCCGCGAAGGAGCAGGTGAGTCGGCGCCCGGCTCCGCGGCGGATCCAGGTGAGCCCGCGTCCACCACTCCAGCGTCTAGGTCAGAGCCCGGTGCTGGGACTCGAGCAGTCGGCGGGCGAAATGGGTTGAAGCGGCGAGCGTAGCCGGCTGGTGATTCAGGCTCGGGGCCTGGGCACAGTTGCGGCTCCCAGGGCTGGGGTCAGGAGATCTGAAAGGACCTCCTACTAAGTGGGTTCATGGTATAAAAACAAATCATGCAAATAAGATGATGTGTATGGGAGAGGCGGCTAAGTGGTTATTTTATTAGTGCTGAGCATTAATCATTCTCTTGAGGACCTTGGCCAAAGTGCTTCTTTTGTAAACGGTGGTACAGCCCTGGTCTGTGCCCCTGAGTTTTGAGTAACTGCGTGGGTAAAGCATGAGCTGCAGACGGGAAGACACGGCCACCACTTTAGGGGTGTTTTAAGATTGAAAGTCAGCGGATGCTGAGGCAGTGAGAGATTGGAAGCAGAAAGCCGACAACAGAAAGATAAGAAGCAAAGATACGGGAAGTAAAAGCAAAGTGAAACAAACAAAAGACTGCCTGGAAACAGCCTAGTGGGTCCCCTAGCTCGGTGGGGCGCGCAAGTGAGCAGCAGGAGAGCTGTGTGGGTTGCCGCGTGGGTGGGGACATGACCCTGAACAGGTCACTGGAGTCAGAGGCGGTCTCTGGCGAGGAATAAATACATTGGTTACCGCTGGGATTTTAAAGTTACCAGAGGCGGTATAGAAACGGATGCAACATGTAGGCAACAAGTTTTCCTTTGACAAATTATCAAATGATAAGGTATAAACATGTAATTGGGTTAGTAGATAAATTGCAAGGTGCTGTGTTTTTCTATACCTTGATGAACATTCAAAGAGGAATCTCTAGAAGAGCATTTAGTGGAAATAATTAGACTTTAGGATCAAAGTGTTACAAAACAGCACGACAAATTATTATTCTAGGGCTCAGTTGTCTATGGCAGCAGAACGTTATATTTAAATGTATTTCAAGAATGTGTCCCTTTGTTTCAGATAGCTAACTACTAGTTTAAAATAGATGAGAATATAAAATATTCTAATACTTTGAAATATATACTAAAGTCAAATGAAACATTTGCTAAACTCTACATGAAAACGAGTGAAATAATAACATAGCCAAGTTCAGCTGCTTTGCAAAAGACTGGTTTTATGCTTGGATGCAGCCATTTCCTTTGCTGTCCTATTTGAGGGCTGAGGAGTTGGTTGTCACTGCAGAGTTACATCTGTGTGCCCATCAGGCCTGTAATACCTAAATGGCCTTCCCACTTTTCAGTTTATCAGTCCCAGAGTCTTCCTAGGTACATCTTTTTTTTTTTTTTTTAATCCTGTTCTTGTGTTATAAAACTTGCCTATTTGATGTTTTAAAAAATTTTGAAAGGGGAGAGAAAAGGCAGGTTACATATATCCAAGAATCAGATAAAGCCTCAATTATTGGAGAGGGTTTGTTGATTGAATGGGAAATGAGAAATGAGGGGATGGAGGATGTGGTGATACTATTTGAACTTTGCATACTATTTCTTCCTAAATGGTAAGGCGTTCAGAACAGGCACTCAGGCTTAGTTTTGGCTGAAAGACATTAAAAGTATTTTTCTTAGGCAGTGTTTATATGAGGAGCCTCTTAGCACTTTCTCATAAGCTCCCAGGGACTGCCTCCTAATACCTTAGAGGCAAGGTACTTGTCACTAAATTGTTACTTTAAATCTTGCTTTAGTATATCTTATATGGCTCTAATGGAACTTAATAATCAGAATATGTACTATTAGTTACTTTTTTTAAAACAGGAAATGAGTGTGGGCTATGCAATTCCTTCTGTTAGTTATTCTCATTTGAGCCTGTGTCCACTGGAAAAAACAAATAACTATTGTCTAAGTAAGATCTGTATTTATTTTTTATTATTATTTTTTTAATGTGTAGATGCTCTGGAAGTAGAGGCTGTCCTTGGCTGGTATAGCAGCTCCTCTGTCTCACCTAGAACCTAATCTCCTTCTCTCTTTCTTCTGCTATCCTCAGTGTGTAGTTTCCATCTTCCAGGTAACCTCATGGTTGCAAGATGACTGCTGAGGTTCCAGTCATCACACCCACATTCTAGACAGGAACATGGAGAAAAGGGAGAAAGGCAGAAGGGCACCTGGTGGCTAAGTAAGATTTAACAGCTTCCACTTAATGTTTTGTGGTAGATTGTCTACAAAGATAGCTGCCAGTAATTCTTGCTTAGCTCACTATTCCCATCAAGGAGTGGAATTTATTTTGCTTCTTCTTGAGTTGGGACTGGCCCTGTGACTTGCTTTGACTAATAGAATGCATTAGAAGGCTTTTCCAGGTCTTACTACTTCTGTTTTTGCCCTCTTGGAATCTAGCTGATATGTAAAGAGGCTTGCCTGAGACTACTGAATAATGAACAACCATGTGAGGAGAAATCTAGCCAGTCCCCAGCTAATCCAGCTACCTCACTTGAGGTAGCAGTCATGTGCTTGAAGCCATCTTGGATGTGCCAGCCCCAGCTGAGCACCAGTAGGCACCATGTGGAATATAAGAACCACCCAGGTAAGCCCTGCCAACTTGTAGAATTGTCCAGGATAATAAATCGTTGCTGAATTGGGCTGAAACATGATCAATCGGCCCCCTTTTTCCAAATGCCAGGATGTCCAAGAAGTGAGGTTCATTAATGGTGTCCTTGGCTGCACTGGCCATGGTAGAAATTCGTACAACACCCCAGCAAGCCCTCTGGGATGGTTACCTACACGCTTGGCATTGATGGGATTGGGTCACCCGCATAGGCTGCTGAACTCCTGGGTTCAGCGTCAGCCCTTCTCTGCTCTGCAGCTTCTGTGCCTGCATCATCTCCAGTGGCCCCTGAACCCTCTCTGGGCGCACTGTGAACACCCAGCTCCCTGCTGCTGTCAGGTCGCCCAGCTCTTGTTCTCAGAGTGGAAGCCTGATTGGATCAGATCAGTTTGCAACCGGCCCGTGGCGAGGCCATTGCTGTGGTGTGGATTTGCTGACTATCCCTTACTTCTTATCCCTTTCCTAGTCAGCCCTCGCAGGAGAGGGACGTGGTCCTTGAGCTCTGAAGGCACTGGATCCAGTTCTGGATACACGCCTTCCTGGCTACATGACCTTGAGCAGGCTTGATCACTTTTTGCCTCAGTTTTCTCATCTGCAAAGTGGGCCTAAGGATACCTACTTCATAGCATTATTGTGAAGATTAAGGCTGGAGTGCCTGTAAACACATGGTGTATGGTCAGTAAACAGTGGCCATGACTATTCATGTTTTATTGTAACTTACACAGCAACTACGTGCTCCCTTTGTGAAATCCATGATTGAAAAGTCAGCTATCCATCAAGTGATACTTTCTCATAGATGTCTGTCATAAAATGAGAATTTTTTTCCCCACTGAAAAGTTTATTTTCAACCCTGTTACTACATTTAACAACTTCCTTTAAAACACTGCAAAACTTTTTTCAAAATCATGAATCTAGAGGAACATTATCTGATAATATACTTAAAGATAATCAGAAGTCTTTGTGCACCATATACACCTGGTTTTGCTCTGTCTGGGGTGAGTGAGGAGGTAGAAAGCATGAGGTGTCCTTTCGCATTCTGTGTCACACGGTCCCCCACCGCAGCTTTTGGGTGGGACTTACACTGCTCCCCTGGGACAGAGGCAACTGAAGAGAAAAACCAGGGACATCTGGGTGCTTTTGAAGACACACTTTCTATTTGCTCTAGGCTGTGCCTTATGTGTACATATGAGCTTCCGTGCAGAGAGGGTTTAAAAATTTTTGTAAAGTGGATTCTCTCATAATCGCTTATTGCATAGCTAGGGCTAGGGATGATACACTTTGTTGATGCATTTACTTGATTTTTTTTGGTATGTGTTTATAGTGAGGACAGGTTTGCCATTCTGTTTATGATGTACCTTTAAAATTACTGCGTGCATTATATATTACTTTTGTAAAGACAAATCCTCAAAGGGGACCTTTTGCTCTTCCTAGACTGTAAAGCGCTATATAAATGTAGGCATCCCTCTAATTCTTTAAGTTGGATACACCCTAACTTGGTTGCGATATTTCCTTTTGTAACACTGGAGGGACAGGAGGTGCCATATGTAGATAATGATGATTGATTGTGTGAGCTTGAGCGTGACATGGGCTTTATAACCGCTGGTCAGAGTATACACTCACATCTCAGTGAATCTGTCGATAGGAGGCAAGGGCAGGATGCTTTTCCTAAAACAATGAGTTTTTACTTATTTATAAACCAATCTACTCTTATCAAGTTCAGACAAGACAGGAGGGTATGAGACCTCCCTCCCATCCCCCAGAGGTAGGCAGCCACTGCTAAGAGTCTATTATCCACCACGTAGCAATTTTCTGTACATTAACAAACATGTACTCACAAGATTTGCTTCTATTTCAACACAAATGGTATCATACTGTATTTGTTGTTATGGCATCTTTTCTTTACACATCTCTAGGCCTGGAATGTATTTCCATTGCAGCGTCTACATGCCATTTTATTCTTTTTAACAGCTCCAAAACATCCCCTTGAATGGCAGGACCAAGATCAAACCAATCCCAGGTGGTGATCATTTCCAAATAGGCTGTATCTAAAACTAAACACTTTACTAGAATTTTTCAGAATTATTAAACCAATTTTTAATAGACTTTATTTTTTAGAGCAGTTTGAGATTACAGCGAAACCAAGGAGAAAGTACAGAGATTTCCCAACTGAGCCCTGCATCCACACATGCCCAGCCTCCCCGCTATCAACATCCCTATCAGAGAGTGGGATATTTGTTATAATCCATCAACCTACATTGACACATCATTATCATCCAAAATTTACAGTTTACATTAGAGTTCATCCTTGGTGTTGTATACTCTATGGGTTTTGACAAGTGTGATGATATGTACCCACCATTATAGTATCAGAGTAGTTTTACTGCCCTAAAAATCCTCTGCACTCCACCTCTTCATTCCTTCTGCACCCCACCCCTGGCCATCACTGATCATTTTACTCTCTTCGTAGTTTTGCCTTTTCCAGAATGTTCTATAGCTGGAATCATTCAGTATACAGCCTTTTCAGTTTGGCTTCTTTCACTTAGTAATGCGCATATAAGTTTCCTCCAGGTTACTTCATGGCTCGATAGTTCATTTCTCTTTTGTGTTAAATAATATTCCATTGTGGGGATATACCACAGTTCATGCATTCATTCACCTACTGGAGGACATCTTGGCTGCTTCCAAGTTTAGGCAATTACGAATAAAGCTGCTATAAACATCCCCATGCAGATTTTTGTGTGGGCATAAATTTTCAGCTCATTTGGGAAAATATCAAGGAGTGTGATTGCTAGATCATATGGTAAGAGTATATTTAGTTTTGTAAGAAACTGGCAAACTGTCTTCCAAAGTAGCCATACCATTTTGCATTCCCACCAGCAGCGAAAGAGAGTTCCTGTTGCTCCACATCCTCACCAACATTTGGTATTGTCAGTATTTTGGATTTTGGCCATTCTAATAAGGATGTAGCAGTATCTCATTTTTGTTTTAATTTGCAATTCCCTATTGACATATGATGTTGAACATCTTTTTGTATGCTTATTTGCCATTTTTATATCTTTTTTGGTGAGGTGTCTGTTCAGATCTTTTGCTTATTTTTTTAAATTGGGTTTTTAGTTTTCTTATTGTTGAGTTTTAAGAGTTCCTTTTTAAAAATTTTTATTTATTTACTTGAGAGAGAGAGCAAGAGTGGGTGGGCGCAGGGTCAGAGGGAGAGGGAAATGCAGAATCCCTGCTGCTGAGCAGGGAGCCCAACTCAGGGCTCAATTCCAGGACCCTGGGATCATGACCTGAGCCAAAGGCAGACGCTTAACTGACTGAGCCACCCAGGTGCCCCTAAGAGTTCCTTCTAACACTCTTATATCAGATATATTTTTGGCAAATATTTTCTCCCAGTTTGTGACTTGTCTTCTCCTTTTCCTGACTTGATTTTTTCTAATTACTGGAAAAAAAAAAATCATGCCCATTATGGCAAGTCTAACAAAGCAAAGATGAATTAAGAACAGTGCAATAATCTTCTCTTTCCCTCTGATTGCACTCCTTCAGGCAACTAATCTGAATAGTTTGATTTGTAATCTTCTATATCTTTCTTTGCTCAAATGCTCATTTTTTTCTTTATATTTTGCCTAAAAATAAGCTTCTTTACATATTTATCCATAACTTTTTTTTTTTTTTTGAGTAATCTCTACACCCAGCATGGGGCTCAAGCTCATGCCCTGAGATCAAGACTCACATGTTCTATTGACTGAGCCAGCCAGTTGCCCCCATAATTTTCTTTTAAATACACTCCCTCTATATAATACATCACTGACATTCCTAGGCAAATGTGTATAAATATAACTTATTCTTTTTCATGGCTGTACAGTATTTCCTGGTACAGATACCATAATCTAGTCAGTTGCTCCTTAATTGTGGGTATTTAGGGTGTTTCCACACTTATTTTCCTTTTCTGTTTTTAACAATGATGGTGTTTTTATTCCTGTAGGAGAAATCTCCCAAAGTGGGACTCCTGGATCCAAGGTGATATGTATTGCTGATTTTAATGGGTATTGCCAAATTATTTTCCCGAAAATTGTAATGATTCATACTTCCACCAGCACTGTAAGAGGTGTGCATTTCCCTGCATTCTCATCAGTGCTGGTGTTAGCGGTCTTTAAAATGCTTACCCGTTTGTTAGTATTGGGGGTTTTTTTTAAGGTTTTATTTGAGAGAGAGAGAAAGAGAGCGAGAGCGAGAGAGAGCACACTTGCAGAGGGGAGGGGCAGAGGGAGAGGGAGAAGCAGACTCCCCACCAGGGAGTCCAATGCGGGCTCAATCTCAGGACACTGAGATCATGACCTGAGCTGAAGGCAAATACTTAAACGGCTGAGCCACCCAGGCCGCCTCCGTCAGTATTGTTTTAATTTGCATTGTTTTTACAACCAGTGGCACGGGGCATCTTTTTCTAGGCATGAGTGTTGGTCTTTTATATCTTTGCCCACGTGTCTACTAGGTTTAAATGTAGTAGCCTTTTACAGGCTAGAGTAGGACACAGCGGAACAGAGCAGCCAGCGCGGGCACCAGATTTATGGTGGGCAGGGTGCAGGGTTCCGCCCTCTGGGCAGCTGCTGTCCCCACAATAGGACAGTGATGCCCACCGGTGATGCCCCGCCCCCACCCATCTGTGCATCCACTTGCAGAGCTGCGCCAGAACGTCCGCGTGGCTCTGTTTGCCAACCTTTTAGACTCTAAACTTACTACACTTTGCTCCTCAATGCCTAGTATGGTACTTGGTACATAATTAGGCCTCCAAAGGGTTGGCTAATTGAATAAAAGCGTCTGCAAGAGCTGGCAGGCCTCAGGTGGTGGTGGTGGTGATGGGTGTGTGCGCACGCGCATAAATGTCAGGCAGTCAGGCAGGCCCTTAGGTAGGGGCTGGGTCAGGAAGTTCAGCCTGGGCATGGAGGAGTGGTACCCGGCAGGTGGGAGCCCCTTGCTTTCTACGTTCCTCTACCCGCTTCGCTTGGCTTCTTTCTGCTGTTCCCTTTCTCTGCAACTTGAAGTAGGAGTCACTGTCCCTTCCTCAGAACTCCCTCCCACCCCCAGCTTGAGGGGCCAGGAGATTGTGTTAGATGAAGCCAATTACTCCCCAGAATATTCCTCCCAGAGAAGGTGAATTCTACACACTAAACATTGCCTTGTGTGTGGTTTGAAAGGAACTGGCTGAAGCCCAAAGCGGGAGCTCAGAAAAAAATCATGACCAGCTATTAATGATTAAAGGAACTAAGTGTGTGTGTGTGGGGGGAGTTGAGATGCAAGGTGAATGGGGGGGATGGGGAAAAGAAATTGAATGGACAAGAAAAACCATTTTACTTAGCAATTTTTTTCCATTCATTCATGTAACAGATTTTAGACAGGTTCAGGATTTCCAAACTTTTTGAAGTCAACAAATTCTCTGAGTATCTGGCGAAAACAATTGACAACTTCTCTGACAAAAGCACAGGTTATATGCACAAAAGTCTCACATACAGTTTGGGGGGACTTCATCGCCGAAGACCTCTAAGTTCCTTGGTTCTTTGTCAGTAGCCTCAGAGGAGGACAGATATCCTAGAGGTAGCTGACTTCTTAAAGGACTATTACCACATTATAATTACTTTTTTCCCCCAAAAGCTAATTAAAGCACCCACAAAGCATTAAAATTTTCTTAGTAGGATTGAGTCGCAGTGGAACAGTAAGGAGAGGGATAGAAACGTCTGTTGCCAAAAGCACATGAATGCCAGGTGAAGATTAGAAAAGCCTTATAAGAAAGATAAAAGGCATAGTTTTCACTTTGAACTTGAAAAACATCCACTCTGCACAGAAGCAAGTAGCCAAAGTTAAACGTGACAATAACAACAGGGTTCAGAGCCGTAATCACAGGCATTTAAAGCTGTAGGGACTTTTTAGAAAGTGCGTCATGCATTTACCCTCAGGGCATTTTTATACATTTATTGCATAATTTTGTCATATTTTCCTGTTCTAAACCTCAGTGTCAGGGGCACCTGGGTGGCTCAGTCATTAAGCGTCTGTCTTCGGCTCAGGGCGTGATCCCAGGGTCCTGGGATTGAGCCCCACATCAGGCTCCTCCTCTGGGAGCCTGCTTCTTCCTCTCCCACTCCCCCTGCTTGTGTTCCCTCTCTCGCTGGCTGTCTCTGTCAAATAAATAAATAAAATCTTTTAAAAAAAGAAAAAAGAAAAAAATAAACCTCAGTGTCATCTCTATCATCATTTAATAGGAAAAGGCCTTGCAAGGTACCCGGGCTAGGGGCCACGATGCCCTTGTGTGACTGGGGGCGAGGCAGGACTGATGCAGCCACCAGGCCTGGAAAGAAGGCCCAGAAGTGGAGGGAGGGCCTCCTCCTCCATGGAGGGGCCGAGGTTTCCATCCTGAGGTCTTCAAAAGGTCCTCGCCCTCTCAGGCGTTGGCTGTGAGTGCAAATCTCACAGAGGTCATTTCCTTAGGATTTGCTGATTTCCTTTTCTCGATTGCCAGCAACATGCTCACTATCCCGGGACTTTGAACACGAGTTATTCTATATTAATAAATGCCAGCCCCTTACATCCACATGTCCTATATCTCTGAATAGAAATCATTCCAAAAACATAACACATGGTTTGACCTTACTCAACTGAACAGACTATTTTGTTTTGGAGGGATGGGGGGAGAGCCCCCCAGTGGTTAATGCCCCGGGAGGACCGTATGTGGGCTCACATAAGTTCCCAGTATTGGCCTGCTTTCCAGGTTCTTTCCAGAAGTACAAAGGAGAATGTGGGTCTGCAGACCTAGAGACAGGAGAATGAGGCTGCTTTCTTCAAAATTAATGAGTTCCAAGCAGAAGCAATCTTTTCCCACAACGCAAAATGCTTTCTTAAATGCCAGAAAAGCTCCACTTTTTTCCTTTTTCTCTGCCACCATCCCTGTCCTTTGATTTTCCAGTGGCATCCCAAGTGTTGTCCACTGTTTATGCATCTCCAGCACAATGCGGTTCTTCAGCCAACCACCCCACCCCCCCCGCCCCGCCTCGCTGATGGGGAGCTTGCTCAAATATGCAGGAGCTGCCTCCCTCACTGTCTTCAGGTTTTACCCGAAGCCCACCTTCTGAGCTGAGTGCACTTTCGCCAACATAACAGGAGACTACAGTTCCTCTCTAGCTTCCTTGGTATTTTACCTTTTCACTGAATTCCAAGCAGAGGAAACATTTGAAAATCACAGCTTTCGTATTCTGAGGCTGAAAGTCTTGGTGAGTGCTGCGCCAGTCATTACGCTGTTGTGGCTTTGTTGCAAACCCATCGTTCTCTGCTCTGCGTGGCTGGGCTGGGACTTGGCAAACCCTTCTGTTTCCCCCTGCCCCCCACCTAGTTAGGCTCTGCCAGTAGGGGGCGCTCGATAGAACCTGAGGCTGCAGGAGGAGGGGACTTTCTCTGGCCCCCTTCTCCCAGTTTGTAGGTTCCTGTGACGATCACTTAAATAATGGTTCCCACTCTGGTGGTGACGGTTCCTCCCAGGGGGCAGCTGGATCCTATCTGATCCTGTTTGTAGTTTTTCCAACACTTGTGAAGCCAGATTCACCATACTCCTCTGAGAGACTGCAGCCCCAGCTACCCAGTGCCTCCTCCCAGAGATCGGAGTTGCAGTCACAGCAGGCCTCTGTCCAAGCTTAGCCACCTCAGCACCCACCATCCATCCACTGCCCCGTCCTCAGGGCTCTGGGTCCCAGGTCTGGATGTCACCTTTCTCTGAGCAGCTCAGAAACACCAGCGTCCGTGGAAGCAGCTTGCTCTCTGTGTCTGAAGAAATTAGCCTTCCCTTGCTGGAGAACTTTCTTGTGAAATGTCTCCTGAAATGAGATTCTTTAATAGCATTTTATTTTCTGAATAATATCTTGAAATGTTGAGGTAAGAGCGATGGTAGAAAAAAAAATCTTGGCCTCTTTCCTTGCTCGCCGCCTTGTCTAGCAGTAGATCCGTTTGCTGTCCTCAGGAAAACCCCTGGCTGTAGTGACCACTGGATTCAGTTGCATAGATACAACGCAATCATGAAAGGACCCTTTCTCAGCACATTGGCTCACGCTTTGCAAACAGCTGGTAAAAATTGAGAGCTTGAAGAAGATTAGGTTTCTTTCTTTCTTTCTTTCTTTCTTTCTTTCTTTCTTTCTTTCTTTCTTTCTTTCTTTCAACGGATGCCTGTAGCACTAGGATATGCAAAAGGAGTCAACGTGTCCTTTTTTTTACGCTTCAAACTAGGGGCATGTGCTCCACTTAGAAGGAAACTGGCAAGCACCATTGCGAGACCCGTTTCATCAGCCCTGTACAACTGCCCAAGAGAAAGAGTACTTTGTAGCGCGTTTGTCTGAGAATTCCGCATGCGGTCCAACAACTGCATGGTTTGATCGTGCCTGTCATGACTCACTTTGAAACGGGCAAGTCAATCTTCAGAAAATGTATCATTCAGTCTGACGTATTATTCGGTCATTGAAAGCTGTTGTCTTTGGCCACAGAGCCAATCCTTCCCTAAACACCTCTTCCTCCTCCGCACCTCTTTCTTCAGAGCTGGGCAGCGGTCAATGATTTCTCACTAAAAGTCCAAAGCGGCTCAGAATCTGCTGAGCTGTCCCTTCTGAGCTGTGATGTCCTCTACGCTGCTGCCTTTTCTTGGCTAAGTTTGCATTTGAGCAGAGCCTGCGACAAGGGCTTTGCTGCAGGCAGTTTGTTGGGAGCTGATTCCAGGAGAGGGGACAGTGAGGAGGCATACAGAAGCCTCCAACTGCCGTCGCAGGGCCTCCTGCCGCGTTGCTCCTGGAGCATTTCTCCTCTGGCTCCCTTGGCCCATTGATGGCAGGCTTCCCAGGGCTCTTCATGCCTCATACTTGGGGCCGCGGGTAGAGTGAGACAGCGTGGGAATGTGGAAAGGTGCAAGCGAGCTGGAGGGGCTTTCACGGTTCACAAGGAACTGTCCCCCGGAGCTTAGCTCCCATTAGAGGGGATGGATGGGATGGACATGGTGACCACCTCAGATCAGACCCTTAGCTCCCTCTCTGATGAGCCATGAAATCTTGGTCAAAAAGCCAAACATCGCTTTCCTCGTCAGATATTAGCATGATAATAGGGATAATAGTACTCCTAGTCCAAATTGTGTCCAGAGCTCCCTTTTCTCTTTCAAGGCAAGCACAATTTCTCTGTGCTTCCATATTTCTCCATGGAAATGTGGAGCCCTGTGTCAGCATAGGAAGCCTATCTTCTCTCTCCTGCCACATACATCAGGGTCTCGCAGCTTAGTTACCTCTCTGAGGACTCCCACATGGACTCCCTTCTCCTTTGTCATCTATCTGCTTCTCTGCCTTCCTGACCTGTCTGTCCTCTGGGCACAGAGGGGCTGCAGAGCATAAGCCCTCACTGTGCCCTCCTGTTTCTGGCTGGAGCCCTGTGGGGCTGGTGTCACATGGTGTTTTCTTTAAAAAAAATTCACTGCCGCTTGCTGTATTTTCTTGTAAGTGCTGACATAAGCATTGTAATACTTCTAGTACTTAGATTAATGCTGATGCTTTGACCCTCTAATACGGATAAGCTGAAGTGGTTTGGTTAATATCAGTGTTCAGGGGCCTAAACTTTCCAAATTGTCTACAATCACAGTAGAACTTACTTACTTATTTCTGGGTTAAAAATGCCATATCTTCTGGCAAAAAGGGATTTTTTTTTCAGATAATAAGAATTATGTAAAAATTAAGCTTTTTTTTTTTTTTTTAACCTTGGCTGCCAGGATGCTCTGAGCCAAATTGTTATGTTTCTGTGTAATGATTATACTTCATTACTGTTTTTGCATATATCCATTTTTCCCTCTGGATATTTATTTATTTTTTTTTTTTAAAGATTTTATTTATTTATTCGACAGAGATAGAGACAGCCAGCAAGAGAGGGAACACAAGCAGGGGGAGTGGGAGAGGAAGAAGCAGGCTCATAGCCAAGGAGCCTGATGTGGGGCTCGATCCCAGAACGCCAGGATCACGCCCTGAGCCGAAGGCAGACGCTTAACCGCTGTGCCACCCAGGCGCCCCTCCCTCTGGATATTTAATTTGTCTTTTAATTATCCTAATATATAGTGTTTTTAAAATTGTAAGCTCACTCAAATCCACTTAGGGCAGTGTATAAGTAGAAAACAGTGCATGAATTATTGGATGTGTCACTACCCCATGAAAATATACAGTTATTGTTGGTTTTTGGTCTTTTTGAGTATAGTACTTTTCAAAGCCAGGGTTGATTGACTGATTGATTGATTGATTGATAGCATGCGTGCATGCAAGCAGGGGGTGCAGAGGGAAAGGGACAGAGAGAATCAAGATGCAGGGCTTGATCTCACAACCCTGAGATCATGACCCTGAGATCATGACCTGAGCTGAAATCAAGAGTTGGATGGTGGGGTGTCTGGGTGGCTCAGTTGGTTAAGCATCTGCCTTTGGTTTGGGTCGTGATCCCTGGGATCGAGTCCCACATCGGGCTCCCTGCTCAGCGGTGAGTCTGCTTCTCCCTCTGCCTCTGCCTGCCTCTTTCTCTCTCTCTGTCAAATGAATAAATATAATCTTTTTAAAAATTATTTTTAAAAAGAAAGAGTTGGACGCTTAACCAACTGAGCCACCCAGGTGCCCCATAAGACCAGATTTTTTTTTTTAAGATTTTATTTATTTATTTGACAGAGAGACAGCCAGTGGAAGAGGGAACACAGCAGGGGAGTGGGAGAGGAAGGAGCAGGCTCCCAGTGGAGGAGCCCGATGTGGGACTCGATCCCGGAACGCCGGCATCACGCCCTGAGCCGAAGGCAGACGCTTAACGACTGCGCTACCCAGGAGCCCCTAAAGCCAGATTTCTAAAGCCTGTCACACAAGATGTTGGTAGTTTCCATTTTATTAACTGTTTAGTAATTCAGAAGACATGGTATTTTGGTCAGGCTGTTTTTGGTTACAGGTTACTGAAAATCCCATTTAATGCACAGGCTTGACCATCGGAGGAGATTCACTGGGATTTGTCCCCCAAGTGCTTGATGAGCTCCAGGAGTGGTTTGATCTGGGTTGTGTTTCTGGCTCTATTTCTCTTAGCTTCTCCTTGCTTGACTCTCCTCTCTGTTGGCTCTTTCTTGAGACTGGCTTCCCTTGGCAGGGGTGGGGGATGCCAGCTCCCTCCAATGAAGGATGAAGGCCCTGTGCTTCACTCTGCTCGAGTCACACTAGGGGAGCTCAACCCTGAACCAGACACCTGAGCCAGGGGAATGGGAGTGCTTTGACTGGGCCAAACTCATCAGACCCTGCTTGTAGCTGCAACCCCCCAAAGACCCCAGGTGCCATACAGTCGGCTGCAGGGGGAGTGAGTTGAAGACAGAGAGGGAGGTCTATTGCCATCTCCATTGAACAGGGCGAGTGAAAAGAGAACATGGGAAGGACTTTGACCCACTGTGAGGAGAGCTACTATAAAACTGTATATTTGCATTTATTTGCCACAGATGATGCCAGATTATGCCTTGATGGGCCTTGTAAGTTCTAGCAGAACACTCACGTTTTTGTTGGCCTGCAGAAAGAATTTGCCTTGCGACGCCTGTTGAATGGGGCAGGTGGAACGCTTCCTGCAATCGTATGCCTTATACGTCACATTTCTCCACCAGACGCTTGCAGGTTTATAGAGCCCATCAACCAGTGGGCAGCTGATTTGAGATCTGAGTTTAGTGCATCAGAGAAGGAGAGGCGGGCGCCCAGGGAGCAGACTTGGGCTTGGCTCAATGTATCCACTAAATGCCTGACACCAGGAAAATCCTTAAAGGAATGACTATACTTCTGAGAAGAGTGCTCAAAAAAAGCAATCTAGACACTTTGTCCTCTTACTTAACCAAGGAATATGCTACTTCTTTTAAGAAAATAACCCTTTTCTTTCCCAGTTCCTGTATTTTCCTATATCTAGTTATAATTAAGGTCTGCAGGAAGCATTTAGTAGAGGGTTCTCAGAACTTAGGAAAAGATGATGCCCGGAGAGCGCGTGCGTCCATACGCATGCGCACGCTTACACCCAGCCGCACAGCGACTGCGTCTCTTTCCTCCCGCAGGTTTTTCATTGCTGGACTAATTATAGGACGATGGCGTCTGTCAGAGGCATTTTCCCGGAAAAGTACTGTGGCTTTCAGGTTCCTTTGCAGAGCTTGGCTTGGCCATAGCCACAGCATAGGCAACGCTGGGTTTGTGAGTGGAATGATCCAGGGCAGAGGAATGAGAATACTGGCTGGGTGAGAATGGAACATGCCCCAAGAGACAACCTTTGCCATTTCTGTACCCTTCAGATGTCCTGAGAGCCTGTCCTCTGTTGGGTGAGGCTAGGGTGCCCGCATCTCACCAGGGCTGGGAGTGAAGTACGAACTTTGTGGCTTTGTCCTCAGTGAGGAAAACCAGGCCAAGGTAGCCTGAGATTCTCTTTATAACAGGAAAGATGCTGTGTATTCCAGGTGTTGTTGCCATCTTTTTGGTAATTTGGTAATTACTGTCAATGCCTCTCCCCACCTGTCTTCATTTCTACCTAAAAAAGCAGAAATGAAGAAGTCACAAAGGCCGTTTGTTGACTCCACTGTGGTTTTGGTGACAGTATGAGACAATTGAGTGAACCAGGACTGATTCCTGCTCTGGGAAACGTTGCTGCACACCTGTGCCAATAAATGTGAATTTCTACCCAAATGGAGCCAGTGGTGGAGATGTGCACGGGGCCTTCTGTGAGCGCAGCCACCGGGTGCCGAAGAGGACAAAGGAAGGTCAGGTCAGGGCTGGGGAACCAGACCAGCTAGAGGGCTCACCCTCAAAGAAGTGGTTAACCATTCAGACTACAAGGTTCCAAGGATTGTGGGTAGCTCTGGATTGATCTGTCAGGGACGTGAAGCTCCGATTCTTGGGGCCCAGCCTGCTGATCAGGGCCCTGAAGCAGAAGCCCCATCATGGGAATGTTGTGAAGACTGGGATCTCTAGAAAGTCCCTCAGGTAGGCTCTGGGAGAACACTTCCAAACTTACCACAGTCTGGTCTTTAGCAAAAGTCTGGAAGATTACTCAAAGGCCATGGAATACGTCCCCAGCTCCCCCTGCTGGGGGTTAAACTGGGAATGCGGGAATGCTGGTCCCTGGACTCTGGCTGGGCCCGGCATCCACACAGCTGCTCACTTAACTGAAATCTCAAGGTCAAGCCGTCACCCTGATGTTGATGAGGACATCCATGGTGTAACACAGTCTCTGCTTCCCGGGCACCCTCAGGAGAAACGTGACCTACTTGAAGAAGAGTAAATGGCACTTCTCAGCAGGAGACTTATTTATATCTTAAGGACACTGTGAACTAAGTAAGCTTCTCTCTGTGCTGGAAGTTTCTTAAAGCCAAATGGGAGTATTAAACCTGTTTATAGGGCTTTATTGTATGCATTATTATTTTTACTAATTCCTGGCTCCATTTTATACCTTATCCTTGTTTCATTCCTTCTTTTCCACCTACTTTTTGCTTATGTTGCCCTCTTGCATTTTATGTACCTTTTAGTCTGCCTTCCAATGGTGTGCTAGAACCGTTGCGGTTGTTCAACACTGTATTCAGGGATTTTGTGATCCCCTTGTTAATGCCGATGGCTTGAAATCAGCCAGGGTGGGAGTATTTACACCATGGCTATAGGCAGGCACTACAAAACAGATCTTTCTTTTTCTTCCAGAGAACTAGTTTATCAGCATACCACTATCTCTCTTATCTAGAAAAGGTAGACTCTTAATAAATATCTTTTTAAAGTATTATTTTTAAAAGTATTATGAAAATATCTGTCTTATTTAAATATTCTATGTGTTTTTAAAATAAATTTTTTTAAGTAAGCAGTATTCCCATCATGGGGCTCAAACTCACAACCCCAAGGTCAGGAGTTGCTTGCTTTACTGACTGAGCCGGCCAGGCACCCCTTAGATGTGTTTTTAAGTCTTAAGAACAGTGGCCCTGTTTTGGGTCCAAAAATGTTTCAAGGGTAAATAAATTTATGAGACTGCTTTTTATTGATGGCAAGGGAAAAATGGGATTCATCCAAAATGGGCCTTCTGGTCAACTTGGCTACCGTGCAGCTCTTCTATAAAGGAGGATATTTATGTATGTGGATGTGGTGAAAGCTGTTTACATTTCTGTTTGTCACATTTTAAGTTACACTCTGGAAGAGCTAAGTTTTTGGTAAATCTAGCAGTATCAGAAGCAAGTTGATATCCCATTCAGTGTGTGATGGTTGCTAAGGGACCATTCAATGTAAATTAGGAGTAATAATAGCTCTGGTTTAAAAGGTCAGAGAATTAGGACAGGGAAGGGAAAATGAGTCCCTACAGAAGACAAGGGTTTTGCAATGACAAATGTGGATGCCTGTTACACAACTCCTTTCTGCACTGTCCGGTGACGGAGAGCCAAGGAGGAATGGGGGACAGCACAGGGATGAGGAAAGCTACAGTCACTCCTCGTTGGGGCCCAGGCTACTCTGGTCTTGGCTTACCTTGGAATAGGTGCAAATTACTACAGAAAGCATGTTTGCTAGCCAGAGTTGGCGGTTTCAGCAAGCGCAAACTTCGGCAACAGCACCAAAGAGAAGAAAAAAAATCTCTGGCAGTAAAATTGTAACTCCTGGGCCACAAACAGCCATACCAAAGGCAGCTAGAAAGTGCCCCAAACCTGAAGAGCCCCCAGAGGCATGGCAACGGGATGGTTCATGGACTGTGGAAGTGCTAACGATGAGTGCGCATTTACTGCAGGACTGCGCTAATAAACACTTTCTTGGTATTAATCCATTTAATGCTCACAACAGATAAAGAAACTGAAGCATGGATGGGTAAATCCCTGCCTGGGGTGCTCAGTGGATAAGGGGAGCCAGGATTTGAGCCTCTGTTCTCAACTGCTCAGATCAAGTAGAAAGAAGGGCTTGTGTGGATGGCGGTGGTCTGACCTGCAGTGATCGGGGCAGGGTGGACAGTGAGGATATAAGAAGCCTGAGAACAGTAAGAGAGAGATGCCGATGGCAGATTGAGGGGTGGGGACGAGACAGGGCCCAGCTCAGGAGGTCTACAGCCTGAAACAGAGGGAGACAAAACCTACCTCCAATACCTAGACAATCTGCTATCGCCTGGCCAGGTCACACCATATCCTGAGGCCATCGCTGAGCCCCCCCTACAGTTAAAGCCAGCTCTAGGTGGGGGATTTAAGGGGTTGGGACTGTCAGGGAAAGGGCCAGCCAAGGCTTGTTCTCTTCTCTTTAGTAGTTCAGCGTTGAGAGAGAGGTTAGGCAGTTTCTAGAGGGGACCATGCTGAGCTGTATGTCGGGAATGGTGACCTATAATCCAAGGGGTGCATTATTATCACTCTGTTGGGCTGGGGATTGGGACAGAGATTCAAGCTCCTGAGACAGTCAGAAGCAAACCCAAACTTAGGGGAGAAAATGGGAATCTCCGTGTCGTTGGAATAGAGTGAGCACCACAAATTGGCGGGATGAGCACAGCCTTGGTTCTTCCTTGTGAACTCCATCTGTTTATCCCTGAAGCCCACTACTGCTTATCAAAGAGCCTCAGACACCATACTCTTCCTGATCCCGGCAGGAGTTGCATCAGGGGGTCACAGAACCAGCCAGGAGGGTCCTTGGCTTTGGGAAGGATGGAAATCAAACATGAGCCAGCAGGAAGTGAGAGCAGTTTATTGAAGACACAGGGAGAGCAGCTACCGATGAAACATCAGGGAGACAGAAAAGAAAGGAGCATGAGTCTCATCTTTGTTCAGAGTCTGGGTTTTACTGAGGACGGTGGCCTGGTGTTCGTGTCCTCTCCGGCATCCAGGAACCTGTTAGAACAAAGACAAAGGCCCAGGTGTTATTCCTTGGAGCCACGGGTTCTTGGCGCTGAGATGTCTAGCTCTGGTGTTCTGAAATACGCCTGTGATAGATTCTCCTGGTCATTCTCACGTGGTCCTTCTTTAGATGTTACCTATTCTAGAGAAACCAGGAACTCCTGTCCCACTTACGAGGAGGACAGACACTATTGGCATTACAAGGCACGTGTAGGGTGGGAGAATAGAAGCAGGAAAAGGAGCAAAAAGCAGATTTTTATGGAGTCCTTCAGGTTCTCTGTCTCATTATTAGCTGATGAAAATCTTTGTGGATTACTGGTCAAGTAATTACAGATCAACCACCATACGAACACACCAGGGGCTAGACCTTCTGTTTGAGGAGCTCCTGCTGCTCATTTTTACCAACCTGATTTCTGCCAAGTGACTTTGGTGTTTCTGGATCCAATAGCAATGAAGACAGGCTCTGGCTTATAAGAAGTGAGCTGGAGGTTGGTTGCATCCCCTCCTAGCCACCCCCTGAAGGACCCGTGTCTTCACAGAACAGTTTTCTCTCTCCTTTTATTTTTTTTATTTTTAAAGATTTTATTTTTAAGTAATCCCTTGATTTCATTTTATTTTTAAGTAATTAACCCAACGTGGGGCTCGAACTTACAACCCCGAGTTCAAGAGCCCACCAACTGAGCCAGCCAGACGCCTCTCTTTCTTCTTAGAAAAAACAGTTTTAGGAGATATAATTTATATACCATAAAATTCACCTGTTTAGTGTCCAATTCAATGGTTTTTAGTATATTTAAGGAGTTGTACAAACACGACACAATTCAATTTTAGAAAATTTCCATCACCCCAAAAAGAAATCTCTTGCCCATTTGTATTCACACCCCATTCTTACCCCCAGGCCTAGGCAGCCGCTAATCTACTTCCTGTCTGAACAGTTTTGTATGCTGCTGATACGGTGTTTTGTGCAGACTCGGCATCTGCCCTGCACCTGGGGTGAGGGAGAACACGGACACGTTGACTGCTTTTGTGTGAGCCAATGTGCAGTCCCACAAACTGATAAATTTGGTAACTTGACCAAGTTAATGTGTTAAAAAATACTATTGCTTGTCACCTTTGAATATATTCTGTGAAAGACCCGTTCAGAATGATTGGCTGACTTGAAGGTCCCAGCTTTTAGATTGCCAGATGACTGTAGAGGTGCCCTTGAGAAAGTATGGGGTACGGTCTAGATTTTTTTGGTTTCCCATTTTCTTTTCCTCTGCAATTCCATGTCACTGATGTAACACGTACCTTGGGCTGTCCTCAGAATACGAGCTGCTATTACAAAGCAGCCCTCATGAGGAAGCTGGTCCTGCATTAGACTCGGAACCTCACATGCATTTGCATCTTGCCTGTACTGTTTGATTTGTGGACAGCTCCCTCTCCTTTCTCTGGTTGACCCTTTGCTCTTGCGGTTTTCCTCCATTGGACCTTCTGGATTCACCCTTGCTGTAATTTCTCCCATTTACAAAAACCCTCACTTTGACCTGGTTTCCCCTTGGGACACTGCCCATCATCCCTGATTACCTTCTCAGAAGCTTCGGTGATGGAATTGTCTAAGGTAGCCGTCCCTACCTCGTCTTCGGTTCTCTCTAGAATTCTCTCTGGTCAGGACTTTGTACCTGCCACTCCACCAAAATGGCCCACGGTGCTGTTGCCAGTGACCTCCTTGTGGCCAACCCAATAGCTGACCCTCAGCCCCTTGTAGCTTATCGGTTGCATTGACACATTGATTATTCTTACCTTCCTGAGACACTTTCTTCTCCTGGCCTCTCAAGCAGTCCTGTCTCTTGCTCTTCTGTCCCACCGCCCTTCCTCTTCAGTCACCCATGCTGGCTACCACTTATCAGCTCTCTAACATGTATGAACATGTTGGGGAGCCCCAAGTCTCGCTGCTATACCTCATCTCTCCCCTGCCTGCGACACCCCCTGCGTGACCTCATACAGACTACTGGGTACATTAGATACTCTCTCTGCTGACTTCCCAGCTTATACCTCCAACCCATCCCATCCTAAAGCTATGGGACTGCAAGAGAATTGTTCACGGAGATGCTGGAAATTAGATGCACGGAGTTAGGGAGGGAGATGTGACAACAGAAGCAGGGCTCAGAGTGATGCAGCCATGAGCCAAGGAGTACAAGTAACTTCTAGAAACTGAAAAGGGCAAGGAAACCAATTTGCCCTTTATAACCTCCAGAGGGAACAGAGCTCTGCCAGCACCTTGATTTTAGCCCCGCGTGACTTATATTGAAATTCTGACTTCTAGAACTGGAAGATAGTAAATCTCTGTTGTTTTAAGTCCTTAAGTTTGCGGTATTTTGTGAATGTCAGCAATAGGAAATTAATCCAGTGGTAAAGCTGGCGTTGCAGTACCGGTCTCCTGCCTCCCGTGCTGATGCCCTTCCTGCCACAGCTCTGAGCTGGTGATGAAGCACAGTGATTCCTTGAGCAGCTTGAAAATTGCCTGGCCCTGGCCCGAGCCCTGGGCTGTCACAGAGGCATGGTAGGCGATGCAAGATGGGAAGCCTCTTTCCAAAAGATACGGCCGCCTCAGGTGTGATTCAGATAAGGACAGCTGCCAGGGTTTTGAGACCCAGAATCCAGGCTGGTCAGTGCTCGAGAATTAGGGAGGCCACTTAGTGCTCTCTGCCTAAGTGCTAACGAGACCTTGGACTTGGGATCAGGAGGCCCACTGGAGTGGAGCAGTAGGACCTCAGCTACTGAACAGTGCTCCTGGGTTGGAACCAGAGCAGAAATGAGTGGGGCGCTTGGGTGGGGAGGGCTGGACCAGCAGGCATGCATGAGAGCCCTGTGGCGGTGTTAAAGGCATCGAGCGAACGAGACTTGGGAAATGCAGTGGTGAGCCTAGGCCCCTTAGCTCGGGGCTCGTGGGAAGGCTGGGTGACCTGAATCACTTCTTCCCACTGGGACTGCTTTAAGAACGGAGGGGGGCCTGGCAAGTTTGGAGGGAAAGGATGTCAATGAAGGCAGCTTCTGGAAGCTGAAGAAGGTGGGAACAGTTACGGAAGCTATCATGTTTTCCACCAGCCTCGTAGACGATTCAGTAGGGTCATAACAATTTACAGGTCACGCAAAGTCCTCCTAGCACTGGACTATGACTGTCATATAAGGTCACGTTTCCTTTTAAACGCCCAAATTCTAATAGCTTAGTGGCTCTCAACCTTGGCTGGATAATGCAATGGACCTGGGGAGCTTTGAAAAATCTTAGGGCCTGGTGCATCCCCAACAGGGGTCCTATCCCTGGCTTGACATGTTGGGAGGCAGCCTGGGCACTAGGATTTGAGGAAGCCACCTGCTAGTGTAAGCCCCACCATCTTACTGGTCATTGAAAGGGGAACATGCTGGAGAGCAGCTGACAAACCCTAAAGATAAGCTGGCTTCTGGGGCCCACAGAGCCAGGCCTATCCTCAGGGACCCTCACAGGACCACTCACTGCCAGGAAAAGCCAGCTTGTCCCCTGGCCCCCATCACCACCACTCAGCGAGCCGACCCCACTGCCCCAGCTGGCTGCCCCCTTCTCTCACCCAGCATCAAGGCCTGGTCTGAGCTGCGTTTCCAGCCCCAGGATGATCGACAGCGGGAAGGTCCACTCTCTAAGGGGGAAAACTGCCCTCCCCCTTATGGCCTCCAAAGATATTCGAATACAAATGTGCAACATCAGCACTTTCCGGGGAACTGTCTGAGCAACCTGTGGCCTGCAGAACCGCCTCTTCCAGTGGCAGGGGTAGGGTAGAATCTGAACCTTCACCGTGGACCCCAGGAAACAACCACCCAAATAACCCAGAGAGTAGTCGGTGGGCGTTCACAGCCAGGGCCCATCCGGACAATGGCCCTGGGTCTCCCAAAGAAACAGTCTTTAGAGGGGGGCAGCTTACAGAGTTATAAATACAAATTAGTTACAAAAATAAATATTTATATAGAATGAGGAAAAAAACCACAACGAACTTCAAATTGTAAAAGGCTGAAAATGCCTTAAGTAGCACAAAATGCAGGAAAACAGCCTGACGTTTTAATTAATCAACAGCCTGACACACCTTTATGTTTTTCCCTATTCTTTGGATGGCATATGCCTTGATCACTTACCTTATTCTACAGAAGGCAGGGAAAGATCATATTTTCTCTTTGGCACAATTTCAGATTAGCATAATTTCCTTTAGCATGACTGATGAAAATGTACTTTGGCTGGAACCCCCGATGTCATCAGGACAAGATGCGTCAGATTTATTAAAATGGAATCTGACATGTTGGGATGCATAAAACACACAACTCTACAGAGACGGCACCAGTGCTGGTAGTATTTTCCAGGCTTATGAAAAGAGTATGGTATGTTTATAATCGTATAAGCTTCATTTGTAGAGACTGTTCCTGACAAGAGAGAACATCCATTCTGACTAGGGTTGCTGAGAACTGAACCCACTGCTTACGATTTTATATGCCTGGTGATTCAAGGAATTTTCTGCAGAATTTCCATAGGAAATTTCCAGCTCCTGGCTCTGTGCATTTCAAACTTTGTTTCTCCTCCTACCCATATCTTTCTGTTGCTGGACGTCCCCACATATGTTCAGGTTACAGTACGGCCATGAGCCCTCAGCTTCCGTGACCAAGGAGGGGCCCCTGCCCAGAGCAGGGTAGCCCTGTCCCCAGAGGACATTCTTGTACCAGGGAAGTCAGCAATAACTTAACTCCACCAAGAGGTGACTGTAGGTCCCATAAATGGATCCGCTAAATCCAAACTCAATGGATGCCCACCCTCATGTCCTTTGTTGGATCCCCAAATGCCACGGCCATTCCACTGTCACCTGGCCTGAAGGTGAGTGTGACATAGAGAGTTTGGAGTAGACATGGGCAGTGGTCTCACTCGGTGGTTAAAATATCCTACCTTTAGGGGCGCGTGGGTGGCACAGCGGTTAAGTGTCTGCCTTCAGCTCAGGGCGTGATCCGGGCGTCATGGGATCAAGCCCCACAGCAGGCTCCTCTGCTATGAGCCTGCTTCTTCCTCTCCCACTCCTCCTGCTTGTGTTCCCTCTCTCGCTGGCTGTCTCTATCTCTGTCGAATAAATAAATAAAACCTTTAAAAAAAAAATCCTACCTTTAGGGGTGCCTGGATGACTCAGTTGGTTAGGCATCTGCCTGCAGCTCGGGTCATGATCTCAGGGTCCTGTGATCCAGCCCCACATCAGGCTTCCAGCTCAGCAGGGAGTCTGCTTCTCCTTCTCCCTCTGCTCTCTCTCTCTCTCAAATAAATAAAATCCTTTTAAAAAAACTTACTTTTAGAAATTTTACGGAAATAGATGATGATGTTTCCAGGGTCTGTGAAATGAGGTAGCAGAGAGAGGGACCCTGAAGCAGGAGCTCCAGAGGTGACGGCCAGCTGGAACGCACCTTCTCTGGACAGTGCGATACCCTCCTCTGGCTCTTCGCCTGTAGGTCTTCTGGGGGGGGTGGACCTCTAGACCTGAGGAAATGGGACTTGTCTTTCATCTGAATAGCCAAAAGGCCATCTAGAATGTTTTTCCAACAAAGGACACTGCCTCAAAACTCAAGCCTCCACCATTGGGGTGGTGGGGAGCCTTGAAATTTTAATTTAAAGTTTTTCCAGCCTCTCTTTATTAACAGCTTTTTTTTTTTTCTATTCAGAACTAGCCACTTCCTTTTTTATATCTTCAAGGACACATTGCTGATGTCTTTAGTTATCTGTATCAGTCACTACATTTATGTTTTGCAAACTGGCGTCCATAAGTTCTTGATGAGAATTTAAAAATGTTATATTGAACAAAATGTCCCAGGTGCTCTGGAAAAGTTTAGAAGATTTTTTAAAAATAAAACTAAACATCCAATTACCACAAAACCCAGCACCCTCCCTCTTAGGCTTTCATCCCAGAGGAATGAAAATTGACGTTCACACAACAACCTGCACATGAATGTTCATCGTAACTTTCTTCGTCATAGCCAAACACTTGCCACCACCCAGATGTGCTTCGACTGGTAGATGGTCAGACAAGCGGCTGCACCTGTACCACGGATGTTACTCAGCAGCAAAAAGGAACATACTATTGACACACACGGCACTTCGGCTGGATCTCAGGCCATTATACTGAGTATAGTCCTGACACATTGCATCTTGTATGATTCCATTTGTATAACATTCTTTAAATGACCAGAGGACAGATTAGTGGTTGCCAGGGGCTTGGGGGCTGCATGCAGCACAGGAGGCAGATGTAGCTCCAGGGGTCCTTGTGGTGACAGGACTGGTCCAGATCTTGACTGTGGTGATGGAGACGACACATGTGATAACATCACATAGAACTAGATACACAAAAACTAAACACAAACGAGGACGTGCATGTAAACCTGGTGAATTCTGATGAAGATTCGTACTTTGTCATTGACATTGTCAGCGTCAGTGTCCTGGATATGATAGGACTGTAGTTTCACAAGATATTACCACTGGGGAAACTGGGTGACAGACACATGGATCTCTCTGTATTATTTCTTAGAACTGCAGGTGAATCTATAATTATCTCAAAATAAGGAGTTTGGTTTTTTTTAAGATTTTCTTTATTTGAGAGCACGCGCATGAGTGGGGGGAGGGGCAGAGGGAGAAGGAGAAGCAGACTCCCTGCTGAGCAGGGAGCCCGATGTGGGGTTGTGGGGCTCCGTCCCAGGACCCTGGGATCATACCCTGAACCGAAGGCCAACTTTGAGCCAACTGAGCCACCCGGCACCTCTCAAAATAAGAAGTTTAATTTTTAAAAAAGTTACATGGTTATTTTCATGGCAATAAAGAGATAATTATTAGCATATTCTGGATGATCTGAGTGCCCTCTTTATAGCCTTGTAACTAGTTGCCCCGGGGGCCGTCTGTGCTGTCTTTGGCATGAAGGTTTATTGTCAGTCACTTTGCCCCAGTAACAACCATTAGGCAAGAACAGAGTCAAAGACAAGCCTCCCCAGGGAGCAGGCTGAGTGTCAGGCATGTGGTATAAACCAAGGAAGCTTTTGTAAGGCAGGACTGGAAAAAAAAAAAATTCTTACGGATCCCCAGTGTTGGTTTTCATATTGTAATGCTATTTAAATACCTATAAGCTCATCTACAACTATAAAACCAAAACAAATACTAACCAAACATAATAAAAACGACAAAACCAATAAAATTCAAATTAGTGACATTAATTTGAGACGATGAATGATGTCGATGTGCTGAAACGAATTTGCTGATCACTTGTGGAGCTTATATTCACACTGCTACAGAGCTCGCCTGCCATCTCCGTCAGAGCTGGGATCTTTACACCTTGAACTTTCTAGGGCGCTAGGGAGCAAGTAGGAAAGGGCCTCAGAGCTTCCAGAATAAATGTAGCAAGGACTGCTAGTTCTCTACCTGAATAATACGCATGTGGCTCCGACACAGCCTCGACCAGCTTGGTTAGCCAGTTCCCTGGTCTTCACAAACAGGGCAGGGGTGCTCCTGCCGGCTGTGCCCTCATGAAATGACCACAGACAATCTGCCATCATGGTGGGATTGGAAATTTATGAAAAGCAGGTATAGAAACTAAATATTTTAGCACTTGAGAGGAAAAGGCACGGAGCTTTGAGAAAATCACTGTATGACTGTATTGCACAGTACATAGTGTCCATGATAATAACTCTGAGCAATAAATGAAAGGTTGAATTAGGTTAAGAATCTCATGTTTAGGAAGACTGGGCAGTGCCATCTGGACCCTCATGTGTTTTTGAGATCTGGTCCTTGAAGGAGTAGGCCTCAGTTATCTCCAGACCTGGGCATCTGTGGTGCTCCCTCCCAGTAAGGAGGAGGCAGCTGTGTGTGCACATATGTGCATGTGCGTGTGCGTGTGTATGTGTGGGGGGCGTGTATGTGTTGTGTGTGTGGGCTGTGGGGGGGGTTGTGTATGTGGTGTGTGTGTGGTGTATGTGTGTATGTGTGGGAATGTGTGTATGTGGTATGTGTGGGTGCATGTGTGTATATAGTGTGTATGTGATGTGTGTGTGATGTGTGTGATGTATGTGTGGGGTGTGTGTGGTATATGTGTGTATGTGTGGGAATGTGTGTATGTCATATGTGTGTGGTGTATGTATGGGGTGTGTGTATGTGGTGTGTGTGTGCGGTGTGTGGGGTGTGTGTGGTGTATGTGTGTATGTGTGGGAGTGTGTTTGTATGTGGTGTATGGGGGGTGTGTGTGGTATATGTGTGTGGGGGGGGGAGTGTGTGTATGTCATGTGTGTGTGTGGTGTATGTGTGGGGTGTGTGTATGTGGCATGTGTGTGGGTACGTGTGTATGTGTGGGGGTGTGTGTATGTGGTGTGTGTGTGCGGTGTGTGGGGTGTGTGTATGTGGTGTGTGTGGTGTATGTGTGTATGTGTGGGAGTGTGTGTATGTCGTGTGTGTGTGGGTGTTTGTATGTGGTGTGTGTGGGGTGTGTGTGGTATATGTGTGTGTGTGTGGGAATGTGTGTATGTCATGTGTGTGTGTGTGGTGTATGTGTGGGGTGTGTGTATGTGGCGTGTGGGTGGGTGCGTGTGTGTATGTGGTGTGTGTGTGGGTGTGTGTGTACGTGTGGGGGGGTGTGTATGTGTGGTGTGTGTGTGTTTGGGCGTGGGATGGGGGAGGAGAGACTGAATTCATTGACATGCAGGACAAATGGCCTCATGCACGATTCATCACGCCCCACCCCCACCCCACGCTCAAGGCTGCTGATAATTGTCCCCCGTTTCAGGAGTTTGAGGCAGCACATCCGACCTTCTGAGCTTTCATCTTCACACCTCTTCATGCCTCTCGTGACAGATAATTATGGCTGAGTATGAGCATCAACAGGAAAGCAGACCTCTTATCTTCACATTGGGCACTTAAATGAGCATTTTAAGACAAATTATTAATAACTGCTCGAAAAAATATCAGCAAGAGCTTCTGAGATACGGGATTGTTGTATTGTGACTATGGAAGAGAAAAGGCCATTTCTATGATAAATAGGGGCACTTTTATGAAGTAATTAAATATTAATGCATGCAACAAATATTTATTACATACGCTCAGTATTCGAGACACCTTATTAGGGGCCACAGGGTACACAAAGCCATACGTGATTGAGTTCCTGATCTACTGAGGTTTACAACCCAGACTTTAGAAAACATTTATGGTTTAGAAGTCTTACGCTATAAAGAAGTGTCAAAAATGTGGTTGCGTCCTAGCGCTCGAGGAGGTGAGAAGCGGGCGTGTCTAGTGAGAAGGGATGCCCAAGCTGCCCCCGAAGGACCGGCCGTGCAGTGACGGGCAGGGCCGGGGAAGGGCACGCCGGTGGAGGGACAGTGTGAGCAAAGTTGTAGCGTCAGCTCCTGACGGAGGAGCAGCTGGAGATGGACAGAGATCCGGCTGTAAAGCATTTTTAAATGCTGGGAGGCCACTGCCAGCTTCAGGAAGAAGGCCTGGAGAGGGGAAGGAGAAAGTTTTCAGTGGTTTCAGAGAGCCTGGGAAGACTGTTCAGTGAAGTCAGGAGAAGGGTGAGCCTCCCTTTGGGTCAGAAGATTGCATCGTGTCTGATAAGGCTGTATGGGGGACAGCAGGGCAGGGACCCAGGCTCTAAGGCATTCTTGCCCCCGCCTCCGGTGTCTTGAAATTAACCTTGCAAATGTCTCCTATCTGCGGGTTGGCACGTGCGGTTTTGAACCGATCCCAGTCATGTGGTTTCATGCGAGGTGCCTGAATCTCCCCCAGAAGGTAACCCACAGCTGGCAGTGAGTCCCAAACCTCTTGCTGGAATCGGTCAGCAGCCTTCTTCCTGCTGNNCATGCCTGGGACCCAGGGCGTGCACGGCATATGCAGAACTCATAACTGCGGTCTCCAGCAAAGGCCTCGCTCAAGTCAGACCTTCACCCACTGGTTGGTTCATTCAGCCGAGTATTCTGAGCCCTACCGTGTGCCGGCCGCTGGGCCAGCTCGGTGGCTGGCAGCCACAGTGACCTTCCTCTGAAGTCCCGCACTCAGGAACATCGGTGGCACATCTATGTTTGTCTCCCAGGCCGGTTCTTCCCTCTGGAGGTGGTGAGAGCGGAGGGGTCACCTGCTGGGTGGGATCTAGACTAAGCACCAGTGAGGAGTGGATTGAGGGTCACCTCTGTGTGGAGCCTGGGGCATAAGCCATCATGTCACCTCTGCATGTGTCACCGTGAAGGAAGTCCCACGGCTGGTGCCTACCAGGTACCGCGGGCCATGTTCTTTATGATATCTTTATGTGATATCACACCTGATCCCCTCAGGGCCGTTCCGTGAACGCAGCACTGTCACCCCCGTTTTCAAGATGGAGAAACAAACGTGTTTTAACAAGGATTATGTAACGTTCCCTGGGTTACACAGCTTGTAAATCAAATTTGAATCCAGAACATTCTGGCTCCAAAACTTAGGCCCTGGCTTACTTGCCCTACAGCCTAAACGCCCCTACCGTCACTGTGGATCAAAGATCGGATTGCATTTGGCTGCAGGTAATGGTTGCTGGGCACCACGGCCTGCACAGGTGTGCTGCTACGACCTGATTTCCAGCACTTAGCACAGGGCCGGGCACACACCGGAGGCTCAGTAGCGTTTGTGACACGAATGCAGGGTTTTCCTTTGATAATAACTGCACTCATATCTTCCATCGACATAACATTGTATTGTTAGCGCTTGCTCCCATTTCGGGGGGTGACAGGGAAGACCCTCTGCTTCTCTACCTGTGAAAACAGCTCTGGGCAGAGGCCAATGCAGGCTGAAATCTCTCCATTTTGCAGAGGAAGACACTGAGGCTTAGGAAGTTTAAGTGACTTGTCTGAAGTCCCAGAGGAAGGGCATCACGGTGTGGAATTCAAAACCCCTTTCTTTATTTTTCTTCATTTATTTCTTTACTTCGAGGTCGGTACTCCTTCTCCATCACTTGCCTTTTCCTCTAAATGACGTGGTAGAAGGCGAGGTGCACGGACTTTCTCTTCTCATCAGCATTCCCTCCAAACGCGGTGTAGAGATTTGAGGCCATTCTATTAAATGCCATGAACCAGCAGCCCCCAGCCTTCCCTTCACCATGTGGGCTTCCGTCCTGCTTTGGGAAGCACCTGTGAGCCTCGTGTTCTGAAGCCAAGGGGAGAAAATGTATTAGGTTCTTTAATACGATAATAATATAGAAGAAATGTATGGTGCCCCAGAGGGAGAGCATTACAAATGGATGAAAGGTGATTATTTAATGTAGAGGCTTTTTGGGGGGGGGGTGTAAAAAGAAATAGAAGAAAATAGCATATAGAACCCTCGGCCAATGGAAGGCAAAAGGGGGCCTGTTCCATCGGCACCCCTGCACCCCCTGCACAGTGAGGCCATTTTTAACACATCCTATTTTGTCATTTTGAGGCAGTTCTGCAGTGTCTCACTTCTTTGCCTGTCCTCAGAGCGTTTCTAGAGCTCCCAGTGAAGGAAAGGTGCATTTGGCCCTGTCTTTCCTTCCCTTACTTCTGCAGGCCTTGCCCCCACTGCCTCCCTCAGGGTTCTCTGGTTCTTCCTCGAAGTGAAACCCTGGGCCAAGCACAGCAGGGATGGGTGATGGCCAGGGCGGTACTCCCAGGTGCCCCCTCCGCCCAGTCCGCCATACGGGGACGGTCAGTATGCCTGGCTCGGGGCCCGCTGTGGGCAGCCCCCATGAGGGTCAGGGAGCCGGTCAACCAGGGAAGCCAGGCCTTTGCTGACACTCACACGTCAGGGTCCTTCATGTGTGCTGGTCTCTGCTACAGCGTTTTCCCTCCCAAACTCCTGGGCAGGTTGTCATGAGCTCCCCCCCCACAGGGGGCACCCAGGGGCCGGCACCCCAGAGGCACAGCCCCAGATGGGGGTTCTGCCCACTGCCCTCCAACTGCAGGCCTCAGCCTGCCCTGTGGGCACCATGCCAGCCCTGGCGAGTGGGGAAGCCGCCAGGATGCTCCGTGCAGCCTAGTTCTGCCCTGAAATCCAACTGTGCTTCACCAAGGCCACCGGCCATTCCAGAAGTGAATTCTTGTTTCCCCAGGTCTGTTCTTGGGGAGGCCCCTGACCCTCCACCACTATGGTCGCCACCTGCTGCGGATGCTCTCTGACTCACCCAAAGCATCTTTTCTCCTTTGTCTTGGGCCTGCTGCCCTCCCTGTGTGGTTTCCTTATTCCGCCATCTGACAGGTAGGGTTCTGTGAGCTACAACTTTTGCCCTAAGCTTTGCTTTTCATTTCTTTTCATTTCTTTTTTAAAGATTTTATTTCTTTATTTGTCAGAGAGAGAGCACGAGTGCATAAGCAGGGGTAGTAGCAGGGAGAGGGAGAAGCAGACGCCTCGCTGAGCAAGGAGCCCGATGTGGGACTTGATCCGAGGTCCCTTGGATCATGACCTGAGCCGAAGGCAACCACTGAACCAACTGAGCCACCTTAGGCGTCCCTAGCTTTTCTTTTTGATTTCTATTCTCTGTTCACGCTGCCCTCTCATTGGCTCCAACAAGCCACGCAGTTCCATCTCAGGTTGGGCATGGAGGAGACCACTGGTTCCCTCCAGGACCAAGAGGGGTGGGGTGGGGGTGGAAGGGCCCAGAAGCTTGTCTTGCTCTCATCTTCCCGAAACCATGCCCCCTTCCACTGCAGGTCTCCTCTGGTCTCCACCTGTCTTGGACTCACCTTCCAGCTTGCGTGGGCCCAGGGTTTTCTGGCTGGGCCCCGCCTCCTCCTGGGCACTCGGCTCCCCTGCACTCAGGGTGGGGCAGACGTCCCCCAGGTGCTGTGGGCGGTTCTTCCACCCCGTCAGAGGCCTGGCCCGGATGCGGCTCCGGTGGAACAGCAGAGAGGCGAGGGCAGTCATGGCTGGTGGGCTGAGGCTCTGCTCCTGCGTGGCCCACACTTCGGGTGCTGGTTCCTGGAGACCAGGTCTCCTAGCATCGGGCGAACAGGCAGGGCCTGTGTTTGCTCGTCATCGATCTGTTTCTGGAATCTGCTCATCATGGCCTCAGCAACCCTCCGTTGCTGTCTGGCCAGGGCTGGGGTTTGCGTCTCCTTGCCATGAACACCATGGCACTTTCTCCCTAGTTCTCCGACTGCCTCTGTGTCCCTTAGTTTCTCAAAACACACCACAGAGTGCCAGCTATATGCTGATAAATATGGGGACACCTTCATTTTCCTAAAACAGAACATCACACAAATCCACTTCTGCTCTTTCTCAAAGGCAAGGTCATCACGTACAGAATTTCAGTTTCTTCCGAGTCTAACCAGAATGAGCCAGCCCCCTGAGCCTGGCCACCTGGGGACGTGGATACCCTCAGTGGCTGGACTTTCTAAGCAGAGGTCCTGGGGAGTGGGGAGCTTCTCCCAACAGCCAGCAGCAGGCCACTGCCTGGTAGCTGTGACAGGTTCTCCTTTCTCAGAGGTCCTGTCCTGGGCCCTGAGAACACAACAAGATCTTAAAAAGGGAGTGACGTCCAAAAGAGACAAGACAGAAAAGCTCCAGGAGCTTGTGAAGGGCAAGATCAGGGGAGCCGGGAGTTTCTTGGTGGAGGTGTGCAGAGGGAGTGAGCCTACCATAGTTGGCATGGGCATGAGGAAGGGAGCCCCTTACCTGTTTAAGCCTTGGGGGTCACTTTTCTATTCCTTGCAGTGGCATGCAATTCTATTTAACATACAAGGGGACAGAACAAGACACTAGCCCTTGCCATCTCTACTGCCATCCACTGATTTTTTCTTTCTCAAGCCCGCGATATTGGTGCAGTCTGCTCTTTCTGCCTCCCTCCCTCCTTGTGGCACACGTCACATGGCCCTCGCACTGTCTTCCTTCACACCTTCCCAGGTCCCCTTGTGATGTTTCCTGTAGCACCTCTCCTGCCCTGCACTCCTAGCCCTCTGGTCCTGCTTTATTTTTCTCCCCAAGCACTGCTCCCCTTCCGTCATGTATTTGCTTCTTTATTTGTATATTATTTGTCTATCTCCCCTACAATGTGACCTTGATGAGGATGGGGTCTTTGCTTTGTTCCTGCTGTGTCCTTGGTATCTAGAAGAATGCCAACTATCAGAGCCACTGTGGTAATATTCCTTGAATGAATGCATGAATGAAACAAGAAGCCTGGAGGCGGAGGATAGGGCTGGTGTGTGGCCCACTGAGGACGTGGGCTCTTTCTCCCTCATGCTCACAAGTTGCTTTCTCGGCAGCACATCCATATTCTGGGCAGGAGGAAGATGACAGCCAAAGGCCAAAAAACATATGCCTACTGGTGTGAGCCCTTATGACAACAGAAAAAGAAGAGCTTAAATCCCTCATGATTAGAACTATGTTACAGGCCACCAGCTGCAAAGGATGCTGGGACATGGCCATTGGGAACCCATGAGGTTGAGCTGGAGAGGAAGAAGCAGGGAAGGGAAGGAGGATGGCAGCCAGCAGTGCCTGAACTCTGTCCCCTGCTGTCCTCTGTGCCCTCTGCTGCTTCCCCAGGACCTCATTTGCTCTTCGGGAAGAATCATCTGGTTGGTGAAAGGAGTCTGGGGGAAAAATAACTTATTTGGGGAATGCGTACCTCCCAGACACTGCACACACTTAGATACAATGGGTGAGAATTCAGGTCCTTGGGGAAGAACCCTTTTTACATCATTTAGGCAGGAGAAGGAATTATTTTCCTTTGAAATGGTTCATTTTTAACCTGTTCAGTTGTTCAGTCTATACAAACGTGGGTGTGATATGTTACTTTGTGAGCCTCTGGAATTCTTGTCTTCTTTTATTGGTGGGAAAACCATGTGATGTTTAATTTCTACACTTTACTTAATATCCAATCTGTGCTCAAAGTCCACTGCCCTTTTGAAAGATGGGTTGAATAAAACTGGTGCGTCTGCGTTGGTGGAGGCAGAAGTAGGGTGAGCGTTGCTGTGTGTGGTTCCTCCATCAGTCCCAAAGCCCAGGACTTCAGCAGAGTTTAGCAGAAGGGGAGCCTGGAGCAGAAATTGTAGTAGGTCACCTTTGCTGGAACTGAAGTTGAGCATTCTTTTGATTCTGGACCCACCTCATTTTATTTTGTAAGGAAAACCAGAAATGGCTCACTGAAAAGAATCCACATAAAAATGATATGTAGGAGTTTTTGAATAAAAATAAGTCATAAATAAGTAATAAATCCTCCATAGGACCATTGGAAATGGATAGCAATAATGCCGTGTTTACTGCCTTACTCCCAAAGTACAGATATTTATTATAATTCAGGGCAATTCATTGTACTAGTCGGGCATTTATAAAATTCTCATCATAGTATTAGAGTAAGAACCCATTTCCTAGGAAGTATTGTTGTAATAAACTGTAATTAGTGGCTTGTAAATAGCCATAATTCATTCTTTGAAGGAAAAGTCATGTGGGCAGCTGAGTATCTGTGTGCCCATCGGCTCTCGGAGCGTTTCCATCAGGCCCCGGGGACTCACCTGGAACGCGCCGCACCCATGCTGCCCCGGGCGGGGCTCCGTGCTGCCGGCTCCAGGCCGCCCCACACTGACGCCATCGCTTTTCCCCTGCTGCCGTGGGTGCAGCCCCGGTCCCGGCGCCCAGACCCGATGCCGACCTCTGTTTTCCAGCTTGCTCGTCCCGGTGCACAGCAAGTCGGATTCGCCGAGCCGAAGCCAGGCGGCCCACCTAGAAGAGGAAGCGGGGCAGGGGCCCACAGGCCGGGCTCCTCACGACACGGTGTGAGACCTCGGGCTACAACACGGGACCCGGGCGCTGCTCCGACCCCTCGTGTCTTGTGTTGCAGCCGGAGGGACGCAGGTCCGCAGCAGAGCCGGCAACGCCGCCCCCACCCCGCCCCGGGACTCGACGCCGCTGGTGACACGGAGACAGCAGAAGGCCCGGCTGGGTGGAAGGTAGGTGGGGTGCCTGGCGGGGTGGCCCGTGGGCCGCCCGCCGTCGGACCCCTTCTTGGTGCGCGATCCTTCTCGGTGCAGGGCTTCGCCTCACCCCTGGTCCGCTGCGGGGAGCGTGGCCAGCCGCCCGTGGGCAGGCGCTCTTTGAGCCGGGCTTTGCGGGCGCTCCGCCGCTCAGCCCC
>NW_024424230.1:35784034-35986645 GCF_017311325.1 Ursus maritimus
CCCCCCCCCCCCCCCCCCCCCCCCCCGGCTCCACAGTGAGGCTTGAAGGTCAGCAAGGAAGAAGTAGCTCCCCAAACATCTCTCTGGCTGGTGGGAAAGCCTACCGTTAGACCTGCGTTCGGGACAGCAAGCACTGGCCTTTTTAGTTGTCTGTTACAACGTGAGTGTTTTCTGCAAGGTGCTAGATTAAGTGATGCCGCTGCGGGCACCAGCTGGGTTTCATTTCGTTTGATTATATTACTTTCCAAAGTAACAGAGCCTGGATCGTGAATTCCAAAAGGGAAGAAGCTCCAACACAGGGACCCTAGAAACGGAGGTGGGGGGCGCAAAGGGCAAGCCTCCTTCCCCCTTAGGTCAAAGCCGGCGCTGGGGCGGGGGCTGAGGACCCAAGGTCCGCTGAGTGGCCCCTGCCTTCACAGAGGGTCGGTTTTCTGCAAAGCAGAATTCCTTCCGCCAGGTCGGCCGGGCGTGGCTCGTCCACACCTGCCCCCAGTTCCACGTAGAAAGCACGTTTATTCCCACACTTTTCACCAGCCTCGTGCTGTTCACAGGGCCCCCTCTTTCGGAAGAAATTTACTAGTATTTACATGTAATAGGTTCAGCTTTTTCCTTCTGATTTGGAGGGGACTGGAACGAGAGGAGAGGCTGTCCTGCTGGCGCAACCAGCTTGAGATGAAGGCATGACGTTCAGCCGCCCAGGGAATGCTGCTTCCGCCCTGTCTTAGGAAAATACCGGGGCATGGGAAGACCTTGGAGGTGTGGTTTCGCAGACATCGAGGTATCAGCAGAAACAACTAGATTGCTTTATCTTTGAAATGGAACATAATTGGGGGGTAGGGGAGAGCAGAAAGGGAAGGGGAAGAGAAGAGAGAGGGTCAGGGTGGCAGGGGTTTTATTGTGCGATTTGATGTTTGTGTCGCTGAAAAGGAGCCTAACCTGCCTCGTTCGACATTCATTCACTCACGTTACAACCACAAAGGCTTCATGGGAATGGGGTTCTGTTGGTTTGTTGGTTTTGAGGGAACTTGGAGGAGGCTGGGTTTCACATTCGCAGCCCATGTGAGGTGGCCTGATGATTCGTGCACTGAACTAATTTAGGAGAAATGTTCGTTTGGACACCGTAGGAATGGTTAACCTTCAAGAAATTTAAGAAATCATGGTGGCGAGATGTAATGGTTGATTTTATGTGTCAGTATTTGGTCAAACATTATTCTGGATGTTTCTGTGAAAGTGGTTTTTTTGGATGAGATTAGCATTTAAATGGGTGTAGACTTTGAGTAAAGCTTGTGAGTGGGACTTACATATTACTTGAAGGCCTTGGTAGAACAAAGACTCACCTCCCCTGAGTAAGAAGGAGTCCTGGCAGGGGACTGCCTTTGCTCTGGAACCACACCTCTTCCCTGCATCTTCAGTTTGGTGGCCTGCCTTACAGATTTGGGGTTTATCAAGCCTCTACAATCTCATAAGCCAATTCATTAAAATCTTTCTTTTTTCCTCCCTTCCTCCCTTCCTCCCTCTCTCTATATACATGTCCTGTGGGCTCTGTTTCTCTGGAGAACCCTGATAATTCAGGAAGGGCTATCAGATTTCCATAGAGTAAAATAAAGACCATCTTATCTCTATCATTTGAGGCAGGGAGACTGCTGATATACATGTGAAGACTTATTTTGTTTTCCAAAAAAACAAAACCTGATTTCTAGTTTAATTCCATTGTGGTCAGAGAACATATTCTGTATGATTACAATTCTTGAAATGTGTTGACTTGTTTAATGGCGCACTGTATTCTATATTGATGACTATCCGTGTGCACTTGAAAAGAATGTGTATCCTGTTGTTGGATGGGGGGTTCTGTAAATGTCAACTAGGTTAAGTTGGTGGGTGGTGTCATTCAAATTTTCTATGTCTTTACTAACATTTCTGTCTGCTCATTCTAGAAATCACTGAGAGAGGAGTGTTAAAATATCCAAGTAAGATTGAGGATTTCTTTGGTTCTGTCAATTTTTGCTTCATGTATTTATAATGTGAAGGCATGTCGTTGGGTGCATATATTTAGGATTGTCATGTCCTGTTGAATTAATCCTTTTATCATTATGAAATATTCCTCTTTTACTGGTAATAATTCTTGTCTCGAATCTACTTTCTCTGTTATTAACATAGCCACACGAGCTTTATGATTCATGTTAATGTAACATACATCTTCTGACCCTTTTACTTCTTTTTTTTTTTTTTAAAGATTTTATTTATTTATTCGACAGAGATAGAGACAGCCAGCGAGAGAGGGAACACAAGCAGGGGGAGTGGGAGAGGAAGAAGCAGGCTCACAGCAGAGGAGCCTGACATGGGGCTGGATCCCAGAACGCCGGGATCACGCCCTGAGCCGAAGGCAGACGCTTAACCGCTGTGCCACCCAGGCACCCCTGACCCTTTTACTTCTGACCTTTGTCCTCATATTCAATGTGTACCTCTAATTAATAACATAGACTTAGACTTTAAAAATCCAAGCGACAATCCATATCTTTTATTGGAGCGTTGAGTCCATCTATATTTACTGTAATTACCGATATGGTTGGTGAAATCTGCTTTTTTTGTTCTTTTAAAAAAAATAAAATTTACCCTTTTTCTTTTTAAAGGATTTTATTTATTTATTTGAGAGAGGGAGAGAGATCACATGTGAGCAGGGGGAGGATTAGAGGGAGAGGAAGATAATCTCAGTAGACTCTGTGCTGAGCCCAGAGCCGGACATGAGGCTCAATCTTACAACCCTGAGACCATGACCTGAGCCAAAACCAAGAGTCAAGATACTTAACTGACTGAGCCACCCAGGCACCCTTGCCATTTTGTTCTTATCTTCTATTTGTCCCATCTGTTCTTTGTTTCATGTTTTCTTTCTTTTTTTTTAAATTTAAATTTTTTTTTTTAATTTGAGAGACAGAGATAGTGACAGAGATAGCAAGAGAGAACATGAGCAGGGAGGAGAGGGAGAAGCAGGCTCCCCGATGAGCAGGGAGCCTGATCCTTGATCCCAGGACCCCGGGATCATGACCTGAGCTAAAGGCGCATGCTTAACTGACTGAGCCACCCAGGTGCCCTCATGCTTTCTTTTGTACTTTTTAGTATTCTATCTCTTCTATTTGCTTTTTAACTATGCAGATAGATAGATAGGTAGATAGATAGATGAGGTAACTTAGTGGCTGCTTAAGAGGTTAGAGTACCCGTCGTCAAGTTATCACATTCAATCATGAATTAATACTATACCGCTACAAAAAAAAAAAATAAGAATCTTTAAACAATATTTAACTCCATTTCTTGCTTTGTGCTATTTTTGTTGTATATTTTACTTCTGTATTTGTTACAAAGCCCTGCACACATTGTTATTGCTTTTACTTTAAACAGTCAACCGTTTTTCAAAATCTTTTGCTTTCGAAAGAGTTACAGACTCACAGGAAGTTGCAAAATTAGTACAGAGAATCCTGTGTATCTTTCACCCATCTGCCCCTGGTGGTACCATGTTACCTGGCTGGAATACAGTGACAAAGCCAGGAAATTGTGCCTTATTCACATGCCACCAGTTTTCACGGGGGAGCATGTCTGTGTGCATTGGTATAGTTCCGTTCCGTTTTACCACGTGCACGCATTCATATAACTACACCACAAACAAAATACGAGCCTGTTCCATCACTACTGAGAAATTCCCCTGTGCTACTTATTCCTTCATAGTCCCAACCCCCCCCCCCCATCCCACCCGCAAATTCTTATTCTCCAGCAACCATTCATTTGCTCTCTGTCTCTATAATTCTGCCATCTTGAGAATGTTGTCTGCATGGTGTTATTCAGTATGTAATCTTTTTAGACTGGCTTTTTTTCACTCAGGATAATGCCTCTGAGATCCATGCAATTATCATGTATCAGTAGTTCACTCCTTTTGAAGGACATTTGGGCTGTTTCCATATTTTGGCTATTGTGAATAAAGCTTTAGTGAACATTCGTATATAGGTTCTTGTGTAAGCATAAGTTACCGTTTCTCTGGGATAAATGCCCAAGCATGGAAGTGCTAGGCCAAATGGTAAGTATATATTTAGTTTTATAAGAAACTGCCAAACTGTTTCCCAATTTGGTTGCCCCGCTTAACATTTCCATTAGCAATGTATGAGAGATCCAGCCTCTCCATAGTCTCATCCACACGGATTATTATCGTCATTATTTAACTCATTCCAATTGGTTTGTAACAATGTGTCGTTATGTTCTTAATTTGTATCTCTCTAATGGCTAGTGATGTTGACGACTTTTCTTGTTTATTTGCCATCCATATATACTCTTTGGTGAAATATCTGTTAATGTCTTTTGCCCATTTTCTAATTGGATTGCTTACTTTTTTACTTGTTGAGTGTGCGAGTTCTTTATAATTCTAGATACAAATCCTTTGTGATATCTGTAGTTTGCAAATATTTTTTCCCACTCTGTGGCTTATCTTTTCCTTCTCTTATGGTTTTCACAGAGCAAAAAGGGTTTTAATTTTTTTTAAAGATTTATTTGTTTGAGAGAGAGAGAGTGCATAAGCAGGAGGGGCAGAGGGAAAGGGAGAGAGAATCTCAAGCTGACTCCATGCTGAGCACAGAGCCCGATGCAGGACTTGATCTCAGGACCCTGAGATCTTGACCTGAGCTGAAACCAAGAGTTGGACGCTTAACTGACAGGGCCACCCAGGGGCCCCAAAAAGGTTTTTAATTTTGATGAGTTAATTTAATTTCGCAATGTGTTCTTTTAGGAACCCTACTTTTGGTGTCTTGTCTAGCAACTAAGTAATGATGCTGAGCTTAGCCCTAGGTTCCAAAGATTTTCTCCTATGTTTTCTTCTAAAATCTTATAGTTTTTAATTTAAGTCTGTGGCTCATGTGAATAATTTTTTATATGAGGTATAAAGTTTAGATAGAGGTTTTTGTTTCTGTTCGTTTTGTCTTATGTCTGCCAATCGCTCCAGTATCATTTGCTGACCGGACTGTCCTTCCTCCATTGAACTGCTTTCGTACCTTTGTCAAAAACTAGTTGGGCATATTTGTGTGGGTCTGTTTCTGGCTTCTCCATTCTGTTTTGTCGATCTATGCGTCTGTTCCTCCACTGATATCACACTGCCTTGATTTCTGTAGCTGTGTAGTAAGTCTAAAAATTTCTCCCACTTTATGCTTTTCAAAGCTGTTCTGGTTATTCTAGGCCCTTTGCCTTTCCATATGCATTTTCGAATAAGCTTGCCTTCAATTTTTTTTTTTAAGTTTCTGTTTTGTTTCGTTTTTTTTTTTAAGGTTTTATTATTTATTTATTTGAGAGAGAGAGAGAAAGAGAGTGAGTGAGAGAGAGAGAGCACAAGCCAGGGGGAGAGGCAGAGAGAGAGGGAGAAGCAGACTCCCTGCTGAGCAGGGAGCCTGACATGGGGCTTGATCCCAGGACCTTGGGATCATGACCTGAGCTGAAGGCAGATGCTTAACCAACTGAGCTACCCAGGTGGCCCAAAAGAAAGTTTTAAATAGTCTTTTATGTTTACTCACAACTTTACTAATTCCAGGACTCTTTACTTCTTCCTACAGATCTAAGTCTTTATCTAAGATTATGTTCCTTAGGATTTTTTTTTTCAGTATGTTTCAGCTACTAATTCTATTTTTGTCTCAAAATGCCTATATTTTGTCTTCATTTTTGGAGGATATTTTTACTGGATATAGAATCTAAGTCAACTAATATTTTCTTTCAATGCTTTGAAAATGTCATTCTACTGTCTTGTGAATTCCATAGTTTCCAGTTAGAAGTCAGACATTATTAATATTGTTCCTCTGAATGCAATGTATCCCCCTCCCTACATTGGCTGCCCTTTTTTAAAAATTAATTTATTTATTTTTAGAGAGAGAGCAAGCGAGTGAGAGAGAGCATGCATGTGTGAGTAGAGGGAAGGGCAGAGGGAGAGAATCCTTCAAGCAGACACCCCCCCCACCCCCCGAGCAAGGAACCCCATGTGAGACTCCATCCCACAGTCCATGAGATCACAACCTGAGCTGAAACCAAGAGCCTATGCTCAACCGACGGAGCCACCCAGGTGCTCACAGTGGTGCTTTTAAGATTTTGTCTTTCCCTTTGGTTTTCTGAATTTACTATGATGTGCCTTAGGTGTGGTTTTCTTAGTATTCATCCTGCTGGGGTTAACTTTGATCCTTGGATCTGTAGATTGATGTATTTCATCAATCTTTGAACAGTTTCATTCGTTATCTCTAAAAATGTTTCTTCCCCATCTGTCTTCTCCTGTGACTCCATACATATATGTTAGGCTGTTAATGTCCCACAAGTCTCAGATGTTCTTGTTTATCATTATTATTACTATTATTATTATTATCTTCTCTATATGGTTCATTCAAAAAATGTTCTAATTAAAGAATAATTGCCATACAATATCCTGTTAGTTTCAGGTGTACATCACAGTGGTCCTCTATTTTATACATGGTGAAATGAGCCCCGTGATAAGTCTAGTTATGGTCTTAAGTGGTTCATTTTGGATGCTTTCTGTTGATCTAGCTCTGATTTCGCTGATCATTTCCTCTTCTGTGTCCAGTCTTCAGTCAAGCCCTCCAATGAATTCTTTGTTCGGGTATTGCATTTTCAGTTTTATAAAGAACTGATTGGCTCTTTTTAAGAGTTTCTCTTTCTCTTTTGGCATTTCCCATCTATTCACCTATCCCACATCTTTTCCTCTAACTTTTAAAACACATTTGTAGTGGTTATTTTATAAATCCTTGTCTGGTAATACCAATACCTGAGTCATCATGGGTCTGCTTAATTTTGTATTTTCCCTCTTGATTATGGATCACATTTTCTAGAAATTTTTTCTGAATGCTAGAAATTTTAAGTGATAAATTGTATGGGCACTGGGCTATTTTGTCTTTATCTGAAGATTGTTTTGTTCTCTCAGGCAGTGAAATTACTGGCAAATACTCTTGATCATGTATGTAGCTCCTTGGTTTTAGGCCAGATACATATATATATATAATTTTTGGAAAAATGGATTGTAATAAATCTCACTGGAAAACAGTAGATTAAGTGCTTAGGACCAATGAAAACTACATACTTTAGGACCTAAGGATGGGTGTACTTGAAAAATTAACTCTGGATTAACTGCAGATACAGGTTTTTCAGAATTTATTGGATGAGAATTTCTTTAGACTCTAGTATAATTACAATCATTTTAGATATCAAGAATCTTCAGAGTACAGGTCTAAAAACTACCTGTTTCAAAACATCTCATTAATCAAGTGATTGTTACCACAATTCTTAAATCTTTTTATCACAGTTCCCAGTATCACAAATAATGAGACAAGTTTACAGAGAGGTTGTCTACAAGGATGTTTATTGCGGCATTGTTTATAATAGAGAAAAACAACCCAAATGTCTATCAGCAGATGACTGATTAAATAAAGGCGGCCTTAAGTCCTCTACTACAGAATGCTGTACAAGTAACGTATCTATATTTAAGGGCACAGGAAAATGTGTTCATTTTATATTAACTGAGAAAAGGTTACTAAACAGAGTATATAATATCTATTTTCCATTAACAAAAAATGTTGGAGTGTATAGAAAAAAGTGTGTGTGTGTGTGTGTGTGTTAAAGAAAAGATTATCTTTAGAAATAGGACAACAATTTTTATTTTATTTTTTATATTTGCATCGTGGATCCCAAGACCATCCATTATGTTCATTGATTCACTAGTAGGACTCACAGGACTCAGAAAAGCTTTTATGCTCATATTAAAATCAGCAAAGGGAAAAGGCACATGGGACGGAGTGCAGGATAAACCAGGACAAGCTTCCAGTTGTCCTCAGCCTGTGGAGTCACCCCGACGGTGCTCACTTTGCCCAGCAACAACGTGTGACAACACATGTGAAATGTTGCCGGCCAGGGAAGTTCGTAACTGGGGAGGCTCACTGAGCCTCAGTGTCCCGGGGTCAGTCACACGGGCTTGCACTCTCCACGTTCCGGTCAGAGGTATATACAGCAGGCCCGAAGCCTCAAGTGTACAAAAGCGTTGTTCACCGTAAATCACGTTGTTAGCACCAACTGTCGGGTGTGGCCCAAGGCCGCATACAAAGACACTCTCACCGGGTAGGATACTCCAAAGGCTCAGAGGTCCAAGGGCAGGTCCTGGACCTGGGAAGGTGCAGGTTTGAGCAGCCCAAGCCTGCTGAGGTAACTCTTTACTGTACGATACTTTTCTTGTTTTGAATGTTTTATAATAACCACATATTGCCTTTATCATCACAAACAGTAATTAAATTGGGAAAATGCTGCAGAAAATGAAATGCATCAGAAATGTCTGTGTGTTGTCATTCTAATATTGTTAGATGTCACCAATTCACACCCTCAAAGACAACTTCCCAGGCTGCCAGAAGTGACAGCTGCCTAAGTATAGGTGACATATATCATTAGAAGGAGCTTTGCTGCCAGGAATTCTCTGAACTTTGTAAGTAGTCTCATGAATTTATACCAGAGACCAGGAATCAACTCTCTTCCTGCATTTTGAAGAAAAAAGTCTTAGTCCATGATGCCCACTGACTTTCCTGGGCAGTACTGTTATAATAAATTATAATTAGTGGTTTGAAGCAGATACTTTTTTCCTTTAAAAAAAAGCGTGTGTATCCGAGTAAAGAGCTTTGTGGGAGCTGTACCCTTTGAGTTAGAAAAGAGCTACAGTAGAAAATGGCTTATTCTTTTGGCAGCTGGGAGAAACTGTCACTCAAGAGCCCGAATATTATTCAAACAGGAGAGAATGAACCTCGTAGAATGTTCAGGTGTGGAGAGGCCCTCGGAGCCTTGGAAAATATTCTGCATTGCTTAATGCCGAATGCTAATTGATGGATCTCTGCTGATTGCTGTTAGTTTTAAAGCTGCGTTCAGATTAGGCTTTCTCTGCCTCAGAAAATGTGGCAATTAAAAAGCGCTTTAATATAAGAGAGAAGGGGCCCAGGAGCAACGCGGATGGCTCCGTGAGCTCATCCAAAATAACGACAGATGTGGGGCCGGTGAAAGTGCTCGAGGTGGGTAAACAACTCGGCACAGGCGCAGCGATTTTTAAACACAGGCTCAGAGGTTAGCTTGTGATAGTTGACAGCAGGGAGCTTTCTCCACTTTGTTCCTGTTACCTCCCAGCCCTGCCTTTTCTCCCTCTCTGTTGTCCTTTCCCCACCTTTTCTCCTTTGCTCTCAGCACCCTGGATTCTAGTTACAGTGATGGAAACTTTCTGTGGCTGCCTTCCCTGCGAAGAGCTTCAGCAAATCCAGTTATTTCTAGAACTACTGGAAATAGGAGTAAACCAGAGGTGGGTGATGTAGGAAAGATGTTAGGGTTCGAAGCTGACGGCCCAGAAAGAATTCTGGAGATGTCTTTGGTGCAAAAAGGTGGTTTTATTGAAGCACAGGGACAGGACCCGTGGGCAGAAAGAGCTGCACTGGGGTCAAGAGGAGTGGCCCATTGTGTACTTTCAAGTCGAGAGGAGGTTAGGACTAGTGTAAGTCTCTAAGGAATTTTGGAGGCAAGGTTTCCAGGACCTTGAGGGGACTAGCTATTTTTGGGAAAAGGTCTTTTATCACTGCCTAATAAAGCCTTAGTCATGAGACCCTTCAGATGTATATTGGTGGGTCATGTGCTTGGGGGATGATTGCCAACACATATCTTGCAGGTTTAGAGTTAAAAGAAGTTTCCAAAGGAATTTTTATGTTAGAGTAGACTTAGAGGATCCTGGGGATCGGACAAAGGTTGCCTTTCACCCTTAGCAAAGTTTTCACATGAGGCAGCTGAGCTCCTAGCGGAACGTCACTCGGCCTGTGTCAAGGGCTTGTCAATGGGCTGTAAGTAGGAAGGAAGTGTAATTTTCCCACGTCAGTGGGCAATGGCTGGTAATTTTGTTTCCCCACCCTCCCCTCCCATTCTCTGCCCCCAAAGACTGACTTCTGTGGGCTGCGACAGCTGGGTGTTTTTGCCCTCTGGCTTCTGATTAGATCAGCCAGTGGGAGGCACCAGCCGCAGACGGGAGGATGGGAGACAAAGAAGTGGAGGTATTTTTTCTCCACCCCTGGTCCAGCCTGACTGCTCAGCTCCCATCAAGCACACCCTCTCCTGTGGCAATAGATTCCACCTGATGCCAGTAACAGCTCCCTTTCCTTGCCCTTTGAGGCTTGGGGGTCTAATAGTTGCCTTTATATCCCTTGAAGCTCCTCCATGCTTTTCAGTTCCCTTAACCCTCCTCACCCCTCTGGAAATAATCTATTCTTAAAACTCTCTTTAGGGGGCGCCTGGGTGGCTCAGTTGGTTGAGCGTCTGCCTTCAGCTCAGGTCACGATCACAGGGTCCTGGGATTGAATCCCGCATCGGGCTCCCTGCTCAGTGGGAGCCTGCTTCTCCCTCTGCCTGCTCCCCCTGCTTTGCGCTCTCTCTCTCTGACAAATAAATGGATAAAATCTTGAAAATATAAAAAATAAACAATAACTCTCTTTAGTATCTATCCCTTTTTGAACAGTCACGTGTTAGCTTCTGGGACCCTAAATGACACAGGCAGCCACTTCGGTCCTTTCTGCAAGAGGGGTTAAAGCAAGCATCAGGTACCATTAAGGTACTGGGGAGTCACTTGTCACCTGTGCAGTCAGGTGGCTGCCCTCTTTGCTGCCATGCTGAGGTTCCAGTTAGGGCAGTGAGACACAGGGGGAGGTGAAGCCAGGGCAAGCTAAAGCAACGTGCAAGCCAGAGAGAGAGCTACAACCACAAAGGAGTGGGGGTGGTGATTAGTAATAAATGGAACAGGGAGGAGAGACAGAGGCGAAGCAGCTCACGAGGGAGAGTTCCTCAGCTGCCTCAGAACCCGATGGCGCGCCCCTCTAATCCCTGGGCTAGCCAGCTGCACCACACTCTTTGCTCTTCAGTCCCATATGATCGCAGTTTTCCCTTATGTGCCAACTATATCCTATGAGTGGTGGACCCTTTAGCGGATCACTGTCTGTTCTTCACAATAAAAGCAAGCCTAACTAAAATATGTGTGGGCCCCCAAAGTTGACAGCACACCTTACTTGGGACCTGGAGAACCATAGCGGGCATGAAAGGTCTGGAGAAATAATGGAAGAAGTGGAGGAGGAGTAGGGAATACGTTCCCCAACTCCTTCCCTACCCCTTTTGCATGCTCTTCTCTATGGTTTCTGGAAGGCGACTTGTCTGTCCTCTGTCCCTTTTTCCCTGAATCTGGCAGTTCCAAAAAGTCTGGGGCTTAGAGGATGTGGTACAATGTCGTGATTTAGAGTGATGGCTCTGGAGTCAGCCGGCCTGAGTCTCAGTTCCAAACCTTTAAACTACTAGATGTGAAATCTTGGACAAGTTACTCAGCCTCTAGCTGAACTTCAACTTCCTCATTTGTAAATTGGCAAATTAATAGTATCTAGTCATAGTGGTGTTATGAGTGCTAAGTAGACTAATCCATAGGAATGGTTCAGCGATCAGTGTAGTGGGTTGTATCATGTCCCCCCAAAAGATATATAGTAAGTTCTACATACCCACCCCCGTACCTGCAACTATGACCTGATTTAGAAATAAGGTCTTTGCAAATGCTATTAAGTTAAGAATCTTGATATGAGATCGTTCTAAATTTAGGATGGACTCTGAATCCAGTGGGGAGTGTCCTTGAAGAGAAGAAAGGGGCACCTGGAGATACATTCATAGAGACATAGGGAAGAGAAGGTCATGAGGGGAACAAGGCTGAGACTGGACTGGTATGACCGCAAGCCAGGCTATGGCAGCAGCCATCAGAAGCTAGAAGAGACAAAGATGGATTCTCTCCGAGAGCCTATGAGAGAGCATGGCCCTGCTGGTACCTTGATTTTGGACTTATTTCCTACAGAACTAGAAGAGAAGAAATTTCTGTTGTTTCAAGCCACTCAGTTTGTGGTAATTTGCTATAGCAATCCTAGGAAAACATGCAATCAGTATGTTTTCTCTTGTTACTTTAAGAGGGATCCATGTCCACAGTGACTGAGGAAAGATAAGGGTAACGTTCAGATGCAACTGGAAACAGTCTCTTGATTTTTTGATGTCCTCTGTTCATTTACAAGAGAAGGGTGAGCAGACGGAAGAGATAAATTCATGAAAGTGGCCTCACTGTGATTTCTTTTTATTGTTAATATAATTTTTTTCAGTTTTATTAAGATATAATTGACATGTGACTGGCATAATTTTAAGATGTACAACATAATGGTTTAACTTACATATATTGTGAAATGATTATCACACTAAGTTTAGTTACCATCCATCATCTCATATAGATACAATAAAAAGAGGAAAAAAGGAGAAAAAACATTTTCCTTGTGGTAAGAACTTTTAAGGTTTATTTTAACAACTTTCATATATATAATAGACTGGTGTTAACTATAGTTATCATGCTGTATTTATATCCCTCATACTTATTTATCTTGTAACTGGAAGTTTGTCTTACTCTGATTCTTGAAGAAACAGGGAAATGCTGTGGAAAGTATTTTGGCAATGGCAGAGTAGGCTGACTGACCCAACCCTTCCTTTGGAGGCCAAATTACAAGAACTGGATGAAATAGAAAAATATTTATTTGAAGGCATCAGAGAACTAACAAAACTGAAAAATTGCAAGACCAAGATCTGGGAGAGGAAAGAAGCCCAGAGAGGTGAGAATGGAGTCAGTTTAAACTCAAAGCGTTTGCCGATTCTGAAAGTGTAGAGACTAAGAAGCTGAAGTTCAGGAGACTCAGTGACTTCAAGGAATGAAGATGGGAGTTCAGGATTCTACTAGAAAGAGATCCTGTTGAACTCCAAGGCTTGGGCCTGGGCTAGGAGCAAGAATGAACCAGAAATAATCAGTCCTGGGAGTAAGAATGAACCAGAAATAATTAGTCAGTATATGAACTGAAGCCATTTCAAATTCTCTTAATCCCTTATTGGATTAAGATGGTCTGGGATTGAGAGTGCCTGTAGCTGCTTACCAGAAACGAAAGTAAATCCTTCCTGGGGAAAGATACCAACATTCAGGATTCAAATTTTAACTATAATTTTTCATATACCCTGTCTAGTACTTGAAAAAATAGTACCAGGATACAAGGAATCAAGACTATATGACCAAAAATAAGAGAAGCAATAGACAATAGAAACAGGGCCACAGGAGATGCAGATACTTGAGATATCAGATATGGGATTTAAAATAACAAGGCCTAGAGGCGCTGGCTGGCTCAGTGGGAAGAGCATGCGACTCTTGATCCCAGATCGTGAGTTCAAGCCCCATGTTGGGTGTAGAGATTACTTAAATAAATAAACTTTAAAAAATAAAATAACAATACCTAATATATTTGAGGAGTTAAAAGATGCTATTGAAAATTCCAGGTAGCTCAAGGAAAAGGGCAGCTGCATAACTCCTGATCGGTCCACATATCCTCCAAAACGTGTGTAGATCAGTACAAAGAACAAATAAACCCACATGAAACAGCTGACTTCAGGACAACTAGAAGATAGAAAACACGACAAGCTTCAAGTAAGCTGTTAGTATAAATACACTAAATCCCAGCAGCACTGTCTCTCTAGTTTCTAATCCTTTGTGGAGAGTGGTTGGGGGAGGGGAGACTTGGAAAAACCGTGTGGAAGAGCGTGAGTCAAAGCTCATGTTCAAATCACTCTCAGGAAGAGAAATTTCATCCCAAATATAAAAATACTGAAAATGAGTTCTGCTAAATCAAAGCACTGACTACAGGGAAGGGACTTAAAAGTTTGTGGAATTTGAAGTGGAATTCTGGGGAAGAAGAGGGTAAAAGTGAGGTCCTTTGTAAACTGAGTGGCGAGGGGAAGAAAGAAGCAAGAGGAGTTCTAGAATCCTGTGAGAAAAGAATAAAAAAGGAAAGCAAGCTCCTCTCATTCCATTACAAAAAAGCAATCCATTAAAAAAATGTGCATCAATGCACTGACAGAAGAAGGTGCTCTCAACATAGAAATCTTGAGAGACCTGCCTCACCCCATGAATACACGAATGCACTCATCACCTGTATAAAACTTTTATTAGAAGAACATAGAAAATCAGAGTCAAACTTTCCTCCTAAACCCAACCATGAAGCAGAAAACAAACAGATGAACACAGTACTTCAAACTGAATCAATATCCTCAAACATTTTAGTATATGAAAAACTACCTTTTCTTAAGAAACAAAAAGGAATGAAAATAGATAAAAGAAAAAATGAAATAAAAGTTGATTAGACTCAAGGAAATGGAAGAAAAAGACAAAATCATCTCAAGAATGAAGACTAACTTACAAGATAAGTAAGAGAGATCTAATGAACATTTAATCATGGGTCATTGAAGAGAGGCAGAAAACAACCAAGAAAATGAAAATGAAATACAGAGGATGTAAAAGGGATTGTGGAGAAAGTGGTTGAGATAGAAGACAGTCAAAGCAAATTCAACATAATTTCTGCTTCAGGGAATAGAGTAGAACTAATGTTTAAAACTATACAATAGAACTAGGGGCACCTGGGTGGCTCGGTTGAACAGCCAACTCTTGATTTCAGCTCAGGTCATGATCTCGGGGTCCTGGTATCAGCCCCAAGACAGGCTCCGTGCTCAGCAGGAAGTCTGTTTGTCTCTCTCTCCTGCCCTTTCCCCTGCTCTCTCTCTCTCTCTCTCTCTAAAATAAACAACTAAATAATAAAACTATAGAAGAGAACTAATGTTTAAAACTATAATCCAATGGGGCGCCTGGGTGGCACAGCGGTTAAGCGTCTGCCTTCGGCTCAGGGCGTGATCCCGGCATTGTGGGATCGAGCCCCACATCAGGCTCCTCCTCTATGAGCCTGCTTCTTCCTCTCCCACTCCCCCTGCTTGTGTTCCCTCTCTCGCTGGCTGTCTCTATCTCTGTCGAATAAATAAATAAAATCTTTAAAAAAAAAAAAAACACTATAATCCAAGAAAAGACTTTGGAAAAAAAAATAAAACAACCCTGAATCTACATATTGGTAAGTTCCATAGGGAACCCTGGAAAATTCACCCAGAATGGTTGATTCCAAGAAATATCTTAATGAAACTACTAGATTTCAAAGATTAAAAAAAAAAAAAAAATCCTCAGAGCCTCCAGGCCAAAAGACTAAATGATTTTACAAGGGCAAGGGAATTAGGCTAGCAGCAGACTGCTCAGAAGCATCATACAAACCAAGACAAAAATGGAAGCCATTACAAAAAACTCAAGGAAAGAAAAGTGTGAAACAAAAATTTTATATCCAGCCAAGCTGTCCTTCAAGTATCGAGGCTGTAGAATAACAGTTTAAAATATACAAGAACTCAGCAAAACCTGCGTTCAGTGAACTCTCAAATAAGAAGAGGACCTGAGAATAAGCCACAGAGATCAGTGATCTAAAGATAAAAACAAAATCATACATTTCTCAGAAGAAAGTATAAGTGAATGCCTTTATAACCTGGATATAGGCAAAGCTTTCTAGTTATCACTCAAAATATAGGGGCAATAAAAGAAAAGATTGATTAATTTAACTATATTTTAAAAACCTCAATCTTTGCATGGCAAAAACAAACAAAAAAACCCATAAGCCAAGTTAATGAATGAAAATATATATTTAAAACATACATTACAGAGAAAGAGTTAATTGCAGGAAAGTAACTAAAGAACTCAATAGAAAAATGGATAAAAATATATGAGAAGCGTATTCACACACACAATGTCTAAAATCACTCAACATTAGAGAAATGCAAATCAAAATTATTCTGAGATACTAATTCCTCACATAATGGATTGGCAAAGATTTTATTTAAATTTGTTGAGTCTAGCTGACCCACAATATTACATTAGTTTCAGGGGTGCAACATAGTGTTTAATATCTCTGTACGTTTGCCGTGCTTACAGCAGCGTAGCTACCATCTGTCACAGTACAATGCTATTACAATATCATTGGCTATATTCCCTATGCTGTGCCTTATATTTCCATTACTTATTCATTCCATAACTCCCACTCCCCTTCACCCATTTTGCCTATCAAGGAAGCAGTGAAACTTAAGTTCAAATAAATGTTGATGAATAGCATTAATATAAGCTCTGCTGTTGTGTTACTTTTGGCAGGTAACATAACCTTATGTATACCTCATACACCTGTTGGTGAGATTTGATGAATTAATGCTTCTAAGTCATTTAAGACAAGTTGTGGAATAGAGTATGCTGCTCTGTCAATATTAGTTGGCTATTGCCATTGTTATTAACAGTATTTTTATTATTGGAATTGGAATCTCAGATAAGTGTAGCATGGGAGGTAGCAGGGATGAGTCAGGGGAGAAAAAAGCTTGTGAAGTTTCTTAAGTTAACAGAAACACATGTTTAAGTATGTTTTAAATATTTAAGGAAAACCACTAAAAGAAAATGAAGTAAACAAAATTCAGTCAATCTTTAAAAAGGCAGTAAAGAAAAAAAAATACTAAACAAATCATAGTAAATTTGAAAGCATAAATTTAAAATTTAATCACAGTAAACAAATGGGCTATATTCTATTAAAATTCACAGTGGTTACAATAAGTAAGTAAATAGGGGCGCCTGGGTGGCACAGCGGTTAAGCCTCTGCCTTTAGCTCAGGGCGTGATCCCGGCGTTATGGGATCGAGCCCCACATCAGGCTCCTCCGCTGTGAGCCTGCTTCTTCCTCTCCCACTCCCCCTGCTTGTGTTCCCTCTCTCGCTGGCTGTCTCTATCTCTGTCGAATAAATAAATAAATAAAATCTTAAAAAAAAAAGTAAGTAAATAAATCAGCTCTGTGTGGTACATGAGGTTCTCTAAAAATAATAAAGGAAAATATATGCCAGGAAAGTGTTAACAAAAAATACATACAGCATGACTAATATCAGGCAAAATAGAATTTAAGGCAAAAAGCATGTTTGGGGATAGTGGTATTGCTTCATATTGATAAAAGTTATATTCCAATAAGAAGATATAATAATCAGGGGCGCCTGGGTGGCACAGCGGTTAAGCGTCTGCCTTCGGCTCAGGGCGTGATCCCGGCGTTAGGGGATCGAGCCCCGCGTCAGGCTCCTCGGCTATGAGCCTGCTTCTTCCTCTCCCACTCCCCCTGCTTGTGTTCCCTCTCTCGCTGGCTGTCTCTATCTGTCAAATAAATAAATAAAATCTTAAAAAAAAAAAAAAAGAAGATATAATAATCATACAGCATTGTATGTTTAAGAGTAGTTTCAAAGTACAGAAAAACCCCTAATAGGTAAAAAAAAAAAAAAATGCAAATGAAAACCACAGTGCACCACCACTTCACATCCAGTAGGATAGTTATCATCCAAAAGACAATTACAAGTGTCGGTGTAGAGAAAATGTAGAGAAATCAGAACCCTCCTATGCTGGTGGGAGAATGTAAAAGAGTGCAGCTGCTTTGGAAAACAGTCTGGTGGTTCCTCAAGAAGTTAAACATCATAGGTGATCATATGACCAGAAGTTTTACTCCTGAGTATATATCCAAGAGAAATGAAAACATCTGCACAACCGTTTTACATGAATGTTCATAGTAGCATTATTCATGATAATCAAGAAGTGGAAACAACCCAAATATCCATCAAATGGTGCAAAGATAAACAAAAAAATGGTGTAACTATTATTTAGCAATGAAGAGGAATGAAATACTTATCCATGCTACAACATGGATAAAACTTGAAAATATTATGCTAAGTGAAAGAAGCCAGTCACAAAAGACCACATATTGTATGATTCCATTTATATGAAATATCCAGAATGGGCAAATCCATAGAGACAGAAAAGTAAAATTCATGGTTGCCTAGGACTAGAGGAGTTGAGGGGAAATGGAGAGTGACTGATAATGGGTATGGGATTTGGGATGATAAGAATATTCAAAATCGATTGTGGTAATGGTTGCACAACTCTATGAATATACTAAAAGCCATTGAAATGTACGCTTCAAATGAGTGAACTGAGGCATGTGAATTATATTTTAATGAAGCTGTTATAAAAATAAATACAAAAAGAAATATAAGAGAAATTGACAAAAATACAGATTAAAAAATCAGTTGTAGTGTAATTGTTTAATCATGTATGCACAGTAGATTATTCTTGGAGCATTAAAAATGTCCATAAATGTTTGCTAATGCTGGGGTGGGAACTGACCCCCACAGATTTAATATAGTGTGAAGACCATGATTCTAGTCCCAGATTCTGATACCAACTTACTTGGGCCCTGAGTAGAGTCCCTCTACCTCTCTGGGCTTCAGCTTTTTCACCTATAAAATAAGAGGACAAGAGATTATGTGATCACTAAGAACTTTCTATTCTCACAACCCTTAAAGACTTAGAACCTTCCCTTGGTGTGCTGTCTCTGGTGAGCTCTGTGACATTGGCACAAGTCCGGGCATCTACCCCCAAGTGGGAATTAGAGCCCCACCCAGTCAGCAGCAGGCACCTGAAAGATATCTGTGCAAAGAGAAAAGATAGAGTGTATGTTCATTTCACTCTTGGTGGAAGCTATTGCTAATCTGGACCTATGTTCATTTTGGTTTTTAAGGAATATATTTTGTCTTCTATTTAAGATGTAGTCTGTCCTTATATTCAGGAATTTAATGGATATTTGTTTATTTGCATTTTCCTTTCTGGGAAATTTTCCTTTCTAGGAGTTCTTTCAAAAAAACTTAAGCAACCTTTTTTTTTTTTTTTTAAGATTTATTTATTTATTTATTCATTTGAATAAATGGGGAGAGAGGCAGAAGGAGAGGGAGAAAAGCAGACTCCCCACTGAGTGCGGAGCCCAAAATGGAGCTTGATTCCATCACCATGAGATCATGACCTGAGCTGAAATCAAGAGTTGGACACTCAACTGACTGAGCCACCCAGCCACCCCCAAACTTAAGCAACTTTGATCCGAGGTAGATAAAGCAACGAGGGAATTTGCTACTCTGCATTTATTATTGACCAGTCAGGTAGAAACAGGCTGGACAGGTAGGAATGGGAAAAAATAAACTGGAAGGTCAGCAGCATCAAGGTGTAATGGAATGAATGTGCAATTTAGAATCAGATCTGGATTTGAATCTTGGTTCATCTCATTATTAGATGTATGATCTTGGGCCTGCTAAATTACCATTTTGAGCCTCAGTTGTCCCAATTGTAAAATGAAGACAGTAGGCCTTCCCCTATAGAGTTGTTTTAAGAATTAGAGATAGGGTCGCCTGGGTAGCGCAGTCATTAGACGGCTGCTTTGGGCTCAGGGTGTGATCCCGGCGTTCCAGGATCGAGTCCCACATCGGGCTCCTCCGCTGGGAGCCTGCTTCTTCCTCTCCCACTCCCCCTGCTTGTGTTCCCTCTCTCGCTGGCTGTCTATCTCTGTCAAATAAATAAATAAATAAATAATCTTAAAAAAGAAAAAAAGAATTAGAGATAATAACAGTAGCTGTTATTTTCAGCTATCAAATTTGGAAACTATTTTATAACAGCTAGTTACTGCTCAAATACACCAGGGCTGAGAAACTTCCTTTGCAGCACGGAAAGCCATGTCTTTGTAAGCATCTGTGATGGCTAAAATTTCATCTTTATGTTGAGGTGAAATATTCATCCTTTAATTTCCATCTATTGTCCTGGTGTTATTGTTTGAGTGATTGTCATCCTCATGATAGACTTCAGATACGTCATATCCTACTCCTCGCACTAAGGAGTCTCCTGGCTAAGTATGCCCCACTGCCTTAATCTTTCCTTCTGGAACCAGGTTTCCGGATTCTCCGCTGTCCTGGATATCAGCTTGGTGACAGCCACTGTGATTTAAAACTGGGACCAATGGTCTAATCAGGGTCTGATTAACCCAAAAAATGGAGGCTATTTCCTCTCTTGATAATTGTAATGGAGCCTGGAGTGTCATTAGCTTCTTTAGCTGCCTCGTCAAATCCTTAGTTCCTGCNNNAACTTGCATTCAGCCGAGACCTGCAGCATTTTTCAAATGGACTTTTTTCTATCAGGTACTTGGTCCTTTTTATCCTATAGTTGTATATGTATTTTGAAACTGTATGTGTATAATACACACACACACAAACATACACACAAACATACACAGTGTTTACCCCATTTTCAGATAAGGAAACAAGTTAAATTGCTTGTGCAAATCTATATACATGCGTGCAAATAATATCTAACATTTATTGAAAACTCGCTGTGAGTCATCACTGATTTTTACCCCATTTTCAAATGAGGAAATAGGTTAAATCGCTTGTTCAAAATATCACAGCATGTGGCTGTCAGAACTTGTACTAAAGCTTGTGCTTTTTTTTTTTTTAAAGATTTTATTTATTTATTCGACAGAGATAGAGACAGCCAGCGAGAGAGGGAACACAAGCAGAAGGAGTGGGAGAGGAAGAAGCAGGCTCATAGCAGAGGAGCCTGATGTGGGGCTCGATCCCATAACGCCGGGATCACGCCCTGAGCCGAAGGCAGAGGCTTAACCGCTGTGCCACCCAGGCGCCCCTACAGCTTGTGCTCTTAACCACTGCTCTGTACGGACTCCTGACGGGGCACCAAGCACGTGTGCCTACACCAGCCTCTCTTCCGTTAGGGTTGGGAGGGCACTGAGCCGCAGATCTTAGTTAGGTCGTAGTCTCTCGGGGCCCCTGTCCTTAACTGTATGGTGACTCGTTGGGCTAGATAATTTCTGATGTTTCGCTCAGCCCCAAGAATCTGCATACATCCACCAAGACTCTAATCGAAGTGTAGAAGAGAAGTTCAACTTCTGACTTTCTTTCACAGGATTCTGCTTACACTTGAGCTCACACGCAGCAGCGCACATCTGTCCCTGTTGAATTGTGGCTTATCAGATGTGCCGCAGTGAGGAGAGCTTCTGGGGCAGTGTTTCCGCCCACGGCCATGTCGCCGGCCCTCCTTCTCACTGATCCTTTTGGTCTTCTTCCAAGTCGCTGGTCACAAGCAGCAGCCCACACTGGCTGGCAGGGTCCTTGCATGGCCCCTGGAAATACTTCTAGGACGTGGGGACAGTTTTGCATACTTCTGTCTCCACAGCTGTTTTAAAGATGGGTCACATAAGCTTCTTTCCTGGACTAACCATCTGTTGTCTCAACCAGGATGAACCATGACCAGTCTCTAGGTCAGAGTGACCCTGAGCAAGTCCCCTAACTGGCTGGCTGTGCCCAGAGGGGTCAGCTTCCAGCAGGCCCTGTGAGCACTTGGGCAGGGGTGAGGTGATACTGAGGAGCTTGCTTAGACCTCACTCCATCACCCTGTGCCCAGCAGGCTCTGTGGGCCACTTCTGCTTTGGTAAGATCAAAAGCTCACGTCTGGTAAGAAGACAATGTTGGCTTTTGTATTCCTAGCCTTCTTTCCTCTCACCCCCAAACCTAAGCACGAACCTTCCTTTTCTCAGTCAACACACATGCCCTGTCTGAAAGAAATAGAATTCTTTTTATCACAAGGATATATTTTTGCCAGCCATGCCTGTCTCTGGAATGCAAACACAGACCAAGCTCAAGTAACATTTGACTGGTAGAGAGACTCTGGTACTATTCTGGGAAATCTTGGGGGGGAAAGTCTCCTTTTTGGTGCTGGAGATTTTTCTTTCTCATTGGCAGCAGATAAAAGGAATAGAAAAAGTATCTTTTTCTTAAGCAACTGTGCAATGATTGATACATTCCTTTTCAGGACAAGTACCTGGTATCTGCAACCAGGAAAAGTACATGCAATTTTGTAAATTTCTTGTTAATTTTCCCTCCTTGTTTAAAACTACCATTGCTTGTTGAAGAACATGTGTAGTCAAGACTAGGGGGAAGGGTGTCTCACTGGGACCCACATGAGGGAAGAGTTTGTGGTTAGATGTCACCTTTAACCCAGAATTTCTGTCCTGAAGAAAGAGACAGAAAGAAGTCAGGCTCCCCTGCCGCTTGCATAGATAGAGCCTCAGGGGTAGCCCTCTCAGTTCTTTTGCTCTCAAAGGCGGGTAAACCAAACCAGACACCAGGGCATCTGGTCACGTGCAGAATCTCACGCTCAGAGGAAGTTACATTCAGGTAATATGTGGATTTTATAGGGCTTGACTTTCATAAGGCAAAGGAATAGACAGAGGGTATAAGAGATGGAAACCCTTTGTCTGCTCTCTGTCCCTCAGAGTCCTGGCTTTCTATCTCATTGTGGTAAAAAAGAATGTGAACACGACCTGACTCAGACAGGGACGGCATCCCTAATTTTGACAGGTGTTAAAGTAAACACCAAGTGTTTAAGTGCCTGTGCCCAGGTCACTCCATACCAGGTCAACTCCTGACTCTAAACTCACGGTTCTTTCCTTGAGTCTCAAGGGCCAGGTTTCCTTCAAGTGAAGAGCTAACAGGAGCTACCCAGGGCAGGGTTTCTGGAGGGGGCCTCCACTGACCTCACACTTCCTCTCATGCTGGGGCACCCAGCCTCCAGCGCTCTGGGGAAGGAGGTAAACGACAAAGATATTTCTGCCAAACATGCCACCTTTGAGCACGATGTAAGCAATAGGGTTTCTCAGCTTGGAGAAAAGAATTAAGACCGGACCCGAGGCTCGTTTTGGACGGTCTGGCCCTCTGCACAGCCGTGACCGCCACCGCCGAGGGCACTTCTTCCATTCGCTGTCATGTTGCTCTGAGCAGCCTGAGCCAAGCACAAAGCTGGATTCTGTCCCAACTTAGTGAACTGTGGTGACATCAGTTATTCTGGTTTTCTAGCTCTCCGTGGTTCACTTCCTCTGCTGATTGGTCTGTCCTTCATCACTGGACCTTGCTCCAGCTCCGGCTCCCTCTTGGCAAGGTCCGTGGACCATCCAGAGGAGGGCGGCTTTCAGGCCGCCGTGGGTGCCCGCTCCTGGTCCGCTGCCCGCTGCCCTGGCGTCTTGCCTGTTGCTGGCTCTGACCACAGCGCAGGCATTCCCTCCAAACATGCTACTTGATGCCAAGGCCCCCACATGAAGCATTCGGAAGCCAGTTGATACAGAAGCGCTGGAGAGGCGCCGTGGCAGCCGTGCACCCTCAAACCCTTGGACTGCATTGCGTAACATCCCAGCCCGGCTGAGTGCCACCGACAGCCAGCCCGAGGAGCCCATTTTCCTGGTGACAGCGGGACTGGGAGACCAGGGTTCCTTCGAGTGCTGTTTCAGGTGCATTAATCCGCGTTCCTAAACTGGTCACTGTTTGTGCCCCGGATCTGTAGGAGCTCTTGCCTTGACCCAAGAACGCGTCAATTCCTCTGCCTGATCTTAGTTTTTATGATAAATACAACCCCAGTGAGAGACTGAAAGTACAAACAGACAATGGCCAGACCATATGTAACAATGTGACTCTTACAACCTTCGCAGCAACCAGTCCCAGAAGGGCCAGCACTTGGGCAGTGACTGTGGCGTCCCTTTCTTGATCACACCCCCTAACTCAGGAGCGACCAGAGAAAGCGAAAGGAGCTCCCCAAACCAATCCCATGGGATGACCCGCTTCTGGTTAGCCCTCCCTCCTCCAGCTTCCCCATGCCAGCAGCCTCCAATTCGAGCATTCCTGAAGCCTTCCGCTCTTTTCCACTATAAGCTTTCCCACTCCCTTGCCTGCTGTTGAGTCTCCGCCAAGCACCAGGGATGGCGGCTGACTCCCTTGCCATTGCAAGCTCTGAGTAACTAGCCTCTGCCTGTTCTCATTCAGGAAGTCTTTGTTTATTTCCACACTGGGTAAGTATAATAACATAACAGCTCCTGAGCTCCAGCCCCCTCCTACCCTCAACTGCTCAGAGGGAAAATATCCTCAGTAATGGGAAGAGAGTGATGTTATGGTGATGGCTCTATTTCCTTAAAAAAAAAAAAAAAACAAAGTGACAGCAGAGGAACAGAAAAGCATCTTTTTTTCTCAGTGTTTAGCATTGTCTCTGTATTACCAACATTGATGTTAAAGGAAAAGTGGCTACCCTGGGGCCGAAGCTCCACTGAATGGAAAACTCTAGAAGTTCTGCGAGAGAAGAGAGCGTTAAGGATTCCAAAATCCCCGCCCCCCCATAAGTGTCCTTTGTACTTCTAGCTGAAGCCCCACCCTATCCCCCCATCTCACCCCACCTCTCCCCCCTCCACCCCATTTTTCTCTTTGGAGACCTTTCTTTTTGCAGGATAGCTCCCTGGTCCCTCTAGAACCTCCTATTAGTAGCAATTAAAAAAAGTCTTCCAGCAACTTGACACTTTTTGAAATGCTAATTGATGCTAAGCAGAGCCATCAGGCTGTCTTTCACACCTACTCAGTCCCTGCCCCAGGCTTTTTTGCATATTTGAATCAATAAGTTTCTAAACCGAGGAAGTGTGAGATATGCACATAGCCTGCTCCCACTGCCCTTGCTGAAACTGTTACCTGTGGGGACCCAGAAAATCCCATAGCACCCCACAGGCTGACAATGTCTTAACCCTTCTGCAGGTGGAATGCTCAGATCGTTTTGGAAGGAACGGTTGTTAGAGTTTGTCCAACGATTTGCATAGCACTGTGACAAACACTTGGTCGAGCCTGTTGCCCAGGTGGTGAGCTGTGTAACACGAAACCAGCACGCACCACCAGGGAAAGAACGAATGCATAGACGAGATTGCTGAGCTAGGCACAGGACTGGCTGATGTCCACCGAGCAAGAAAACCACCATCACTGGACAAAACCCATTTACAAAGTATTGATCTCTGTAAGTCAGTATCTCATGTCCAGATGGATCCATAGTTGACAGTATGTTAATAGTATGTCAGACCAGGCTCCGTTTCTCTAGAGCAGCAAACGACCCTTCGGCTTGTCAGACGGTGATCTCCTGTGTGTTTAAAGGGGCATGCAGTAATCTTTTGCTTTTGTTTTAAATATTTCACACTTTCGGAGGTTGTCCCTGAAGGATAACAGAATATGCCACTCCAAAAGATGCCTCTTTGGCATAAGGATTGTTTTGAGCTGCTTATTTTTGAGAGAAGCAGGAGAAGCTCTAAAAACGGAGTAGAATTTACTCCTTTGTAAGGGAAATTTACATTTATAAGGAAATCTCCATTTGTAACACCCGCTCCCTCTTTGTACCAAAAAGAGAAGGATGACTAAACCACTGATGTAGGAAAGATGTTAGGCTGTTGAAGCCAACAGCCAAGAAAGAATTCGTGAGACGTTGGAACAAAAAGGTGGGTTTATTAAAGTACAGGGACAGGACCTGTGGGCAGAAAGAGCTGCACTGGGGTCAGGAGGAGTGGCCCATTATATACTTTCAAGTTGGGAGGAGGTTAGGACTAGCACAGACCTCCAGGTATTTTGGAAGCAAGGTTTCCATGACCTTGAGGGGCTAGCTGTTGTTGGGAAAAGGTCATTTATTACTGTCTTATGAAATTTTAGTCATGAAACCCTTCAGATGTATATCGGTGGGTCATATGCTTGGGGGATGATTGCCAACATATATCTTGGTGGGGGAATAGAGATAAAGGAAGTTTCCAAAGGAATTTTCGTATGTTCAGGTAGACTCACAGGATCCTGGGGGTCGGGCTAAAATTGGTTTTTGCCCTTAGCAAAGTATTAACGTTGAGGCAGCTGAGCTCCTAGAGGAATGTCACTCTGCCTGTTTCAAGGACTTGCCAATGGGCTGTAAGTAAGCAGTAAGGAAACGTAATTTTTTTTTGCCTTTGTTTCCCACATCAACCCCTGTCACAGCATCTGACTTAAAGCTGCATGACAGCCTCATCCATGTTTACTGGATTTTTCCTGCTACCTCCCCTAACTTGCCTCCATTCCTACCAACATCCTTCTTTTGTCTTTTGGTGACGATGGTCTCTAAAGTGATGGTGTGGGCATATCAGGGACTTTTAGTGTTCCTGGCCCTCTCCCGGCTATGCGTGAGGTAGACATTATTAAACTTCTGTTTGTTTTTCTCCAGATAATCTGTCTTTTCATACGGGGAGTCTTCCACACAACCTAGAAAGGTAGAGGGAAATTATTTTTCCTCCCCTATATCCATCCCCACATCGACAAGCCTGCCCCAAGACTTCCATGTGAGTGGTCTCATCCAGGGAACACATCTTCGCAGTTCACGACTGCAGCAGGAGTGACCAAAAGCTCCTCTCTGGTGGGCCTTCCTGTCCCGAAGCCCCAGTTCGGGCAGCTTCTCTGACAAAGGCTCTCCTCTACCAAACATTAGTTAGGCCACCGTGAGCCCTCTTCTTCTTCTTTTTTTTTTCTTTTGTATTAAGTTTTCTTTATTAGATTAAGGAAATTGTTCCTACACATAATTTGCTGAGTTTTGATCATGATTACATTTTTTTAACTTTTTAAATTTAAATTTCAGTTAGTTAACATGCAGTGCAATATTGATTTCTGAAGCAGAATTCAGTGATTCATCACTTACGTAAAACATCCAGTGCTCATCAGAACAGGTGCCCCTTTTTAAAAAATATATATATATATTTGTATATATATATGTTTTTTTATATATATAAATATATATATATATATATTATTCTTATTAACATATAATGTATTCTTTGTTTCAGGGGTACAGGTCTGTGATTCATCAGTCTTACCCAATACACAGCTGTGAGCCCTCTTCTTGACTAGGCCTTGACCATGGACTTCTGTGTCCATCCTTGCCGAGTCCCCACTAAGTCAGTTTAGAGAGAATACCCACCCTTGATATCTGATCAAGTTGTTCATCTTCTGCCTTTGTCCAAGTCTTTAGCCTGCCTATAGCAAGAATTTTATTAGATCAGTTTAGCAAGAATCCTGTCCCCTTCATGTCCCTGCTTAGTCATTTTCCATCTACTGACCCTTCACCCTGCTCCTTGACTATAAATCCCCACTGTTTTTGCTGGATGTGGAGTAGAGCCCAATCTCTCGCCCTCATTGCAATAGTCTTGAGTGAAGACTGCCTCACTGCTTTAACAAGTGTCAGAGTAATTTTTCCCTTAACACCATTCTTTCTGCCAGGCTCAGTGTTGCTGAGTTCTGGGGCTTGTAGCAACACTGCCCAGCAGGCACGCTGGAATGGAGAACGATGGCGCCACTGCTTTGGCCAGCACAGTCTCCCCTTCATCTCCTTTTGGTAGTGCCAGCCCCTCTCTTTGGCCACAGGTGGGCACAGGATTCAGGCCTGGGCCATCCCCTGGACATAGGCTGGTCCACATGCTCTGGGCCTGATACACAGACAGTGGTAGAAATAAGGTCTCTTCTGTTGAGGTTGCCAAGCTTGGAAGATGTTAAATTGGGGCTGCCTCTGCCCCCCAATAGGGAATCCCTCTTAAAATTGGCCAGAATGAAGCTAAGATGCAGAGAGCAGTAGGGCATAAGGGGAAGTGTCCTGAGGATATCCCAGACATTTCAGCTGGCCCCAGTCACTCCCAAGGCCAGGACATTCCCTTTGGGTCTGAGTTGAGATTTTTTTGTTAATAGCAGCTGAGAGCCCCGAGTATTGCAGGGCAATGGTTCAATTGCCCCCCTTATACATTCCCAGAACAACCCTCCCTCATCTGACCCACCAACCCCAGGAGCACCTTCCCTGTCAGTTCCCAGGCGCTCTCTCTCTGAGGGGGCACTACTCTGAGCATGTCTGAGCTGGGTGTGGCTTTCCTTTTTTTTTTTTTTCAGTGCTCATAATGATAAGTGTATTTTAATCCCCTTCACCTATTTCACCCATCCCCGACTCCCACCCCCACCGGCCCTCAACAACCACCAGTTTGTTCTCTATATTTATCTGGGTGGGTTTTGTTTTGTTTTGTTTTGTTTCCCTTTTTTTCTTTCTTTGTTTCTTAATTCCACATATGAGTGAAATCGTATGGTACTCGTCTTTCTCTGACTTATTTCACTTAGCATTATATCCTCTAGATCCATTCATGTTGTTGCAAATGGAAGATTTCATTATTTTTTATGGCTGAGTAATATTCCATTATATATATACCATCTCTTCTTTATCCATTTACTATTGACGGAACTTGGGTTGCTTCCATATCTTGGCTATTACAGATAATGCTACAGTAAACAAGAGGGTGCATATATCTTTTCAAATTGGTGCTTTTGTTTTTTGGGGAGTAAACACCCAGAGGTGGAATTACTGGATGATATGGTAATTCTATTTTTAATTTTTAAAAAGATTTTTATTTATTTATTTGACAGAGAAAGAGAGCACACATCAGGCAGAGGGAAAGAGAGAAGCTGACTCTGCTGAGCAAGGAGCCCGATGTGGGGGTTCGATCCCAGTCCCCTGGGATCATGACCTGAGCCACCCAGGTGCCCCTCTATTTTTAGTATTTTGAGGAAACTCCATACTGTTTTCCACAGTTGTTGTACCAGTTTGTTTTCCTACTAATAATATACAAGGGTTCCTTTTTCCCAAATCCTTACCAACACTTGTTGTTTCTTGTGTTTTTTATTTTAGCCATTCTGACAGGTGTGAAGTGATAATTTCATTTTGGCTTTGATTTGCATTTCCCTAATGATAAGTGATTTTGTGTATCTTGTGCCTGTCGGCCATCTCTCTGTCTTCTTTGGAGAAATGCCTTATGTCTTCTGCCCATTTATAATTGATTATTTGTGTCTTTTTGGCGTTGAGTTGTGTAAGTTGAAGGTTTGTATCATGAATGAATGAACGGATGTTGTACTTTGTCAGATGCCTTTTCTGCATCTATTGAGATGATCATATGGTTTTTACCCTTTCTTTTGTTAATGTGATGTATCACATTGATTGATATGTGAATATGGAATAACACTTGCAGCCCTGATATAAATTCCACTTAGACGTAGTGAATAATTTTTTCAATGTGTTGTATTCAGTTTGCTAAATATGTTAGGGATCTTTGCATTATGTTCATCACAGATATTGGCTATAGTTTTTTTCTCTCTTTTTGAAGTGTCTTTATCTGGTTTTGGTATCAGGGTAATGCTGGCCCCATAGAATGAATTTGAAAGCTTTCCTTCCTCTTCTATTTTTTGGAATAGTTTGAAAAGAATAGGTACTAACTCTTCTTTAAATGTTTGGTGAAATTCACCTATGAAGCTATTTGCTCATGGACTTTTGTTTGTTGGGAGCTTTTGATTCCTGATTTAGTTTCATTGCTAGTAATTAGTCTGTTCAGATTTTCTAGTCCTTCCTGATTCAGTTTTGGGAAGCTGTATGTTTCTAGGAATTTATCCATTTCTTCAAAATTGTCCAAATTTTTAGCATATAATTTTTCATAATATTCTTTTATAATCCTTTGTATTTCTGTGGTGTCAATTTTATTTCTCCTCTTTCATTTCTGGTTTTAATTGAGTCTTCCCTTTTTTTTAAAATTTAAATTCAGTTACTTAACATATAGTGTATTATTAGTTTCAGAGGTAGGGTTCAGTGATTCATCAGTCTTATGTAATACCCAGTGCTCAGTACATCACATCCCTCCTTAATGCGGGTGTGGCTTCCCTTTTCTCTTTATAGCTGCTCTCCAAAGTCTGTCATAACAATGCATTAAGGCAGTGTTTTTCAAATTTGAGCAAAGAACAGACCCCTTTCAAGGAAAAAAAAATTAGCAGACCCCCTGTGTGAATTTGAATTATTTTTATACTAAGTGCAAACATACAACATATGCCCATGGCTATATGAAACCAAAATAAATTTTTAACTATGAAACCAACAAAACTCAAATTAAAAACAATAATTTAATGACATATTTTGCTACAGCCACATTGCTGACATTGAGTTTATTGTTAGAAAATCCTCTCTAATTAGTTATGAATTTTGATGGAGAATAAATGGTGGGAGAAACCCTTGGGCCAATTACTGTTTCCAAACATCCTAACATTTTTGTTTCATAATGATCTCCTGAAAGGAGGCAAGCACTTTGGGGTCTGGGAGGGGTATGACCTCCAGGTTCATGACCTGAGCTGAAGGCAGAGGCTTAAGCAACTGAGCCACCCAGGTGTCCCTATTTATTTATTTTAGAGACAGCACAAGCCAGAGGGGCAGAGAGAAAGGGAGAGAATCTCAGGCAGGCTCCAGGCTCAATATGGGGCTGGATTTCACGACCATGAGATCATGACTGAGATGAAACTAAGTCAGATGCTTAACTGACTGTACTACCCAGGTGCCCCATGGCATTATTCTTACATATTTTTAAGTTCTTATCTTTTAGGGAGACACACTGAAAGACAGGAGGGGGAAATATGGTTAGAATATAGATGAAGCAGTACTGACCATGACCTGATTATTGTTGATCTGATCATGGTTGAACCTAATACATGCCAGTTTATTATACTGTTGCCTACTTTTCAACATGTTTGGACTTTTCCACTGTAAATAGATTTTTTTTTTTAAGGAAATAAAACAGTAACAGAAAGTCAGTTTTATTCCCGTACTTAGTACTTAGCTGATACCTCAGCTGTATGTGAATTATTTTTTTTTTTAAGTAGGCTCCACACCCAACGTGGAGCTTGAACTCACAGCTCTGAGATCGAGAGTTATGTGCTCTACTGACTGAGTCAACCAGGCACCCCTTTTATTTTTTTTTAATCTTTTTTTATGGAAGTAGAGAATTTTTTTAAAGAGTTTATTTATTTATTTGAGAGAGAGAAACAGCATGAGCAGGGTGGAGGGGCAGAGGCAGAGGGAGAAGCAGGCTCCCCACTGAGCAGTGAGCCCAACATGGGGCTCAATCCCAGGACCCTGGGATCATAAGCCCATAAGCCGCAGATGCTTAGCCGACTAAGTCCCCCAGGTGCCCCAAGAGACAAGTTCTTTATCATCTGTTTTAAAGAGGTTTCTTCACTGATGTCTTCTAATTCACAGTAAAGTTAGTTTCTGGGAGGTCCAATGCTTTTCTGAGTCCTGATCATTGGTTATAGATAGCCTGGTTTTCTCCCTTTCTGTAAGTTTCTAAGAGTTTCCTTTTGATTATTTTAGTTCTGTAACCTTTCTTTCTTTCTTTCTTTCTTTCTTTCTTTCTTTCTTTCTTTCTTTCTTTCTCCTTCCTTCCTTCCTTCCTTCCTTCCTCTTTCTTTTGGTTCTGTAATTTCTTAATCAAATTCTTTGGCATAGGTCTTTTTCTCCTCTTCATTTATTGTACTAAGAATTCAAAGGGCCTTTGAATGTAGACTGTTTTGCTTGAGAAATCATATTGTTCTTTGATAATTTTTGTACCATTTTCTTTGTTCTTGCTGAAATTCCTATTGTTTGGATATTAAACTGATGCTATTTTTACTGGGATCACATTAAGTTTGTAGATAATGTTAGGAAGAATTGATGCTTCTTATCTGGTAGATTTTCTTACCTTGTACATGTTATGTCTTTCCATTTATTCAGTTGTCCTTTCGGTTTTGCCCAGAGTTTAGAATTTTTTTTTATCATATTTGACATTTTTAATCATCCTATTCCTGCTTTGTTTTTGTGTCATTTTAAAATGAAATCTTCTATTGTGATGTTTGCTAGCTGGTTATTGTTGCATGTACAAAAGCTACTGATTTTGTTTATTGATTTTTTTTAAAGCAAGTTCGCTAAATTCTCTTTATTTTAATAGTTTTCCGTTGTTCATCCCGGGTTTTGCTCCAGGTCTACATCCATATCATCTCCAAGTGAAGTTAATTTCACCTCTTCTTTTTTGAATTTTAACCTTTCTTTCTTTCTATTCTTCAAAAATAAATAGCGGGGTATTAATTTTTTGAGTGTGCTGCTACATTCTCTTTCCTAGTTTTTCCTTTTCTTTCACTATTGATGGGTGATATTGGGTTCTGTTGGTTATGGTGCAGAAAAACACGTGCTTCTGGCTTCCGTGTTTCCTGCAAGTTGGCAGCTGAAGCCAGAAACTGGACCAGACTCAAGTTTAATTCCTTTGGCAAGAATACAAGAGGCACATAATATCTGGTTGTTTTTCTTTTTGTGATCATAGCCACCGCTGATGCTTACTATCATATTAACTCACTGAAGGATTGCAAAACGGTAATATTCTGACATTTCTTTTTAAAATATTAAGTGAACTTTTTATTTTAGCAAAGTCGTAGATTTACAAAATATTTGCAGAGTTAGTACAGAGAATTTAGTGAAGCCTGTACCGGCTCTCCCTGCGGTTAGCATCTTATACTGCTGTGATGCATGTGTTACGACTAATGAACCAATATCAATACCTTACTGTTAATTGAACCGCATACTTTATTCAGATTCCTTTAGTTTGTGCCTATTTTTTTTTTCTATTCTAAGATCCCACCCAGAATACTACAATCCATGTAATTATCATGTCTCTTTCATTGCTAGTTGGAATGCAGAATGGTACAGCCACCTTGGAAAATAGCTTGGCAGTTTCTTAGAGAGTTAAACATAGGCTTCCCATATGATCCAGAAAGGATGCTCCTTGGTATTTACCCAAATGAGCTGAAAATTTATGTCCACACAAAAATCTGCACATAAATGTTTATAGCAGCTTTATTCATAATTGCCAAAAATTAGAAGTGACCAAAATATCCTCGAATAAGTGAATGGATAAATTAGTACACCCACACAATGGAGTATTACTTGGCAATACAAAGAAATGAGATATTAAGCCATGAAAAGACACGGAGGAAACTTAAATACACATTGCCAAGTGAAAGAAGGCAGGCTGAAAAGGCTGCCTACTGTGTGCTTGCAGCCCTATGATGTTGTGGAAAAGGCAAAACGAGGTACTCAGTCAAAAGACCAGTGGTTGCCAGGGCCGGAGGGAGGGAAGAAGGCATGAATGGGTGCTTTTATGGTAGTAAAACTATTCTGTATGGTGGTATAATGCTGGACACATGTTATTGTACACCAGTCAAAACCCATAGAACGTACAACACAAAAAGTGAACCCTAGTATAATCTATGGACTTTAGTTAATAATAATATGTCAATATTGCCTAATAAATTGTAACAAATGAACCACACTGAGATAAGATGTTAACAATGGGGAAAACACTGTGTGTGTGTGTGTGTGTGTGTGTGTGTGTGGTGGGGGTGGGGAAAATATACAGGAACTCTGTATAATTTTTCTGTAACCCTAAAACGGCTCTAGAACATGAAATCTATTAATTTCTAAAAATCTCACTTCTCCTCATTATCCCAATTTTGTTAATTAATTAATTACTTGTGTAAAGATTCGTAGATTCTGATTCTGTCCCATGGGTGCTACTCCATTATTATGAGAAAGACAAAGGCAGTCCTGAGGTGTGGGAGCCAGTGTGATGCTCACAGCCAGGTGTCAGTGTTTGAAGCTAGCCTGGTGTTGGCAGCCAGGCCGTGTATATTCTTCTGTTGGACACAAATCAACTCACAGACCATCAGCACCAGACAAGGTCCCTCTGAGACCATGGTAAATTGAGACAAAACAAGGCCACTTCGTAATTTTGTCTAGGCACAACAAAAACGAGATGCAACCCACAAAATGCCAAAGATCCCCCTCTTTCCTGCTTCTTTACCATTACAGCTTTATCCCTAATCTAGTCTGCCTTCCTTATACATATAATTTATTCAGATGCCTAATTGCAGAAATGTCTCCACTTTCGGACAGTGTGCAATCCAGAGTGGCCCCCACATTTTTGGACTCTCCTCAAACCCTTCCAAATGACAGCCCAATCCTATAATAGGTTTTTCTGACACCCTCTTATGAGACACTCCATGGTTCCCCATGGTGTGTGTTTGCTCTCACTGTAATGAGTAATGAACCCTACTGGTTCAACTACAGGCACTGACTCTATCATCGATTTTGATAATAGAATTGTCTCAGATCTGGCCTTTTGACAAACTGTTCTTTGAGCACTTTCCCACTTTCTGGAACAAAAAGATGTCCCAGGCTCCTTTCGTAGGTTCCCTGCCCCAGCCCTGGAATCAGCCATTTTTCTAAGGAGTCCTGGCTTCTTTTAGTTGAGAGTGATATTTAAAAGTTCTGGGAGGGGTGCTTGGGTGGCTCAGCTGGTTAAGCGTCTGACTCTTAGTTTCTGTTCAGGTCATGATCTCAGGGTGGTGAGATCGAGCCGCATGTCAGGCTCTACACTGGGCATGGAGCCTGCTTGAGATTTTCTCTCTTCCTCTGCCCCTCCACCCCTTAAAAAAAAGTTCTGGGAGCTAAGCTCCTTGCTTTTGGGGTGCCACTGCTTCCAGGTGTGGCCAGAGCTAGGGAATATATATACATACTTTGATTTACACACTTACAAACACTTACGGCTGTATCTTGCTTTGTCTTGATTCCCATGTATATATAGGAATATGCGTTCACCCTGATACTGCCAATTCCAACCCAGCACCACGGGTTCATTCTGTTTTCTCCTTCCTTATTTGTAACTGTCATTTGTCACCCCCTCCCCACCCACCCCTTCCCCCTGCTGGGGCCTTCCTCACCTCACCTGGGCTCAGAGCTCCTGTGCTGGGCCGTCCGCTAAGCACCACAGCTGGGCTCTGAAACACCGCCTGGAGCCCCCGCGGCTTTCCCCCACCTTGCCCTGTGCCACCTGATGGCTTCAAGACTGAACTGAGAGGAAGGGAATGAAGAAGAGGGAGAAAAGCATTTCTGTATTTCCTTTAAATTAAAAAAAAAAAAAAAGAATGGTGTCAGCCAGTTTGGTCTAGGCAAAAACTCTGCCTAAGGGAATATTCATGGCAGCTTGTATATTAAACGTTTAATTTTACTTAACACATGTTCGTTAAAGCATATGCTCGTGTTTTATTTTAATGTACTTTGGTGACCAATTTAGTATAAATAGGATATATTTCAGAGACAGCGCAGTTTGCAGCCTTGCGCCTGTGGAGACGGGTCCACGCGCCGTGGCAGCTCGGGGACCGGGGGCCGGGCGCAGGGCCGGAGAAGGGCAGCGCCAAGCTGCCCCCCCCCACTGGACCTTAGGTGTGGCCCCACCATCGGCGGCATGGGCAGGAAGGAGGGAAGTGAGTGTGGGGCTGGTGGCAGGTGGAGCAGGAGTGCGGAGGCCGGTGGCCCTGCGAGAGGACACTTGGTAAAGATGGTTAGGCAGCCTTTGTTCAGGACCCTCACGATAGGTGCAGGGACCACTGGGAGATTTTGCAGCAGGGGAGAGACACCGCCCTGAACTCCCAATGCAGCATGGGCAAGTGGAAATTTGTCGCCAAGGAGCAGAGTAGGGGTTTGGACTGTCACCGAGAAAGAGCAGCAGCAGTAAGAGGGGTCCTGACTAACCCAACCCGACAGGCTGCTTGCTGAAGGCAGCGAGTGGGATCAGACAGCTCCTGGGGGAAGAAGAGGGGGATGAGGAGCCCAATCAGATCTGGGGGTGATCCGACATCGAGGGGGGGTTCTTGCGGAAACTGGATTTTATAAGGCTGTGCAGAGATGTGCCAAGGAGAAGGCTAAGGAGCCTGACTTAGGTTTGATCAGGCAAAGAGTCTTTGTTAGTCCTCGCAGAATCAGGCTGGCCCATGAGGCCTGTCACCCACTCTGAGCCTGTCATAAGGGACCGTCCTCCAGGGACCCCATGCTGAGCTACCGTGGTTCCACCTCACTGAATATGCCTAGAATCCCCCACCATTTGTTGATTCAGTCAGATGAGGCTTGGGTTCCCCCCCCGAGACCCCATATTCACTAAAATGACTCCCGATAAAGCATGGGTTGCCTCTGTTACATGTGAACTTTAAACTAATAGATACCGTTGAGGGAAGATACCTCCCCGGCACACCACTGCGACACATAGAAGACTTACCGTCACCAGAGCGTGCTTCGTTGGGAAGCTCTGCCCCTCCCTGGAATGTCCCCACCCAGCCTTCCGTCTCTGCCCACCATGCCCACCCTGAGACTCCACTCAAATCTCTCCCTGACCCCAATGCTCACCAGACTCTCACCAGAATGACCCTCTTCATCTTTCCCCGCATTACCCAGGCACACAGGCACGCCTCCTTTCTACCGCCACGAGAGCACGCATCCCGTCTTGCTGTCCCCCGGTTCCTGTCTCTGCAGTCCCACACGGTGTGGGGCCGAACTCAGCAGCCTGGCCCAGAGCCCCTCACCTGGTGGTGCCCAAGGAAAGTTTATAAATAGATATTACCTTCTGCATCATGGACGTCAGAGATCATGACCCTCCAAAGAGTTTCCAGAGCCTTCTCTCCTCTGTATTCTCTTTCTCCATTCCCCCAAGAACTGTAGTGGGTTTTTTGTTTGTTTGTTTTTGTTTTAATAATCATTATCTTGACATTAGACAGAATTGCAGAGCTACTGCGATTTCACCCCGGCAGTGGCGGGGGAGTTTGGGGGGGTGGCATTGCGATCATCAGCTCTAAGGAAAGAAGACTATCCTCGAGTCATGGCTGAAAAGCCCAGAGGAGGCTGACCAAGTTCCTCAAGCAGTGATTCATGTTTTCAGGAAGCTATCAGAAAATTGTGTATTTTACTAGCTGCCTTGGGCGTCCACTCTGGTGAGTTAAGTGTTGACGCGCACCTGCTGCTCCCATTGGTATTCCCAGACTCATCCGCTGGCTCTCACTGTGGGGCTCTGTTTCCTCCCAGCAGGCTGCACCCTGTCCTCTGCCTCCGTCATCTCTGTGAGCTGCTTCCCCCGTGCCCTTGACACTGAGTCGTTAGCCCACTCCCTCAGCCGTCCCTGTGGTCACCCAGCCCTCCTGGCTCCTTTGCTGCCTACAGAGGGTAGATGGGGGATCCGTGATGTTCAGAGATGTCTGTCCATTTTCACAGACCCACTGACTGCTCCTCCCCCCCAACCCAGTGGTTACCCACCCTCCAGAGTGCCCAACCCCTGAACCACCGCCAGCCCTTTAGACAGTGGGAGTGTGAGTCATCAGGTTTTTCTGTCTCTACAGGGGTTTCACTTTCTTTTTTTCAACGTGTTTGGACTTTCATGGGCATCTGACGGCTGTATATTTTGCCAGCAAACGTATAGTCTTCTGATCTGGTTTACTTCTGGGACTGTCTCAACAGGCTGTGATTTGTTGTAGGTTGTGTGTGTGTGTGTGTGTGTGTGTGTGTGTGTGTGTGTAAATAAGGAGCCACAGGCTGGGAAAGCAATTTGCCACTTCCAATTCTTTATCCTCTTAAGGCAGGTGGCAAAGAAGCTATTTTTTTTTAATTGAAGTATAATTGACATAGAATATCCTATTGGTTTCAGGTGATTTCATACTCATACACTGCAAAATGACCCCCGCAATAAGTCCAGTTACCACCTGTCACCGTCCGAAGTTATTATATGATTGACTGTATTCCCTAAGCCGTACATGACATCTCCATGCCTCAATATTTTATAACCGGAGTTTGTACCTCTTCATCCCCTTCACCTGTTTTGCCCCCAGCCCCCAACTCTCCCCACTCCGGTAACCAACAGTTTGTTTCCTGTTTCTATGACTCTGTTTCTGTTTTGTTTTATTTGTTCATTTGTTTTGTTTTTTAGATTTCACGTAGAAGTGAAATCATTCGGTATTTGTCTTTCTATGCTTGACTTATTTCACTTAGCATAATACTCTCTAGGGCCATCCATGTTGTCACAAATGGCCAGATTTCATTCTTTTTTATGGGAGTAATATGCCATTTTATATATATATATATATGTCACAACTTCTTTTTTTTAATTAACATGCTGTATTATTAGTTTCAGAGGTAGAATTTAGTGATTCATCAGTTGTATACAACACCCAGTGCTCATTACTTCAACTGCCCTCCTTAATGCCCATCACCCAGTTACCCCATCCCCTACCCAACTCCCCTCCATATGCCACAAGTTCTTTATCCACGTGCCTGTGGATGGACACTCGGGCTGCTTCCGTGTCTGGACTGTTGTAAATAATGCCGCAGTGAACATGGGGTTGCATATATCTCCTCAAATTGGTGTTTTCATTTTCTTTGGATCAACTTCTTAGAAGTGAAGTTACTGGATCACACAGTAGTTCGATTTTAATTTTTTGAGGCAAGAAGGCCATTTTTGGCGGTGTTCTCACTGGCCCAGCCTGGGGCTGGAGTATCCAGGGGCCTGGCAGGGGGTGGTCCTGAGCAGGCTCTGAGAGCTTTCTCTCCCTGCAGACCGTCCTGCCGTTATCTGAGGCGTTTCTGGGAGGCTCTGTGCTCCGTGCTTCCCTGCTGGCTCAGCGTCACATGAAATCCTCACCGCAGCGCTGGGAGGCAGCTGTTAGCAACCCCATTTTCCAGAAAAGGAAACCGAAGGGGTAGATGCGGTGTCTCCGGCCCTGACAGGAGGCTGCAGCCCTGGACTGCTCCCCCAGCCCGCCCGGACTCGTTACGGGTACGCCGTCTCAGCTCCCGGCAGCACACCCACAGCCTCACCGCGAGAGGCCGCTTTTACTACAGTGCGGGCGCTAGTGGTCCGAATGACAAATAGGTTGTCCCGTGCAAGCGCATGACATGGTTGCAGTCATCTTTATGTGACTAGAAGCCCCGATCTAATTTCTCTCCCTCAAGTAACACGGACCCACGCTCCCCTAGGTCCCCTAAAGGAACTTGAGGGTAGAGATTCCTGCTTTTGTCCAACACACCGCAACCTTCAGACCCCAGCCCCCACCCATGCTTAGGAACTCAGACTGAGCAAGCTGTCATGATGGTCCGCTTGGCCTCCCCCTCAGGTCTCTCAAAGTCTTTCTGGGATCTTCTCTCATCCCCACATCAGAGCACATTCTTGCTCCTTTGGCCAAGGGTGTGATGGTGCCAGAAAAGCTAAGCTGGTGTTTATTATGGGATGGCCATCTAACTTCTTGGTCTTGATTTTAGTCTTGGCCGGTAAACCAGTACAAAAAACCAGACTGGGTGCCCACTATGCCTCAGATCCATCCCGGCCTCTCTTCTGCTCCTCTTCATCACAGACACCTGCGTTTCCCCGGGCCCTTTACCAATGGCCATTGGTAGGCATGCCCAATAGGAGGCCTAGTGGACACTTGGCGGGGGGGGGACAGGAGACTCCCTGGTGCTTTTCTCCCTCTCTTTGCTCTTGCATCTCAGTGGTGCCTGCCTTTCTCCATGGCCCCACTCCTGCCACATAGCCCCTCCCCGTGGTCCCAGCTCACCACGGTCTCAGCATCTACAGGAAGACCTGGTCTGGCTGTGGCCACACACCCCTGCTCCTGCTGTCTCTTGGGCCCTGGTGTGTTTGTAGCTTCCTGCTGGGGCTCATTTCTGCTTTGTCCGCTGTCCCCTGTTGAATTCCCCTGCGCTCCTGTCACCTGATCAGTGAATTCCCTGTATTACCTTCCTCTATTCAAAGACCTAGAGAGATTTCTGTTTTCCTGAAAGACCCCAACTGTCACCACGTGCTTTTTGAACCATCCCGCCGAGACAAAGGGAAGAGGCTTTTGTTCCTCTGTTTTTCTCTGCCCATCTCAGAACTGAGGAGGCCAGAGTTCACTTCTTTAAAAAAGAAAATCTATATTTGTTCTGATTATAGACGTAATGTGTTAGTGAGGAGAGCCCTGAGCGGCAGCCATGAGACCCTCCACTCAGACTGCGGGACCGGCCGCTCGTTCCCCTAGCTGGTCCGCTCTGTCAAGGGGAGTCAGATAGGGGCTCCTGGGTGGCTCACTTGGTTAAGTGTCTGCCTTTGGCTCCGGTCATGATCCCGGGGTCATCGGATCGAGCCCCACGTTGCGCTCCCTGCTCAGCAGGAGAGTCTGCTTCTCTCTTTCCCTCTGCTCCTGCCCCCGCTCGCGCTCTCTCGCTCGCTCACTCTCTCTCTCAAATAAATAAAATAAAATAAAATAGGGAATCCGATAAACATCTATAGCCGAGAGTTCTTACTCCCAGATGCCCACCACCACCCGCTGGGAGCCAGGCTGCAGATCCTTCCTGGCGAGGTCGTGGCTCAAAGCTTCCGTTCACCAAGCAGGGACTGTACCTGGAAACACACGGACACGTTCAGTCAGGGCCTGACAGCAGGCGCTGTGAGTGTGAGAGAGATCCTGCGTGAAAACTTCACATGCCATTTGCTGGGATGGGAGTTTTATCTGATAGGGTCTCCACGGAGCCCAGGAGGGGATGGGGTGCTGGGGAAAAGAGCAGGAGTCTGACGCAGATCAGCCCTGTAACCCCGGAGACCCGTGCGGTTGGTACATTCAGCAAACACGGGAGCCTTCTTTCCTCTGTGATATTTATTTCTTCTAATGTGTTACTATTTGACACCATAGTTATTATACTTTGTTAAAAAAAAAAAGGGACTATTACATCTGAAGGCGGCATTCAGCAGTTCTCTCGTGGGAGGGGAATGGAAAATGATTCTGGCAGAAGAAAACCTCCACTTCAAGTTTGTCAGGTGCCGTTGAAGGTGGCCGTCCTGATGTTGCCACGACGCTTCTTTCCTGATGCTCTGATAGAGGGAATTGCGATGGTCCAGGTCCTTTTTCCCTTGTGTCAGAGCAGTGAGAGCTAATTATAAGATATCATTCAATATACTCTGTGTTGAAGGATGGCAGCCACTCTGTGTTCCCCTTCTCAAAATGCAGAAGCGACTGCTCCATTTCACGGCCAGGCCTGGCTGTGTGAAGTCTATCTCAGTGCACGTCCGGAATGCTAACTGTTACGTTTCTTAGAGCAACTTCCCTTTGATAAAGTTTTCCCGAATAGTAGATGGTGCATCCTACGCTTTTAAGAATGTGCCATGCAGCAGAGAGAGATCAACTGGGGCAGAAAGAGTCTACTTCCTGCCCTCCCAACCCTGAGACTGAATGCTCAGGGGTAATTCTGCTTCTGAGTCCCCGAGGGAGGGGGCACCACCTTCCCCAAAACTCCAGTCTGGCCCAAGGGAAGACCAGGCCCCAGAGTTTGCAAACTAATGCTCGCAGCTATTTGATAAGGGGTGAGAAAGAACCCCTTCCTTTGGGCCCTGGGCATGGCCTGGGAAGAGGACGATGGACCTCAGATGGACCTGACACAGGAATGAAAGGGCCCACAGAGAACAGTTATTCCCTTCCTTAATGTTACACTGTTTTGTTTCTGGAAATCATCGTTAATCATTGGGGTGTGTGTGGGGGGGGGCTGTTGGGTGTGGGGGCATTACTGCCCAAAGACTATCGCAGGGAACTGAGGGAAAGTGGAGCAGGGGCTCCCCCTGGCAAAGCCCTGCGGGGTGGCTCTGGCGTAGGTGGAAAGCGGCAGGAGGAGCTGAAGGCCGTGGGAGCTGAGAACCGCACAGGACATCAGCCATGTGGCTGGACAGAGCAGGGCCTGCGTGAGACCCACACCGCCTTCCTCACAACGGGACGAACAACGAGCTCTGGTCGGTGGGGCTGATATACACTTGTCACAGATTCTTCCAAGGCTTAATGAAGGATTGTCCTAGATGTACCCATTGATCGTGATTTTGTGATTGGTCAGCAGGCATTTCCCCCCCAAACCCATGCTATTAGAAAAGTGAGTTAATATAATAAGTAGCTACTTAAGGGAAAAGTCCCACCCCACGTGTGGCAGATCATTATTTGGGAATGTCGGAGTGTGGTGAAGTAAAGCCTTAAAAGGCTTCATGTTATGATGGACAACCGTGAGGAGTTTTATGCTTTGAAGTAGGAAACACTGACAACAAATTTAAATCTCATTCATAGGATTTATTAAGAACTTTATTCTAGGGCTAATAGCCTAAAACTAGTCCAGTAATGAAATGGTCACTCATCCACACAAGATAGACATTCAAAGTATTTCACAGTTGAGTGGGACACGGGCATCAACCACTTAGATTGCCTGTCAGCACGGAGGGCTGTGCCCCATGATGGCTCTTCGGTTGCCAGTTGTAGGAAGGACTGATGGCTTTGTGGGAGGAAGACGAGGACTCAAAGCAGCCGGGACAATCCGACGCACTTGAAGAGCTCAGGGAAAGGGTTTTTACCAATTTGTGTGGAAGTATTTTAATATTTTGGTGATCTGAATGCCCATACTGTTGCATACCATCTTGGCCCAGCTTGCTTGCTTGCTTCCTCCCACCCTCCCTCCCTCCCTCCCTTTCTCCTTCCCATCCATCCATCTATCCATCCACCCATCTACCTACCCACCCACCCACTCCCTGTACACTCAGTATTCCACCTCGCTGTTCAGCAAGCATAGCCTGGGGACGTGTCCTTGGGGGATCCGCGTCAGAGTGCGTCTACCGATGAGTTGGAATGACTCCTATCCTTGGGGAGCTCACAAGTTATTCTTGTTACTTGTGGGAAGGATGCGTTGTAGCCGCTGCCATTGTGACGATAGTGAGATGTCGTAGAATAACAAATTAAATAAATTTACAGAGACTGTGTTTATCATTTTGTATTTTTGAAAGAAAGTTTGTATTTTCTTGCTCGTTCCCCATTGCAGTTCCACAAACAAAGACCCCGAGATACACAACACTTAGGTGACAGCCGCAGGGGAACAGAGCCAGGAATCTGGCCGGTGGATTTTTCATCAAGGGGGAAAACACTTTGTTAAGTGATTGTGGTTTCAAAGTATGGATTCTCTTCCTATCTTGGCACTGACATTGTCTGACGACCTGGACAGCCGGGAGGGGAGGGTCCAGTGGATTGTGGCTGAGGTGATGCTCTGACTCTGCGGTTACCCAGTGTTTGGCTCTCTGCTGGTTTGATAGAGTACGATGGAAGGAGGGGTCTATTGAAATTCAAGAGTCCCCTGTGGTTGGAATAATAAATTTTCATATAAAATACAATTATTTCATCACCCTCAAATGAATCAAGTGCTTTTCATTTTCTTTCAAGAACCTATTGAATCAAGACAAACGTCCCATTGTTCCCACTGGGGTTTACTCTCTTCCTTTTCATGAAACCAGTGTGAGTGCTTACTTTTCAGTCATGTAGATCTTTCTGTCCTGACTCCGACAGACTCTGATAAAGGGACTGCCTTTGGCTTTGAGGGTGAATGGAGAAACATATTGTTGTTGTCGAATGAAAGACTACCTCCCAGAAGTTGGTTAAGTTTGAGTCAATTTTTAAACTGTCAGTAAGGAACAGCCTATAGGGTATTTGTAAGAGGAAAATAAAATTTACTGTCCTGTCTTCTCTGAACATCACTGAAGGTTTTGGCTAGAGAAGAAGTAACTGCAAGATGCATGACCTATCCTCAGGAGATTTATGACCAGGGTCTGCCTGACAGTGATTTAAGCTAAAAGCACCCAGTTGAAAAGCATGAGAGTTCACTCTTGGGTTATTGGTCGTTCAAAGGGTGAAACAATAACCAAGAATTATTACCCCCCAATCACATCTGCTTGAAGTGGGTCAGCACCTCCTGTACCCAGAGCAAGGGCAGGTGTATCCTTCTACCAAAAATCAGATGGGCTCCTTTACTGTGCATGATGGCTGAAACCACGGGAGGCTCTGTGAACAGAATAGATTGTTCACGCACAAATGATCAGAGGTTTTCATATGCCTGTCAGAGATGTTAACTGAGAAGAGGTCCTGGGGAGCCTGCACTTGACCCTGTGGGCTAGGAAGGGACCCTGGGTGGAAGTGGGGGTGGGAAAGGAAGATAGAGCGTCACAGTCTGGTCCTGGAAAGCGGCATCTGAAAGAGGCAGAGCCAGACATAAGAAGGGGACGATTAGACAGGCCCTGTCTTCTGCATGTATGTGGCCTCCTGGCCACCTCAGGTCTCTCTGGTGACCTCCTTCACATGGACTCCTATAAAGTTGGGGCTTCCGTACTCGTACATATACAACCCCAGAAGGCATCAGAAGGCCTGAACAGCACGTTAGCTATTACAAAGAGCTCAGATCAGTTGTCCATTGCTGAATTAAAAGCCACCCCAAAACTTAGAGGCTTAAAACAACTGTGTTACTTGCCAATGATTCTGTGTATAAAAAAGTGAAAAGTGGCACCAAGAGCCAACAGCTGGTAGTTCTCTGGCAGCTGTAGTGCTCCTGAGTGTACATAAGCAATTTTCATGACATATAAACAATATTCAGAAAAGGCCATCCTTTGACCGTGATGGAATAAAACAGAGGCAAGACTATTTCGTGATCATGCCTGAAACGATACAGAGAGGAGGACATCCCACAACTCAAAAATAATGAAACATCTCCCTCTTCCAGCTAATACAAATTACCACTGTCAACTTTCATCCGACTTTAATCCTCCCACTTTGTAGGTAAAAATTACCAAGAGATCCAGTCACCAGGTTGCCCCTCCTTTCTGACAGCACCTGATCAAACACTCTGCCTCTGCTTCTCTAACCCCTTCATGGAATCACCCAGCCCAGCAAACACCCAAATCCTATAATAAGGTCCACCCACCTTTCCCTTTCTGGTTCCTCTGGTGTACACTCTCCCTTTCTGCCACATGTTTAAATAAAACTAACTTCATTTGACTACGCGTGTGTTTCTAGTGGTCTTTGACATGTGGGTCACTAATTTGGGATGGGCTCAGCTGGCTGGTTCTTCTGCACCTGGAGCCTCTTATTATATGGCTACAGTCACCTGGCAGCTCAACGAGGACGGGATGGTCTAAGATGGCCTCATGCACATGGCTGGTGGTTGGACTGGGTGATCGCTAAGTCACACATCTCCAGCAGGCTAGTCCAGGCATCTTCACATGGTACACTTGAGTGGTATTAAGGCAGCCCCAGTGCACAGTGTGTTTTAAACCTCTGCTCAAATTATGTTTGCTAATGCGCCATCAGTCAAAGCAAGTCACACGGCTAATCCCAGAATCGATGTGGGAGGGGACCACCAGGGGTGTAGATACAAGAAGTGATTGGAGGCCCCCTCCTATAACAAGCTACCATGGTGCTGAACACACGGTTTCATTCAGTTCTCACAAACGAGGACACTGTTATCCTATTTTTACTGATGAGAAAATTCATATTTAGAGATGTTTGAGCCTCGACTAAGGCCATAAAGCTAATAAATATCAGGGCCAAAGCCCAAGACCAGATCACCGAGTCATGCTTTAGAGTTTCTCTCCCCAGAGCCTCAGTGTGGATTTGCCATTTGGGTGCAGACGTATTGTCGCTTTGGTCCGTGGGGCCCTTCAAGTATGTTTTGTGACTGATTTCTTTCGTTTAGCATAATGTTTTCCGGGTCATTCATTCCTTCTTATGGCCAAATAATATTTCATTGTATGGATATACCATTTTTTGCTTATTCATTCATTAGGTGATGGGCATTTGGGTTGAAGTTTCTTCCCCTGGAAGGAAAAGGTCAGTGAGTTAAATTATGAACTTTATATAAGAAATTCATGCCAACCCATTTAAGCATTTTCCTGGGGCAATTGGATAGTGAGGTTTAAACATCTCAATCTACAAACTGCCTTCTCTCCTCTGTGTTGAGGAAGAAAAGGTGTATTCCCCAGGTTGCAAGGATAGAGGGGGAGTCATGAAGGGCCTCAATGCACTGAGACTCTCCCAGAACCGTCTGAGCTGTCTTGCTCCCGTGTTGAGGGGTTCCCCCACAGGAGCCTGTCTGGGGCCCGGGCTCTTACTGTAGGGCACAATTTTATTGGTGAAGCATCTGGACACAGCTTATTTTGTCTATCAGGGATTTCTTCTGTCACCAGATCACCAACTACTGCCCTAACACAGCTGGGAAAAGATTCCCTAAAAATACGGATTGGACCAATTTCTGATTTTTTTAGTTAAACAGAAAAGGCCTAGGGTGAGGGTTGAAAATGAGGAGAGGATCTTTCTCCAAAGCTACTCCACAGCAGACAGCAGGATGTGTGGGGTGCCTGGGACAACTGGCAGGGCTGCAGAAACTAGATTTGGTTCTTAGATAAAGGCCACAGAAAGCAAAACAGTGGTGCATCTAGAAACGTGTTGCCAGAACTGACTGTAAGAGGCAGCGATGAAAATAGTTGTCAGGAGGTGTTCTGGGACCTGCTCCAGCTGCACGGGGGTCCTGGGAGTCCACCTGCCCCCACAGGGTTTACCAGGGGCATCTGAGGGCACCCAGAAATCCACCCTCTTCACAGAGCCCTGGGTGGTCTGAGCACCCCAGAACAGAAACACTGTCCTAGAGGCCACCTTTATTCTTTCCTGATGACGGTGTTCATTTCTGAAGGTGGAAGTCACAGGAGAAAGGAGACTGCTCTGGGGTCTTCCGGAGAGGAATGGATTAGTCCTCCCCTAACTGGAAAATGTAATTGACCAGCACCCATGCCCATTTAGGTCAATGAAAGGAATATTGTAGTATCGGTTCAACTTGTTTGCATTGAGAAACCCTCCAGGGAGGCAGAACCACATCATTTCTACTGGAAACCAATGGATAGTCACAGGTTGACCACGTTACGTTGTATTAGTCAGGGTTCCTCTATAGAGCCAATAGGATGTATAGGTGAAGAGATTTATTATAAGGAATTGGCTGATGTGATTATGGAGGCTGCATCTAAGTCTGAAGCAGGAGACGGGATGGTGGACCGTGTAACCTCCAGGCCAAGTCGGAATCCCAAGGCAGAAGCCCAGGTCCCAGCTCAGACAGGTAGAGAGAAAGAGTGAATTTTCCATTACTCAGCCTTTTTGCTCTATTCAGGCCTTAATGGGATTAGGTGAGGCCCACCCATATTGGGGAGGGCCGTTGGGGTTACTCAAGCCTGCTGATTCAAATGCTAATCTCATCCAGAAACATCTCCGCCACAAGCCCAGAAGAATTTTTAATTGAGTATCTGGGCATTCCATAAGCCGGTTAAATTGACACATAAAAGGAACCAATACATACGTTTTTTCACATTTTAAAATAAAAAGGGATCTGAATGTATTCTATTACTCTGAATTAAACTGGGTGAAGGACCCCCAAGTCACAAGGTCTCTAAAAAGATACCTCATTAACCTGTTTTTTCTTGGGTTTGCTGGCTTCGTGCCCTTCCTCTGTCCCTGTGTTGTAACACTGGGGCTTCTTGACACCCTTTGGTTATCAGACTGTGACTTCCCAAAGCCAGAAGTCGGGTCTGTGTTGCTTTTCCAGTCCTGTCAGCCTGAGATGGTGCCCGGCACACAGAAAGTACACAATAAGCTTTTATTTAAAAATTGAACTTGATACGTGGCCCACCATACTGGTATGTTGAGCAGGTTTCCCAGCCCCCACCAACTCTCTGGCAGAACGGCTTGATGGCATTGTGCAAGCTTGGTTTGACAAATTAATATGAAATACGAAGAGAAATTATTGACATTTTTATGACAGAGAAAGCATTAGAATGAAAGGAGACTATAAAATAAAATTGTAGCAAATGACTAATAGAAGGGGCTCCAGTTAATAAACAATCTTTCATTTGTTTTAGTCTGGTGAATCGTGGCGGCCACTGCTGATTTACACAACAGGCTGGTTCTGACCAAATCCAGCTCAGCTTGTGATAAAGAAAAATAACTCAACAGTAGATACGAAATACGTTTCTTTCTTTTTTTTTTTTCTCACCAAATGTCATTGAGCCATTTAGAAAAATGTTAAAATACATTTCATGGATGATTTTTCTCCAGTAAATTTTTAATCACACCAAATACGCAATAAACAAAATGCAGTTATTTCCTCTATAATTAAATTGACTAAACTCACAAGTTCATCACATTAATTAAAAGAGCAATCACCCAGTTGTAAAATTGCAAATAGCTGGCTTCCTCTTGGGCTTCAGATGGTAGCTTTTATTAGTTCATGTATTTAATCATGTACAGGCTATCATTTGCCCTGAACTGTTTCAGATTTGTTAATTTTGCAACAAATCCTTTGTTAGAAAAAAGTGGAAACTTGAGTAAAATCTGGCCTTTGTCTGAAGCCCATGGTCAGACCTGGTACATGTAGCATTTTTTAAGTCAAATGCCAGCTATGTCCCTATAAATAAAGCTAGTTACCAACTTCAAAGTAATAGCTAACCTTGAACTTTCAGAGAAAAAAGTGTGTTGATTCTAATCCATTTTAAGCCTGGATATAAATGGTTTCAGAACATAATGGTGCAAAAACCCAATATTCCTGGAGACTGATTGTATTGTCTCTATAGACCCAGTGATAATACAACATAATTAAACACGCGGGGCACAAGTGTCTTTGAAATACATTCTCTTCAGGGTGGATAAAGAGAAAAGAAATGGGATTCCTTTTTTTTTTAATGGGATTTTTAAAATGTAAATCTGGCTTTAAAATGTTTGGCTAAGTCATTCTCTTATCCATCTCTCGAATCCCACATGAAGTCCGTATTCATAGACTCAGATTTGGACGCCGTTGAGTCTAATTCCGGACTCAGCGCTGGAACCTGCTCCGTGCTGCTCTAAGCTCAGGCGGCCTCTGAAGGCCGCGTTTCCCTCTGCGAGGAGGGCTGCGCGCTGGAAGCTGTGTCCTTGCGTTATCAGAGATGTAAACCATGTCCCTGTAGTTTCCACAATCATCAGTCCTTGTTCGACCCTGTTTCTGGAATGTGGCAAAAGCCCCCTCACCCCTAGAAATAACCCAAATTCTGCAACTGTGGCTCATATTATCCGTTTCTTAGACTTCTCTCCATTCTGGACACCATATCCCTGGCAGACTCAAACTTGTCAATACTAGTTTTAAAATGCAAATCACAAATTCATCTCTTTATTGAGTGCCATGTACCAGGTATCTGCTAGGAATTGGACATTGTAAATAGATCATTTATTCGCATATACAACAATAGTCCTGTTCTCCAGCAGTTTCTAGTTGGGATAGAATAATCCTGCGCCTCTCTGCACACCTCTCCTTCTGCCCCACCCCAGTCTCCCTCCCCGGGGGAAGCGGCACCTGCGGTTACGTAGGTCCCAGAGTAGTCAATGGGCCATATTTTCCTGGAGAACTAGCTGGCTGAGCCTTTAAAGATCGCCACCCAGGGGCGCCCTGCTGGTGCAGTCAATAGCGTGTGTGACTCTTGGTCTCCAGATTGTGAGTTTGGGCCCCACGTTGGGTGTAGAGATTACTTAAAACTAAAATCTTAGGAAAAAAAAAAGATCACCTCCCATTTGCGGTACCCTCTCCACCTTCCTGTTTTATACCACGGTAAGACCTGGGGCCTGGTGATTGGCTAGCTGCCTGCTCTTTCCACTTGCAGCGTCTACTCCGGTGAGCGGACCACGTGCCCACGTGCGCTCTCTCTGTCTCTCTCCGTCTCTACACTGGAGGCGGAGGTGGAAGGAGGAAGAGTCTCACTTTGACTCCAAGCCAAGACTGCCTATTCCAACTTAATTATCCTAGTGGGTTCTACTTTGTGGATCAAGGGCATTGGTTCAGATTTACTCATGGCACTTTATTCTCATTCTGCTAGTGTTCTTTACACACGGATTCCTCAGTTCGGGCCCCATGAAGCGAAGGCAGTTCTCTGAGGAGGAGAAGCATGACGCAGGCATTTCCGGGGCCCTCCTTCTGCCGAATTCCACCAGATGAACATCATCTGGAATTATGTGTATACATATATATATAGTTATATTTATATATAGTTATATATATCTCCATAAGAGCAGAACAAAAACATGGAGTTTTGTGGGTGGGAAATTGGAGGTGGGGTGGTAACACAAGGGACAGGAAGGACTGGAACTTTCTGCAGGTGCAGCTGGAAGACTATGGAGAGAGATGGCAGCCAGTGGGGGGCTGGGAGAACTACAGGCAGAGAATGCAGAGATCTCCTATTTGGTTGACACATACAGGAGAGAGTAGGGAGAAGAATGCTGGAAGGAGGGGGTGGCCAAGGTACAGAGAGCTCTCTCAGACCAAGGCTTTGCACGTGATTTGGTAGGCGGTCAGGAGCTGCTGGAGGTTGGGGTGTATGGATATGGAAGTGGCCCCTGCACGTACAGTGACCCAGCTGCCTAAAGGGGCCGGGGAGGAGCCAAAAGGCTGGGCACCCGGAGGCCAGAGAGGAAACGCTCAAGCATCACACCCTCACGTGGCCACCCATGGAGCGGGCGGTGCAGCCCCAGGGGCCTGCTCTCTGGCGAGCTTGAGACAAACCCGCCTTGGACCCATCTTTTTTAGCTGCCGCATCAAACTCTTGGTTGACATGGGGCCTGGCGTTGACTGAGATCACCAGGTCCTTTTCTCACAGGAATTCCCTCAAGTCTTCCCACACTCACAATGTATTAGTGATGTGGAGAACGTCTGTGTAAAACCTGACCTTCCTCCTTTTGCAAATTAATCTTTATTAGTGTGAGCTTGACATCCCTGACTCCCAAGATAATTCTGAATCTTCACTCTGTTGTCTATCACTTTCTCTCTTCTTCCCAGCTCTGTTTTGGAAAACTGAAGAACCATCAACGTTTTGCTGAAAATGTTGACAAGGTTAAGAGCAAAGACAGGCCCCTGGAGTTCTAATCGAAAGCCCCACTAACAGCACTGAAGCCACTGACCAGCGGAGCGCAGGGACATGGCTTCCCCGGAGGCACGTCCAGCCCTCAGCCCTCACGTGCCTCTCGGCATTAATCATTTCATTCCATACAGACCTCACCGTCATCAAAGCCTGTGTATTCCCCTGGCCGGCGGACTCGGTAGTGCCAGTGTGATGAGAGAGAGGTCCATGTGACACTGTCATTCTGCTACTTCTGCAAATGCTGCTCGCTCTTACTTTTATTTTAAAGATATTCTCTTTTTTTTAATTTTTAAAAGATTTTTTTTTCAAAGTAATCTCTACATCCAATGTGGGGCTCGAGCTTAGAACTCTGAGATCAAGAGTCACATGCTCCACTGACTGAGCCAGCCAGGCGCCCCTATTTTAAAGATATTCTCATTTTTCTTATACAAATGCAAGAGGCAGGACTGCCGGGCCCTAGGTTTCCACAGTGGCTGCACCAGATGAATGTTCCCAGCAACAGAGCACAAGAGTTCCCTTCTCTCCACATCCTCGCCGGCACTGGTCGTCTCTTGTCTTTTTGAGAACAGCCGCTCTCACAGGTCTGAGGTGATATTTCATTTGGTTTTGATTAGCATTTCCCTGCTGACGAGTGATGGTGAGCACTTCTTCACGCACCTGTCGGCCATTTGTATCTCGTTTTTGGAAAACTGTCTATTCAGTTCCTCTGCCCATTTTTGAATCATTGTTTTGTTTTATTGCTATTGGGTTGTGTGAGTTCTTTATATATTTTAGATGTTAACGTCATATCAGATATGTGATTCGCAAGTGTTTTCTCCCATTCTGTAGGTTGCCTTTTCATTTTGTTGATGGTTTCCTTTGCTGTGCGGAAGCTTTTTAGCTTGATGTGGTCCCACTTGTTAGTTTTTGCTTTTGTTCCCTTTGCTTTGGTGTTAAGTCCAAAAAATCATTGCCAAGACCAATGTCAAGGAGTTTACCCGGTATGTTTTCTTCTAGGAGTTTTATGGTTCCAGATATTATGTTTGAGTCTTTAGACCATTTTCGAGTTGATTTTTGTGTATGGTGTTAAGATAACGGTCCAGTTACATGTTTTTGCATGTGACTGCCCAATTTCATACCACCATTTATTGAAGACACTATCCCTTCTCTGTTCTATATTCTTGGCCCCTATGTTGTAAATTAATTGGCCATATATACCTGGGTTTATCTCTAGACTCTCTACTCTGTTCCTTTGAACTATGTGTTGGTTTTTTTTTTTCCAGTGTCATACTATTTTGATTGCTATAGCTTTGTAATATGGTTTGAAATTAGGACGTATGATGCTTTAACCTTATTCTTAAGATTGCCTTGGCTATTTGGGGTCTTTTGTGGTTCCATTCAAATTTTAGGATATTCTGCATCTATGAAAAATGCCATTGGAATTTTGATAGGGATTGTAGTGAGTCTGTAGATTGCTTTAGTATGGATATTTTAACAATATTAATTCTTCCAATCAGTGAACACTTAATATCTTTTTGTTTATTTGTGTCTCCTTCAATTTCTTTCATCAGTGTCTTAGAGTTTTCAGTGTATAGGTCTTTCTCCTCCTTGGTTAAATTTATTTCTAGGTATTTTATTCTTTTTGATGCAATTATAAATGAGATTGTTTTCTCAATTTCTCTTTATGAGGGTTTGTTATTAGTGTGTAGAAAAGTAATTTTTATAAATTGATTTTGTATTCCACAACTTTACTGAATTCATTGATTAGTTCTAATAGATTTTTGGTTTTCTATATATAACTTATATAGTCTCTCTATATTATATATTCTTTATATAATTTATTTTATTATTATTAAAGAAATTTTTTAAAAACATACCCTGTAGGCAGAATTCTAAGGTAGTTCCGTGCTCACCACCTCCTAATGTTATGGCCATGATTAGGTTTCATTATATGGCAAAGGTGAGGAGGTTTTTCAAATGTAGTTAAAGTCCCTAATGAATTGACCTTAAGTTAATGAAAAGAGAGATTTACTAGAAGGGGCATGACCTAATCAGGCAAGCTCAAAGCAAAATCAACTCCAAGCAATAGACCTCTCTCCTGCTGGCCCCAGTGAAGCCAACAGTCATGGGGGAACTGCCTAAGGAGAGCAGCAGCCTACAGACCTCAGTCCTACAACTGCAAGGAACTGAATTTATCCGCAACCTGAGAGAGTTAGGAAGCACATCCTTCCCAAGCTGAGCCACTGGATGGGAGCCCCGCCCAGCTGATAATTTACCGTTGCCTTGTCAGACCCTGAGCAGAGGACCCAGCTAAGCATTCCTGGGCTCATAGCCCATGGAAACTATGAGATAATAAATGTGTGTAATTTTAAGCCACTGAGCTTGTGGTGATTTGTTATTCAGTGATAGAAAACAGATAAACACACAGAAGTAGAGAGAATAGTACAATGAAGTGCTATTCAAACTGTAATCCATGGACCGTGGTGTCCACAGTCTGTTTCTGATTCATGAGAAGTTAAGTACAGAAGTTGAGAGTAAACACTGAGAAACTTTCATAGCAGTACGACGTTGCCATGACCTCAAAGTGGATATCACTGGACTCATCTCAAGGAGCAGGATGTAGACCAGTCTGGATTTGTTAAGCTTACATGATGAATTATGTATGGTGTGACCTGTGTACCAGACACACATTACAACATGCATAATTTTAAGTTTAGTTTGGCAACTAAAATCTGAAAGGGTACAAAAATAGGAGAAATCTAAGTGTGTATTTTTATAACTTTTAAAAAATCTAGTTTGTTCTTAATTTACCAAATTATTAGTTCAACTAGGAAAATAATAATCCAGTGGCTTATTTTTTAATTTTTATTTATTTATTTTTAAGTAAGCTCTAGGCCCAACATGGGGCTTAAACTCACGACCCCGAGATCAAGAGTCACATTCTCTACCGACTGAGCCAACCAGGCGCCCCTCCAGTGATTTATTTTTAACCCTGTTATTTTGATCCTATGTTTCAACAACCATAGATTCACATAGTCAGGAACTGCCAAGTAATACAGAAAGCCAGCCATAGAGCAAGTAAACCAGTGAACCATTTGTCACCGTAGCTTAAGGAAGGCCCAGGTTTGTTAGTGTGGCCGTTCTAGTCCATCTGCAACGTGAACACGATGGTGGTATTAGCGGTTCTTTTTCACTTCATTTTCCGTTAGTACAACTAGCTCTGAACGATTATATAAAACTATGAAAGAATACACTATCAACAAATGTAGTTTGGAACTAAAGTTTCGTGTAGGAGGCTGTGTTCTGCTAGCACGGCTGAAGGCACGGGAGAATGTTCTGGAGCAATCATCTGGTTAAGGAGCTCGTGAACCAATGCATTGCTTCCTTCACTGACAAAGTCTTGTTGCCAAAAAAAAAAAAAAAAAAAAAAAAAAAAAAAACCCAAACCAAAAACCAAAAACTCAGGTGAACTAAATAGGGTACTTAGTGATTAATGAAGAACCTGTGAGTTACATGAAGGCAAATGCATTGAATTAAAGATCATCCGGCTTTTATGTGAGAGAGGGAAGTGGAGCCTAATTTCTTACTGTGTGCTGAGGTACAATGTTTGTTTTGGGGAGAATTCGGTCAGAATGAAATGCAGAACAAGTCTTGGTGTTTCTGTGAGGTAAGGAATCAGTCTGGTTCAGTGTTTAAAAACGTGACTTGGACAACCAGACTTGCGGGTTTGTTTGTCTGATAGCTTAGATATATTTAATGACCTTGAAACTTCCTTAAAAATAACAAAGGAGGGGCGCCTGGGTGGCTCAGTTGGTTAAGTGTCTGCGTTCAGCTCAGGTCATGATCTCAGGGTCCTGGGATTGAGCCCCATGTCAGGCTCTCCGCTCAGCGGGGAGTCTGCTTGTCCCCCTCATTCTTCCTCTGTGCGCGCTCTCTCTAGCTCAAATAAATAAATAAAATCTAAAAAAAAAATAATAACAAAGGAATGCAACAAAAGATCAAAAGGTAAAACTAAAAGTTAGAATTCCTATAGATTTGTAGGACATATTTCAACAACAATCAGAAATGTGGATGGTGGCCTATTACTGTACACCTGTACATCTGTGAATTTGAATTTTAGTTTCCATCAAAAGATAATGCACAGGTAAGGAAATTATGGCTCTGGAATCTATTTTTTTAAATCCAAAGATGTGGGTAATTTAAATTGCACTACAACTTTACAGGACCCAGTGATGGCACTGGCTACTGATCAAAGACAGAGGGTGAATTCTTAAAATACAGCATTATTTGTTTCATTTTTGGTAGAAGTTAAAAGGATAGCCTGAGCTTGCTGAAATTACTGTAAACTCTCTTCTGCCTTTCCAGTCAACACACCTCTGTGAGGCTGACTTCTCTCCTGGACGTGTCATGACAACAAAACAGAAAAGTTTAGATGGACATTATCCCCTGTGAGTAGTATTGTCAGCAGTCCAAAGTAGGTTAGATAAATTAACAAACAGGAAGTAAGCTCACTCGTCACATTAAAAACTTTAAATATTGACATACATGACTTTTGTTCAAACTGGGTGCAGAGACATTTAATATGGGGAATCTCTATCTTGCTCATAACTCTCTGAGCTGTGATTGGGGAACTGGAAAAAGTTATGAATGTTAAACAGCAATTCCCCAAATTCATCACTTAGATACACACATTCAATGGAAAACATATATAGTTTAAAGCATTCTTTTCTCTTTCCATATGGTATGTTTGTTCGGATTACATTTATTGAAATATAATTTTATGTATGTTGAACCCAATGAAAAATTTTAATTTCTATATTGAATATCTTTTTTTAAAATCATTTAGCTGTTTTGGCAATGAAGTTTTATTGTACTTTATAAAAGTGTTGGTCTACAATAAATTAGAAATTTTTTATTTTTTTAATTTTTTAAATTTTTTTTATTTTTTAAAAATTTTATTTATTTATTTATTTGACAGAGATAGAGACAGCCAGTGAGAGAGGGAACACAAGCAGGGGGAGTGGGAGAGGAAGAAGCAGGCTCATAGTGGAGGAGCCTGATGTGGGGCTCGATCCCATAACGCCAGGATCATGCCCTGAGCCGAAGGCAGATGCTTAACCGCTGTGCCACCCAGGCGCCCCTAGAAACTTTTTAAAAAAGGAAACCAGTCCTCTGGATGAGATGCTACATGGGTATAAAAGTGCAGGGGCCAACAGCTACACCTACAAAGACCTACCCACCTTTCGGCATTCTTGTCTCAGCTATTCGCCCACTTATATATTTTGCAGGAGTATTTTAAAGCAAATCCAAATAATATATAACTTTATACGCAAATACTTCAGTATGTATCTCTAAAAGTAATAACTTAAAAATTCTAACCACAATATTATCATTTTCAACCAAATAAGTAATTTCTAATAGTATCTAATATCTGGCTTATATTCACTTTTCCCTGATTATCTCAAAAATGTATTTTTATAGTTGTTTTGTTCAAATCAGAATGAAAATAAGGGCCACACACCGTATTTGGTTATGACATCTCAGGTCTCCTTTGATCTAATGACACCGTCCTCTTTTTTTTTTTTTTAACTAGATGTTTATTGAAAAAACCGGAGTTATTTGTCTAGTAGGATTTCTAACATTTCTGGATTTGGCTTATTGCTTCCTGGGATTGTCTGTTATTCTATCCTTGATAGCTCCTTCTCCTGGGAGTTAGAGTCAGGAGATTAGATTCAGGTCTTAGTTTCCTTTTTCCAAAACGTCTTCCTTGCTGGTGCTCTGTGCGTCCTACTGCATCACCCCAACAGCACGTGAAGTGTGGTTGCCCACTTTTGGAGATGCTAACTAACATTGATCAGTGGGTTTAATTTTTCACCCTGATCCATTCATTATAATATCCTCCATTGACTTTTAGTGAATGGTTTGCAGTCATTAATTATTACTACCTGGGTCTGTTTTTCATTAGGAATTCACAAAATGGTGATTTTCCAATTATCTCATTGCTTCTTCATTTATTAGCTTGAATGGCTTTCTAGAGAAAGAAACATACCCTCTTTATTTGATTATCTTGAAATATAGTCTGTAGAGGAAAGCAGGATAAATGCTCAGTTCTTTCCTTTCTTTTATCGATTTTCAGAATAAGAAATTTCAGAATAAGCAACTTCCCAAGATGATCAATTAATTTGGTTTTTTTTTTTAATATCAATATGAACTCATCGATTTTCATATAGTTGATGTGTTTCAAAACATTGTTGTCATTATTCAAATGGTCTCTTCGTTGGGCAATGGGAGTCCCTTCAAGCTGGCTCTTGAGTCGCTTGTCATCACTCTGGTAGTAGTTGAGAGCTCCTTGTTTTCAGGCATGACAAGGTGTGCCAGGCTTATGTTATATACTTTTGGCCGCACATCTGGAATCAGCCATTTCTCTAAGGAATCCGGGTTCCTTTAGTGGGAGTTAGCCTTTAGCGGTCACAGTCTGTGTTCTGCATTTCTAATTTCTTTAAATTCTTTTTCTCAGGGACTGAAAGAACTCAGCAGGGACTGAATACATTGGAGTTTGGGGCTAAGGCCATGGCTTCGTTTTGATAACCTAATGTATGTGTCATCGTCAGGGGGCCAATGGGGAAGGGACCTCGGTCTCCTGACCCAGTGCCAGAAAATGTCACTTGTACCACCCCCTGAAACATCTGATTTCATGCATGCATTCGTTAATTTATTCCTTCCTTCATTCATTCAACAAATACTTAATGAGTACCTATTACATCTATTGTTTTAGGCCCCAGGGGGTAGCAATGAACAAATGGTACAGTGCCCGCTACCATGGAGATGACTTTCCAGGGAGGGGAAGAAGACAACAGACACACATGTGATAGGGTGTAGGAGGTGCTTTTCTATTCAGGGTAGTCAGATCAATGTTGGAACAGAGATCTGGAGGAAGTGAGGAAGGATGCCAGGCGGAAGTCTGGGGGAAAGTGCTGGGGCAGAGGGAATGGTCGGTATAAGAGCCCCGAGTCAGGAGTGTGCTCACTGATTCCTAATACTGCAGATACGGACAAATTCTTGGCTATCCAAGGTCTCAACGTTTCTTATCAGTTGCAAAATATTTTTTTCACAGTAAAATTTTGAAGTTTACAGCTGGTCTTTCAAAAATAATCTTTTATATGGTGACTGTTATGTCATCACTCATGAGGTCTTACAAAATATACCATCTTCTCCCCACCCCATGCTCATATTCTTAAAAATAACTTTTCTAATTCCATAGGTGTTTATTGCATAGGTGCTTATTGCAGAACACATGGAAAGCACAAAAAAATAACACAGAACAAAATAAAATGAAAACAAAACAGAAACCATCTGTTGTCCCCTCTACTCAGAGTCAAACTCTGTAACATGGCGTTTGGTGTCCTTCCATTCTTTTACAAAAATGCTGTCCAGCTGTGAGTTCTACATTCTGCCTCCCTACTTTCAGACCTGGGCTTCAGCAGCTGTAGAGATTTCTAGCTTTTATCTGCTCAATACTTCCTTGTCAGAACCAGAGTTCCTTGCTGAGCTCTGGCTTACACCTGCTGGCTCGAATTGTCCCTTCAGACCCAGGGGATGCTCTGGACCCCATCCTTCCTTGTCTCCAGGGGACATGCTGCTGAGTCCTGCCATTTCCATGTCACCAACCAGTTCTTGCTTCTTGGTAGGTTAGAAGTGACAAAGAGAGTGTTTCCTCCCCCTCATTTCTCCTTTCTACCGAGAGAGATCATGGTGGAGGGGGATGAGGGACAGAGGAGAGGAGGCAAGCAATATTTCAAAGGTAACAGTGAGTCAGAATGTAATCAATTCTTCTTAAAAGGGAAGAATTTATTTTGGGGTAAAATGGAATTTTTATTTGCTGGGTTTGCTTTCATTACCTGAGGCCATGTGTAGTGTTATCACAGAGGACCTGTTCATTTGGTGAGTTTCATCAACAGTGACCTGACACTTGTCTAAGGGAAATATTCCTAACGAATCTAGACACGGGTGTGAGGGGTAGTCCACCCAAATGAGAACAAACAGATCCCAGGTGTTCGGATTTCAATCAATCTTTCTTGGGAAAACAGTTCAGTTCAACCTACAACAGGTACCTTGATACTAACAAAAGAGTATTTTTGAGACACAGACTAGCACGGTGGTTCGAAGGGGGATTCTGGGACCAGAATATCCAGATTGAACCCGCCTTTGCTGCTTCTTAGCGGTGTGATCTCGGGAAAGATAGTAGGTAGCCTGTACTTTCGTCTCTGCGTCTGTAAAATGGGGATGATACTAATCCACGTGCCGGCCTTTGGGGGGTCCCAGGGCACCTTGTGACTTAGCCCATGAGCGGCACTTCCCACAGCGCGGACGTTCCATAGGTGCCCAGCCCATGCTGGCCGTGTGGACTGACTGGAGTGCCTCACAGGATCAACCTTCATCTTCAGAACGACCCAGTTAAATGCATATAAGCATCATCCCCATTTTAAGCTGGGGCAGACAGCTTAACAACTAGGCCGAGATCTCACACACTGGAAAGGGGCACAGCAGCATTCAGACGCCGACTGTCTGGGCTCGGAGCCCGAACTTCACTGTAATGTCTGGTATAATGACCCACTGTTTCATTTACCCGGCGTTCCCTCCAGACCCATGGGGTCTGTTTCTCTTGAATGCTTTCTCTTCCTCAAATATCGATATGAATATGGTTCTGAGTTTAAAATGAGGCTTCTTTCTTCCTCCTCAGTCCTCGAGCTGTGGCCCCTTGTCCTGGGCTGTCCCCACTTCTCCAACCGCACAGACTTTTGACCTTCATGACGAACTCTCCAGACCCTTCCTGCCTTTGCTTCCTTGCAGGGAGCTGCCAGCAAGACTTCAGTTACAAAATGTGTCCCTCTGCAGACGGCTGTCCTCATGGTCTGCTGGCCATCTCTTGACATTTGCCCTTTCTCCTTTGTTGTGTTCCTTTTTTAGAAAAGACTCATTCCCAAGGCTGGTTACTTCATGCTTTATTTGTATCTGTAAGAAACGGCCCCTTTCACAGAGTTCACACCCCAGGTGCCCGTGAGCATGACTCAGAGGACCACACAGGGACAGAGAGGTGGCAAAGCCTGGCCACAAAGGAAGGAGGGGCATGACTTGACATCGGGTTCATTTTGGAGGAATTTATTCAGAGGCTGCTTTGAGGCACGGCTGGGAATACATGAGGAAGAAGCTCCCAGCCTGGTCTTGTAGTCTAGCCATGGGGGGCAGACACATAGCAGGGTATGATGCAGGTGCTACATGGAGGGTGTGTGGAAATCAGGGAAGGCTTCCTGGAGGAAGAGACCCTGAGCTGAGTCAGACCCAGGTTTGCCCTGAACGTCATCACTCCCTAACTGTGTAACATCTAGCCTCTTTGGCTTTCTTCATCACTGGCTAAACAGAGCTGTGGGGACAACGAAATGTGCACCATATGTGGCACCCCAGGGTTGCCCTATAAATCACATCAGGCGGTGCTAGTGTTCATATTGTACCCGCTGTTAATGACAGGGTTGCTTTCTAATGACATACCCTCCTCATGTTACATTCAGAGATTATATTCACTCCCAGTAACAAATCCCAGCCTACATACAAATACAGCTCTTTAAAAATGTGATTATAAAGAGAGGAACAAGCTTTTTAAAAAGGGGCTCTAAATTGATTTCGTCTCAGACCATTTTGTGCAACTCTGGCCCCGGCTGGTCTCTCACTTTCTTCTCAATGAGCATGCCATGAACCCCATTAAACATTTGGGGATTTGCAGAACCCGAGCCAGACTTTCCATCCCCAGTGCTGGCTTGCTTCGTGGGTGGTAGCCACAGAGACGTTCCCTGCGCCTTTAACACATTACCAGGGATGTGTAATTATGACAGTGGTGGAACATTCTTGGCTCCCTGGGCTCACATCCTAGTGATGATTCTTTTATAATATTGCCATTATTTCTCCATAGAGTACAACTGAGCAAAGCCAAGTTACTGAGACATAAATGGTGCAAGCATGTCATTGCATTAAATGGACATGTTCCCTCCCGTGGCCTTTAATAATTTATACCTTAAAGAAGACAAGTAGCTGTCCAGCTAGCTGATTAAAAATACGGAATCTCACAGATGAGAAGCATGGTTCTTATTAAAGTGTCCATTTGCTACCTTGACAGTTTCTAAGAAGCAAATATTTCTACTGCTCCAGATAGAAAGAAACGAAGTTACACAGCCATGGGAATCCACTTTGGAGAACAAATGAATCCAGGAGACTCCCCCATGATGACACAGCCCTCAGTGGGAAATCAGGTGATGAAGTGGAGTGCCAGCAGAAACAATGTGGCTCTCATGCAATAAGGGAACTGGACCTTCTTAATTCCAATATCAGCCTCTGGTCCACAAATTTCCATCGTTTCGCAAGGAGGGCATTTATTGGACGTAAGTACCAGGCATCCCCTTGTGGAGGGCAGGGCCTCACTGAGGCGCGGTTCTCTGGCAAGGCGGGCCCAGGGGAAAGCTCTAAGGGCCACCCTCACACGTGCTGTGGGCTCACCTGCCTCTGATCCCTCCCCAGAGTCCTCTTACTGATAGTCAAGGGACAAAACAATTGTGTCAAAAAGGCATAAGCCCTAAATGGAAAGGGACTAGGCCAAGAGAGCCCAGCTAGCTAATTAAGAGAGAGAAGGCCACAAATTTCGGGAAGCAGATCTTGGCACGGGTCCCTGGTCTAGCACACTCTTGAAACTGAGAAGCCTGCAGGCCCCGAGTGCCAAAGGCTGGCCCCCGGGCTTCAGGGACAGAGACCGCAGGTGCAGTCAGGACCCTGCTAGCTGGGAGCTGGCCTGGCACCCACCACCGGGCCACCATATTCTCCTGTTGACAGAAGCAGTTGTGCAGCAAACTTGTGTCAAACAAGGCTGCTCTGTGACGAGACAGATGAAGCTAGCAACAGGACAGTTCCTGACCACCCCTGAGCCATGACAGCAACCGGAACACTGCCCCCACCTGAAGACCAGAGACCGCCCGCCTTCCTGATGAAGGCAAATGACTTCTTTACTGATGAGGCTTCTTTACTGATGACAGCCTTAGCCTGCTTTCTGCCCTGCGGCTCCTACATGAAATGCGAGTATTCCTCGTTGCCACACTGCCTGCACTCCAGAGGGAAATGCTCCCTCCCTGAGCTGCCCCCCAAATCACCTCACTCAAGTCCAGATCAGACCCTAAGTCCTTTCTAACCCTCGCCGAGACACCCACATTTCTCCGGGTCTGGCCTCTCTCAGTGCCGAAAGACCGTAAACCTGACTTTGACCAGGTGTGCTCCCGGTGGTGTCTGATGGACACGGACAGGCCCCGGAGCCCACCGGCTGCCCCACCCCAGTGCAGGCAGTGAAGGGAGGCAGGGTGCCCCAGAGAGATTGGACCCCGGGGGACTGAGGCCGCCGGAGCGCTGGGCCCTGCTGAGGAAGGGGTGTATTCTCCAAAACAGGGACATGAGATGACTGATGACATCACAGTTAGACCCCCAGTCCCCTCCCCTGCCAGGCTGTCAGGAAAGACAAAGCAAAGAGGAACTGTAACTGTCACAGGAAGCAGAGACAACGGCAAGAGACTAAGAGACGAAGAGACTGTCTCCAGCTGAAGCATATTCTTTAACAAATACATTACAAGAGCAAAATAAGTTGGAAGGGAAATTATACATTAAAAGAGATCTCTGAGTTTTATCAACCAATAGCCAAGTGTGGACCTTACTTGGATTCTGATTTAAACACACCACGAAAATAAAACCATTTATACAACAACCAGGGAAAGATGAATATTGATTGCACCTTTGATGCTATGAGGAAATTGTCAAAAAAAAATTTTTTTTTTAAGATTTTATTTATTCATTCGACAGAGATAGAGACAGCCAGCGAGAGAGGGAACACAAGCAGGGGGAGTGGGAGAGGAAGAAGCAGGCTCATAGCGGAGGAGCCTGATGTGGGGCTCGATCCTATAACACCGGGATCACACCCTGAGCCGAAGGCAGACGCTTAACTGCTGTGCCACCCAGGCGCCCCTCAAAAATCTTTAAATGTGATTCTTGGGATTATATTTACATAAAAGGTTCCTTATCTTTCAGAGGTACTATGAGACTGTGTGCAGGTGAAATGTTTTGAATTCTGGAATTTGCTTCAAAATAGTCCTCTGGGGGGCGGGGTAAAGATGAACCAGGACTGGCACAAAGGGAGATGTACAGAGGTTTATCATTCAGTTAGCTCTACCTTTGTATATGTTTGAAATTTTCCACAATAGGAAGTGAACAAAAACAAGAAAAGACAAAAACAAACGAAACTCCTAAAGGCTAACTTTCTTCCTTTTCCTTTTCCTTTTTTTTTTTTTAAAGATTTTATTTTAAAATAAAGTCTACATCCCACATGGGGCTTGAACTCACAATTCCAAGATCAAGAGTCACATGCTCTATTGACTGAGCCAGCCAGGTGCTCCAGGCTATCTTTCTTTAACCTCACAAAAGTGCCTCTGTTTATCCAGACCCACCCTAGACCTCAAGCCAGGAAGATGTGAGAGCAGTCCATCCTCAAAGCCTGCAGACACAGAAAACAAGGCGTTAGGATGCTCTTTGAAAACGGCATAAAACTTATCAAGGAGATTAAGCAGGGAGGTAAGAGGACAGCCCCAAGCACTGTTGTACATTGCTGTCTCTCCTCCTCCCCACTTCTCTGCCCTCACTGTTCAGTGAGCCTGTGGTTTCTGCAGACAAGGCCCCTTTCATAATCCAGAAGCCGCCTTGCTGAGCAGCTTGGCTGGGGTTCCTGGAGGTTGCCCGAGGTCAGATTTGGCCCTGGGTGGGAACAGGGAGGTGGCTTGCCTTTGATGCAAGGAAGGGGATGGAAACGCTCTCCACTGATGGGATAACAAGTAGAAGGGAGGCCTGGGAAGGGGAGGATAACTCCATCCGTGGCACCTGAATTGTTGGCAGAATGAAGGGTGGGGTGGGACTGGACTCCTGGAGGCAAGGAGCTAGAGCTCAGGGTTTTCCTAGATCGGTGTCCAGCACCTAGGACAGCTCTCCGTACCACCATTGGATCCTTGTAGGGATGCATGAGAAGTAAGCAAACTACAGCACGCTGTGAAGAAAACCAAGTGCTGGGATGGTGCCTAAGGGGGGGGGGGAGGAGGCAGAGGGAAGATATCTCCGTAAAGGAAGTGGGGAGACCAGGGAGGAGGGATTTAAGCTGAGTCCTGAAGAATGAGAGCTGGGGAAGAGCATTTCAGATGGGAAGATCAGTGTGTACATAAATCCCAAGTCATGAGAGGTGTGCTGTGGTGAGGGCAGAGGAGGACAGGGTCACTGGGGCCTTGGGAGGGCACCTGATGAATCTGGAGCGTGGAAAGCACCCAGACACAGGGCCTTCTAGGCCAGGGTAGAGCTGCTGTTTTAATTCTGGGTGCTATGGGAACAATTGGAAGGTTTAAGCCATGGAGTAATACGATTTGATTTACATTTTCAGAAAAATCACTCTGGCTACTGTGTAAACCATGGGGAGTAGAGGACACAGGGGGCAGCTGGAGACCAGGTGTCCAGATAAGAGGTGATGGGGGCTGTTTGGGTAGAGAGGATGCATTGGAGTTGGTGAGAAACGGCTGGACTTCAGTGACCATTGGAGAGGCAGCCGACCAGGTGTGGTGATACATTTCATGTGGACAGAGGAAACCCCTGACTTCTGGCTGGAAGGGTGGTCTTGTAAATCACAGAGATGAGGAAAACAGAACAGGCTTTGAAGGAAAAATTATGAGTTCAGAGTTGGATGTATTGTGTTTGAAAGTTGACTGGAGATGTGGAGTGGAGACGTGAGGGAGGAGGAGCCCAGAGGTGGTGTTTGAGCTGGCAGCTGTCACAGCACAGGGCGGGGGGGGGGGGCGAGAGAGGTTAGGGGACACAGAGAGACTAAGTGGCCCTAGGGAGGCAGGCACAGGAGACCGAGCAGAGGGGAGAGTGGCCAAGGAGACAGGGCGCTGACCTGGCCCTCGGTGCCTTCTCCAGGCCCTCTCAGTCTTGCTGGCAAGACCCTCTGCTCTTCAGCCAGGCTGCGGGGGCCCTGAGGCTGGAACACACAATTTCTACTAGAGTCTCCTCACTTGTGCTCTGCTCCTCCTGCCTATGATGCCCTCGCTAATCTTCTAGGCTTTTCTCAATTCTGGCCAACCCTTAAATCTCGGCTCAGTCTGCCTTGATGTCACCCTGGGGCCCAGCCTGCCTCTCACTTGCTCATTTTCCAGGCAGGCGTCCATGGTGCCCCCCCCAAACCTCAGAGAATGCTAAGCAAGCTCTCCCGGTGCTCTGCTAAAGGCCCTCTCTGTACTTGACGTGAAGGGGAACCCATCCATCCCAACTTTTAGGCCTTCTATGCCTTAGATGAGGGTGTGGGTGAGAGTCACAGGACTTTTGGACAAGTCCTGCATCATGGGCTTGCATCCCACCCTGGAACATGGTAGCGATATGGGACCTCTTCTCTAACTGCCATTCAATATCACATTTATCATCCTTTGTTTCAAGGGGAAAAGGACTGGGAAGTGGTGGTGTCTTCATGTGGGCCCTGGAGCAGGGGCAGGATTTGGAAAGGGAGGGAGGAGGAGAGGAGGCCATGGGGTAGAAAGGTCTGACAATTGGTATCTGGGACCATTTCAGTGATTCTCTTTTGACAAAAAGAATGCTTTGTCTCAGTCGTATCAGAATGGGCAAGCGTTCCTCTTTTAACCAATTAAGCTACACAGAGGTGTCCTTCATGTTCCCTCCCTTGAAGCTGCTCATCGTAAGCACCATGACTGGACTTCAGGGTAGGCTGGGTTCCTGAGAGCCAGAGAGGAGAGTTGTCGAGGGTTGGGGTCGGTAGCAGGGAGCCAGTGTGGGTCCTGGAGGAGGGGAGGGGCCTACAAGAGCCCCATGAGATGAAGACCTGAGAAGGGGCTGGAGGCTGAGAAATCAGTGAGGCACTGCTCTGTCATCCAGGTGGGAGGAGGTGGGAGGCCAGACCTTGGGATGTCCTCTGGATCAGAGCACCCGCTGGGCCTGAGGCGCCCACCTGTCTCCCAGGAGAGGCGGGTCCAAGGCTGAAGGAGAGGAGTGGGTAGAGATCCCTGTGCGGAGTTCCCTCGGAGTCCAGAGAGTGAGGGAGTGTGCAGGGAAGAGGACAGACCCCCTTAGCAGTCTCATTCCGCTGCTTTTGTTTGCTACTTTGGGCTACATCCAGAGAAGTCACGTAGGCCTTTGGCACTGGCCAAGCCGCCCCGGGCGTGCTGAGAGCTGCCGTTCTAGGAGGAGGCCGCCTGGCGCTGTCCAGCCCAGGGCTGACAAACAAGACAGAAAGAAGGCCCACGGTTACTCAGGGCTGGGCCAGTGGCTCTCAGTGCTGTGCTGGTATGTGGTTAGCAACTGCCTCTTTCATAAAAAGGGGGACTGGTTTGTAAATGCTCCCACTGGGGCCAATTTTAAGCCACCAGCATAACCTTCCTGAATACCACATTGTCCTTCCACCGTGGGTGTGAATGAGCGCAAGGACATAAATAGTAATAAAACCGTAACGAAGTAATGAGTTTTGAGTATATTTTACCTTCATGTTTAATATATTTTGTTTACCTAGAAGTTGATATAATTTAATTTTTAATAATGATTGTTGAGAAACTGGTTTGCAAATTTGCTAAAAACATCATCCTCAGCTCTTGAGAGGTCGTACAAGCCAGACCGAGCAGGCTACCGCTGATGCCGAGGACAGGTGTGACCTCGGCATGGGGGGCCCTTCCTGGCCGAGCTCCCCTGTAGGACGCCGCCGCTTGCCAAGGTTGGGAGGTGGGAGAGCGACCGGCTGACTTCTAAGAAGAGCTCAGACCTGGGACAGCTGGACCAGCTGACAAGATGAGCACTTTTTCTTTAATGCAGGTCCAGGGACTGTCTGATTTTTAACCAAAAAAGAACAAAAGACAGATTTAAAACTTGCATTTGCAAGTGTGTCATTTTTGTGGTAATGGCTACGATAAGACAATGTATCAGTGTTAAAATTAAAGTGAAAATTAAGCACACGCCACCCTATTAGTCAGCATTTTAAGGCTGTATTATTGTGAAGTTCAGAAAAAGAGTTAAAGAATCTATTTAAATGCAAATGTGCCATAAACCCGACTAACAGCAATGCATCTCCAAAATGCTCTCAGCCCTTCTCTCAACACACTCGGCTCATAATAGCATCAGGGTTTTTTTCAACTTGGGGAATAATATCTCTGAGAAATCCTGTGTTGGTGGAGTGCAGCTGTGTGATTACCTGGGGGGGGGATGTTTGAGGGTGGTGTTGCTGGGGTTCCCACTGGGGCGGAATCGGCACTTACCAGGGTTCTGCGTGGTGCCCCCACTCACAGACTGAACGACACATGCCTCCAAAGGAGGAAAGCACAGCACCTGACTTGGACGCCGTGAACTGCCGTGTGGACCGCTAACCCTTCCGCCCTGTGCAGGAGGGAGGCGGGAGGGGACAGACCCTCGCTGAGCCTCCGAAAGTGGCCAGTGCCAGCCTCACCCTCACAGCGGCCCTGCCAAGGAGGCCTCACTGCCCTGACTTGACCGAGGCTGGGACGAGGGGGCACAGGCGGTGGGTGGTCATGCATGTTCGGCTTGGGCTGGAGGATGTCCCCAGCCCCCGCCCCGCGTGTGGAGGGGACCAGGCATCAGGCAGTTAGCGCAGAGCTGGGTGATGAGCCCCGCCTCCTGCTGGGTGAAGCCATAGGCTGCTCGGGGGCAGCAGGGCCTCCACTCCTGTCAAGGCCCAGGCCCACTCTGGGAGCAGCCAGGGCCCCTAACGTGTATCCAGAAGCCCATGGCTACCCTTGGCCCTATCCCCTCAACTGAGAGGACACTGTGCACTCGAAAGCCCCTCGAACTCAGAACAATGTAAGAGCTACCTTGTTCAAAGCCCACCTGGCACAGCTCACCTCATCTCCAGCACTGAACTGTGGGCACCTCAAGGAAGGACCACGGTCCTGGCACCAAGACCAGGGCCCGGCCCATGAGTGCAAGCAGTAAAAACGTGTCAACTGCTTGGAAACTGCTACACAGGTACGTAACATATAGAGAGGGAGAATGTCTAGCTCTTGTAATTTTAATATAAAGTTAGCATTTCTATAGCTTTTTTACTTTGGTTTTTTTTGGAGTCATTCACCATTTGGCTTGAGGGACACCATGCTACAGTGGGTCCTCTCCCTCCCCCTCCCTCCCCCTCAGAGGACCCCCTCCCCACAGGACCCACGAGGGGGTGCCCCACCTTGGGAAGATGGAATGCAGGGTTGTGAAAACCTCCACTTCTGTCCTTTCTGTGTTTGGGGACACTGTGGGGGTGGGCACCATTTGGGTCTAGGATTGCTTTCTGCCTGGGAGAAGAGGCGAGAGCCAGGGCTAAAGAGGGGGCTGAACTTGGTGCCCAGGGCTTAGAGTACGTTGGTTCAGACAGGGCGGCATCCGTGTTGTTCCCCTCCTGGGAATCCAGCCAGGCAGGGATGGCCTGCAGACAACAGACTGCGGGTGACGGGAGCCCCCACCCGTGGGAGCAGGAGGGGAATAGCACCTCACAAGAAAGCATGAGACAAGCTGTCACCGGGGAGAGCCCACCATGTACCCGACGCATGCACTATTTTATGTGATCTCGCCTCCAACTACCTCTGTTTGCAGACGACATAATCACGAATGGAAAAATCTTCAGGAATTTCAGGAATGCACTAAAAACAAAAACGAATTGGGATGCCTGGGTGGCTCAGTCCATTAAGCGTCTGCCTTCTGCTCAGGTCATGATCCTAAGAACCTGGGATGGATTCCCTCATCAGGCTCCTTGCTCAGCAGAGAGCCTGCTTCTCCCTCTGCCTGCCTCTCGCCCTGCTTGTGTGCGCTCTCTCTCTCTCTGACAAATAAATAAATAAGATCTTTTTCAAAAAATGAAAACTAATGAGGTCAGCAAAATTACAGAATATAAGATCAATACACCAAAAAATATAAAGTGTACATACAAGATACAAAAAAATAATTGTACTTGTATACACTTGCAGTAAATAATCCAAAAGTGAAATTAAGAAAATAATTATTTATAATAGTGTCAAAAAATAAAACAGGAATAAATTTAAAGAAGTATAAGCCTTGAACATCAAAAATTATAAGACATTATTGAAAGAAATTAAAACCTTAATTAATAAAGGAGACAATTTTTTAAAAAATATTTTATTGATTTATTTGAGAGAGAGAGAGAGAGAGCCCTAGCAGGGCAAGGGGCAGAGTGGGGAGGGAGAGGGAGAGAGAATCTGAAGCAGACTCCCCACTGAGCGTAGAGCCCATGCAGGGCTCAATCTCACAACCACAAAATCGTGACCTGAGCCGAAACCAAGTTGGACCCTTAACTGACTGAGCCACCCAGGTGCCCCAAAGACTTAATATTTTTAAGATGGCAATACTCCCTACCTAACCTGCAGATTCAGTACAATCTCTATACAATCCCAAGTGCTTTTTCGGTTGAAATCGATAAGCTGATCTTGAAATTCATATGAAATGGCAGGGACCAACAATAACCCAAACAAAGAAGAACAAAGTGGGGGACTTGTGCATTTCATATTTACTACATGGCTACAGTATCAAGAAAGTGTGGCGTAAGAATAGACATACAGACCAAAGAGAGAGAACTGAGAGTCTAAATATGAACTTATTCATGTTTATCGTCCATAGATTTCCAACACGGGTGCCAAGACAATTTAATGGGGAGAGAATAGTCTTTTTAGCAACTGGATATTCACACACAAAAGGTCCCTTCCTCAAACCATACATATGTCAAAATTAACTCAAACGGATCCTAGACCTAAATGTTCGAGCTCAAATGATAAGACTCTCAGAAAGCTCTCTTTTCCTGCCTGGCTGCTTGAAGCTTGGCCACCATCCTCAGTGACACAGTAACACTCCAGACCAGGAAGTTCATGACCAATCGACTGCTTCAGCATAAACAGATGGTCACTGATGTTCTTCACCCCAGAAAGGCAACTACCTAAGACAGATTTTCAGGAAAAACAAGCCAAAATGTACAAGACCACACCAGATGTCATCTTTGTGTTTGGATTCAGAACCATTTTGGGGGTGTCAAGATGACTGGCTGTGGCATGATTTATGATTCCTTGGATTATACAAAGAAAAATGAACCCAAACATAGACTTGCAAGATATGGTCTGTATGAGAAGAAAAAGACCTCAAGAAAACAGAGAAAGGAACGCAGGAAGGGAACGAAGAAAGTTAGGGGGACTGCGAATGCCGTGTTGGTGCTGGCAACAAGTGAGCTGGAGACTGGACGACAGAAGGTGTAAAGACTCTACAGTGACTTTATCTGTGGTGACTGCAGATTTTTCATGAGAGGGTTAAAAAACCAGGAACTTTTGGGGCTCAGTTGGTTAAGCGTCCAACTCTTGGTTTCAGCTCAGGTCATGATCTCAAGGTCATGAGATGGAGCCCCATGTCTGGCTTAGCACTCAGCAGAGTGGGCTTGTCCCTCTCCACTCCCCCACCCCTCCTTCCTTCCCCTACTCATGCTGTCTCTCTAAAATAAATAAAATCTTAAAAAAAAAATAAATCCACCAGACAAAAACTAAGCTTTTATGTGGAAAAAAAAAAAAACTCTTAGAAAAAAATATAGATATAAACAATTATGACCTTGGATTAGAACAAGCATTCTTAGATACGACACCAAAACACAAGCAACAGAAGGAAAAAAGATAAAACAAACTTCGTCAAAATTGAAAAGTGTTGTTCTTCAAAGATACCACCAAGAAGGTAAAAAGACAACTTACAGAAGAGAAGAAAATATTTACAAATCCTATATCAGATAAGGAACTTGTATCTAAAATATATAAGGAACACTTACAATTCAGTAATAAAAAGACAACCTAATTTTAACATAGGCAAAGGATCTGAAATAGACACTTCTCCAAAGAACATTAGAGATGGCCAATAAACAGATGAAAAGAGGCCCTAACATCATTAGCCATCAGGGAACTGCAAATTTAAATCACAGTGAAATGGTACTTCACATTCACTAGGATGACTAGAATTTTTCAAAAGACAGGAAATAGTAAATGTTGTAAGGAACCCCTCATACTGTTGGTGGGAGTCTAAATGGTACAGCTACTTTGGAAAAGTCTGGAAGTTCCTCAAAAAGATAAACACACAGTTACCATAGGACGGGGCAATTTCACTCCTGATATACCCAAGAGAAATGAAAACATATGTCCACATAAACCCTTACATACAAATGTTTGTAGGTATATTATTCATAATAGCCAAAAAGTGGAAATAACCCAAATGTCTATCAACTAATCAATCAAATGTGCTATATCCTTATGATGGAATATTATTTGACCATAAAAGGAACCGAAGGACTTACACATGCTACAACATGGGTGAACCTTGATTATGGTAAGAGAAAGAAACCAGTCACAAAGACTACATGTTTTATGATTCCAAATTCATACAAAATGTCCAGAATAGGGAAATCCATAGAGACAGAAAGTAAATTAATGGAGCCCAAGGGCTGAAGGTTTGGGGAGGTAATGAGGAGTGATTGCTAATGGGTACAGGCTTTCTTTTTTGGGTGATGAGAATGTTTTAAAATTAAGTTAACTATTTTATGATGGGTGAGTTTTGGTAGATTGTGGGTTTTGGACAGTTTGGCCCATTTCATGTAGTTTGCCAAATTCATTTGCACAGAGACGTTACTATTGCTTTAATGTCTATGAGATCTGTAGTTATATTTCCCTTTTCATTCCTGATTTGGTCATTTCTGTCTTCTTTCTTTTTCTGTTTGTTAGTCTGACTAGAGAAAAATCAATTTTATTGGTCTTTCAAAGAACCACTTCTTGGTGGCATTGATTTTCTGTTTTTCTGTTTCCAATTTTATTAATGATTTCTCTACATTATTTCCTTCCTCCTACTTACTTTGGGTTTATTTTGCCCCTTTCCCCACCCAGTTTCTTACTCTGAAGCTTGGATGGTCGCTTTGAGACATTCTTTGTTTTGTAAGACAAGCATTTAACGTGGTAAACTCCGCTCCCACTTTAGTTATAACTCACAAACCGTGGTATGTTATATATTTATTTTCTTTCAGTTTAATCTATTTTCTAATTTCCTTTGAGATTTCCTTTGACAAAGTGTGTCATTTCTTTCCTACTGTTTGGAGAATTTTCAGTTCTCCTCCTGTTATTGATTTATAGCTTGATTCCATTATAGTCAGAAAGCATGTTTTGTGTGATTTAAATCTTTTTAAATTTATTAAGGTTTGATTTATGACTCACAGTGTGGTCTATCTCGGTAAACGTTCCATGTGCACTTGAAAAAAATGTGTAGTCTGCTGTTGTGTGGAGTGCTCTAGAAATATCCGTTAATTCAGGTTAGTTGGTGGTGGGGTTCGGTTCTATCTTTGCTAATTTTCTGCCTTTTATTTCCAGATATGACATAGAGAGGATGGTTGCCGTTTCCAGGTATACTAGTGTATTCATCTACTCCTTTTCTGCTCTGACAAGGTCTGCTTCTTATATTCTGAAGCCCTATTCTTGGGTATTAGACATTTAGATTTGTTATTATGACTTCTTAGTGAATTGATTCTTCTGTCTGTATGTAATGTCTCTTTTAACTTGTCATTTTCTTTGCTCTGAAGTTTACCTTGATAGTCATACGGTCACCCTTGCTTTGTTTTGGTTGGGGCTTCCGAGTTATAGTTTTTTTCATACTTTTTCTTTTACCCTACCACTGTTGTAATATTGGAAGAATTTCTTTAGACAGTATGTACTTGGGTCATTTTTAAAAAATCTGTGCTGCCAACCTCTATCTTTTAATTGGTGTGTTTACTTCATTTACATTTAATGTAATTATTGATATATTTGGATCTAGGACTCCCATTTTATTACTTCTTTTTTCCCTCTATTTTTCATTTTTGTTTCTCCTTTCCTATCTTTGGGTTAAACTTTGTTAGTTTGTTTTTAGTATTCCATTTTAAGTTATCTAAAGAATTTTGACATTATCTTATTGTATAATCTTTTTCAGTGTTGGGGAACACAGTCCTGGAGCATCTGCTCTCCTCCATCTCCTACTGTGTGCACCGAGACGGCAAACCCTGACCACTGTTACTTGGGCCATTTCTCAGCACTGGGCATGGAGGTGCCAAAAGCACTGAGGACGGAGGACCATAGGTTGGAATGTGGTGGTCAGTGTAGGGGGAAGAAGCCCCAGGGCTCAGGCTCTAGAAACTGGGAGAAAGAAGTACCCATGCTCAGGTATAAACCCTGAAGGAAGGGAGAAAGGAAGCTGACCTTGTTTGCTTCCCTTTGCTTCCACTGTTCTCCCTGGGCTAGCCTCCACCCCTAGCTGGGGGATAGCCTGGTCTCCTGGTTTTAAGGACTTGGGTCATGGCAGTCCCTGACTTGTGTGCATGTGACTCTGCTCCATGTTCTCATGGAGAAAAAAAGTCTCCTACATTCAACTGAGGGGGATTTGGTGGAGGAAAGGTAGGGAAGGAAAGCCTAGGTGGTCTCTGGGTGGGGCGCCGTGGGCCATGCACTGTACTGTGGGGGCTGCCCACTGCGGAGCCTTAATGAGATTCCATGTGCTCTGGGTCTGCACTTTCTCTCCCGTAAGCGTCAGAGGGGATTCTCCCATCCCGAATGGCTGCATGTACAGAAATGCTAGTGGCTCATGTAGACTGCACCCTCCCCTTCACCCCTTCCTCCCTAAACCATCCCTGGTGGTCCAGCAGAAACAATACAGAATTCCAGCAATATAAAAAGAAATCGGTTTTCATCAAAGATTTAATGGCTGCTGGGGTACTTAGGGGCATTTCCTAGTGTAACAGTGCCACCTGCTGGACGAGCCGCCAAATACAATTTTTTTTTTTTTTTTTTTGAGGAAGTTATTAATAGCAAGTTCTTGTTGACACTGCGTCTTGACCTGCAGCCTGACATCCCCATATTTTGGGGTAGATCAACTCAGACTCAATGACTAGCAAGGTGACAAGAGCCTGTCGGGTCTCTCTGTTCCATGGGAATGGCATATTGGAGAGCTAAATATCTGTTTTACATCAAGTGGCAGCAATGCCTTGCCGGCAAACAGTGCCCCCCAAGACGCCTCCTAAAGCAAAGCCGCTGACTTAACAGGGTCCTCCGTTCAGGAAGAAGCTGGGGCCCGGTTCACTGGTGGTTTAGCTAAAGTGATGGCCTCCACAGCACCATTGCCACTCTTCCGTGTCACCGCCATCAAACAGAGTGACCATGATTGATCCCTCAGGGCAGAACTCGATACCGTCCTATCTCCCCGGCCAATACTCCCCTTGATGAACCTTGCTACGTGTTTACTGTCTCTGAGCTGTTGCCAGTGGCCTGGCCACGGGAAGGACTCTGGTTGGCTGATTACAGGCACCCCTCCGTGGGACAGCAAACTGTGGGAGCAGATCACTGCTGCTGGTGGGACAGTGGTGTCGCCAATGCAGATGGACTCTGTAAGGGTTTTCCAGTGAGACCAGCTAGAGTCAAACTGCTGCTGAGGCCTTCAGGGCCCTGGTCCACGAGCAGGTTTCGGGCTGCCTTGAGCCCACGCAGGGGAGTACCACAGGTGGTAAGCTTACCACTGGGGCTGGGTGCTCCAAACATCACTCTCCCGCCCCAGTCCCCTGCCACGGGGTACTTGTCACGGTCCTCGGCTGCTCTGTGCAGCTGGCCGGGGGTGTAGCTGCCTTCAGTGGGACATGCGGGGTGGACTGTGCCTTTTCCATCTTGCCCAGAACTGGAACTGTGGAAGGATTTGAGCAGGTGGAGATGGGAGGAGAGGGCAGTCCCTGGGGGCCTCAGCAACACCGCAGAGGCATAGAGTGGGGGATACAGGGTCCACATCTCGTCCTCAGGGACAGGAGTAGCCCATCTGGTGGCGTCCTGAGCTCTGCAGGGGAGCAGGGAGAGAGTAGTTTGACAGAAGGGCTTGGCCTGAGCATGGGGGGCCCAGTGTGGGCTTTGCTGGGCTGCAGTCATGGAGATCACTCAGGGGAACAAAGCCAAGAGACGGCCGTGACCAGAGCTGTGCTTCAGGGCCCCGTTCGTGCTGTCCCTTCCACCTGGAATGTTCTTTCTTCTGCTCTTCACTCAGCCAATTCTTTCTCATCCTTCAGGTCCCAGCTTAAATCTCACTTCCTCCAGGAAGCCTGCCTGACTGCTCATTACCCGTCCAGTTCAGACAGTGGCCTCCACAGAATTTTGTATTTTTCCCTCCTGGTCCTTACAATGTAACTGTTAACTTAGTCATTAGCGATTGTTTAACTCGTACCAGTTTCCCCTGCTAGACCATGAGAAGATGGTGTCCCGCTCATTGCTAAGTTCGGTCGGTCAGCAAACTTGTGGGGAGAACGTGCTCAGTGCCCACCATTGTGTTGGGCTCCACCGTGCCTGAGGACGAGATGCGGACCTTGCCCCTGCTCTTTGCCTGGGGTCTGCACAAACGCTGGAGCCCAGTGTTAACTGCCTGCCTGCCAGAAGGTGAGCCTGGCTGGGGGGGGGGGGGGGGGCTGGGGGCAAAGCAGAGAAAAGGGGCAAGAAAGGCCAGGCCAGGATCTGTTGCCGTAGCTCAGAGGTCATGACCAGGCTGTAGCTGGACTCGAAGTGGAAGCAGACACTGCCCTGATCCTTTTGAGACCCTAAGGATTAGGGAGTTGCCACCATGGAATCTTCTGGTGTTTGCCAGTCGCATGTAGGCTGTCATGAGCCAGGCTGCCCTATCCTCCTCTGGCAATCTCAGAGAACCATCAGGGCTGGTGGGAGGAAGGCGGCCCAGACCTAAGGCTCTACGTCAGTATTTCCAGCACTGTGGCAGATAAGGCCAGAGCCCAGAGAGCTTTGAGACTCACTCTGGGACCCCTGACTTGGGGAAGTGACAGGGCCAGCCTGTATGTTTGCCTCTGGGACCAGCTTGAGGAAGAGGGGCCTGGGTGGGGAGGCTGCTTTGGCCAGCTCCTTCATCGTCCTCTCTTTTCCACACTCTGATTCCGCTTCCTTTTAACCTCTCTAGCGGCCCCAGGTCCTTGTGTTTTGAGGAGTTTGGCCTGCGGAGCAGAGGGCTCTGTCGCATCCAACAGGATTTCCCCCAGAGGGCGCGCTGCGACCTTCCTCTTGCACCCCGGGCTGGAGTCACTCTGCCGAGAACACAGGGAAACAGCAGAGACTTGTCAAAATCTGTCTAATCCAGAGTTTCACGCACCTATGTCATCAGTGTCCACTTCTCACAAAACACCTTTTAAGATCCCAGGCAACCCCGACGGGGAAACTCCTGGATAAACTTTTTCCATTTTAGCCTAGTATGTAGTAGGTGCTCAATACATGTTTACTAAGCAAATGAATAATTGAAGGGGTTGTGCCTCCTCCCCCTCACCATTTTGGCCTCTGCAGGTGCACCGTCTTTTCTGCCCACCCTCCTCTGCGGCCCAGAGCTGACTCCTTCTGGCCCTAAGTGCGTGCTCCCCCGGGGGCTGCGCACAGGCCACGCTCAGCCTCATCCATCAAGCCCTCCCCAGGAGCCCGGATCTGCCGCTTATTTCTAAGCCAAGGCTGAAGCTCTTCCCCAGGTGGAAAGGGGGCTGAGGAGTCCAATTTCCATTTAAAAGAGCATAGGAAATGCCATCAGCATTGGTTAAACACACCTTTTTTTTTAAAATATAGATTTATTTTTTGGGGGGGGGGAGAGGGCAGAGAGAGAGGGAGAGAGAATCTCAAGCCAATTCTGTGCTGACCGTGGAGCCCAATGCGGGGCCCCATCTCACAACCCTGAGATCATGACCTGAGCCGAAACCAAGAGTCAGATGCTCCGTGGACTGAGCCAGCCGGGTGCCCCAGGATCGGGTAAACACATTTCTTAGGAAGTACTGTGTACCAGGCACGGCGTGGTTGCTTTTGGACATGTGTTCTGCTCTGAGACGTTCTCGCTGCTCTTGGGGGTGCATTACTTGATCCGGGAATGAACAGGCCCCCGTCTGCTTGCCCTGCACTGGCTCACAGAGTACCATTTCTGGACGTAGACCACACCTGGGCCCTCATTCCCAGCACCCTCCTACCTCAGTCAGTGCAGAGGGGGAGCTGGGTCAGACTAGGAAAGGCGAATGCAGTAACACACAGTGTGGCTGGAGCTCCGGGTCGGGGCAGGGGGGAGCAGAGGTGACCGGTGGCTGAGCTCCTGTGGTCTGTGCACTCCTCCAGCGGCTTGGACTCCTCGCTTTCCACCGCTAAAAAAAGAGGCAGAGACCCGTAAAACCCCCACATCTTGACATTTTAGAGGCAATTCTAGTCATTTCAGTAGACGTAAGCTCTAATGACTAGAATGCAAGGTCTGGCAATGTCTGTCTATAATTAAAGCTGGTATTCCCTGGCAAATTCATTCCTTTTAGAAGCAAATTATTTCAGACTCACATAAAGTCCCTTGCTCATTGCCGGTGGGTCTCCTAGCTGGGTTACCGATGAGCCATGATGACCCTCGCCGTAGAAACCCAGGGTCCTTGTCAAAGTGACAAGCAACATGCAGCACTCAGGGGCTGCCTGAGTCTCGGGAAGGGTGATGAGGCTGGGGCTTCCAGGGTTAGCTAAGAGCCCACGCCTCACTGACGGTGTGTCCCCACCCCCCGTAGGCCAGGCTGTGGTATGACCAAACTGTATTGGGTCCTTTCAGCTGGGAGGTTCTCAGATGTAGGGGAAAGTGTATGATTTCATGGAAACTATGAATTGTTTAGATCGCATGCTTTGGGGATTATCTAATTCTGGTCTTTAATTGCCAAAGTGCTATTTTATTTTTTATTTTTATTTATGTTTTAAGTAGGCTCCACACCCAATGTGGGACTCGAACTCATGACCCTGAGATTAAAAGTCGTGTGCTCCATGGACTAAGCCTGCCAGGTACCCCCCAAAGTGCTGTTTTATAAATTGCAGATGACTGATAGCAATGCAAAACACTTCTTGTCTACAGGCATGCAAATGAACTCTCCACCGGAAAGACAAGCTCCTGCCCTGTGGAAAAGCCAGTTCGGGATCCATTTGCAAGTTCATTGACTACTCCCCACGTGTCAACATGGCTGTGCTTTGGATTGAACTGATTGTAATCCCCCTCAGGTTTCTTCACTAATAATGAGTTAAATGCAATCTTGAACGCAAGTTTATTTTCTATCTGTTGGAGTCCTACTTTGACTTTTTGCTGAAATGGATCCTGTAACACAACTTCCGTGCCCTGGAGTCGATCCCGGAGTTGCTGTTACACTAGGTCTGGAGTGGAGCCTGCGAGCGTGACTGCTAGTAAGTCCACGGGTCCCACCTGGGGAGTCTGCTCTGCGGCAGGCGCGGGGATGCTGGGGGTGACAAGGCTCCATTGCAAGGGGCAGTTCTCCAGGGGTTACAGGGTACCGCCCAGACTCTCACGGGGACTCGGCTTTGCAGAGACCAACCGAGGGGAACCTAATGAAGCGAAGCCAAGGCTCTTTCCCCAGTGCCCTCAACACACGTTGCCCGGGCTGCGGACTCTCGTCTGCGTGCAGCCACCACTTGTGCCCCTCAAGGTGGACATGGGGCCCAGGAAGGGTGGCAAGTCGGAGCTGCCTCCCCGGATGCCCTCGCTCTCAGGCAGCACAGAGCCGCCTCCATGCAGCCCTGCCTTGAGCAAGGGGGGGCATCACGTACTGGGCTAGTCTCAGGACCTGGGACCCCGAAGAGGGAGGGAGGGGTCACTGTGGCACCCCATCCTACTACCATCCCTCACCGGGACCGCCTTCTTTCCCCAGACCAGGACCCAGAGGACAGGGAGACCTGAAGCTGTGACTAGCTGTGACCTGTCCGAGGCCGGGCTAGACTGTCCCCACAGGTTTCAGAAGGCAGGGGTCTTTCTGATTTTTCGTGGCCACACTTGAATCCGGCCCGGTCTGGCTCTGAAAGAGGGCCTTCTCTGTCACGGAAGGGGCTATCCACACATGGGGGGCTCCTCTGGCTGGAAATATGCCTGCTTTTGACATCTGACCCTGCAGTCTCCATCCTGCTTTAGGCCACGGCACACCACCAGCGTTGTGACCCAGGACAAAATACCTAGTCCTCCCAGACCTTGGTTTTTCTACCCATAAAGGGAAACAACAGTGATGGGACCTGGCTTGAGGAGTGCTTGTGGGGATTTCTTGTTCCTCTCCCCAGAAGCGGTAATCCTGGGGTCAGGCCTGCCATCCGCATCTGCCTGCCTTGACGCAGACGGTGCGGGAGGCAGAATCATGGCCCTCAAAGATGTCCACATGCTAATCCTAAGAGCTGAGGATTACGTGAGGTTTTGTGGTCAGTGGGAATTAAGCTGGTTGCAGATGGAACGAGGGTCGCTAATCTGCTGACATTCACATAGGTAGCCTATCCCATACGATCCAGGTGGGCCCACTGCGATCACAAGGGTCCTTAAGTAAAAGGGAGGCAGAAGAGGCCAGAGTCATGGAATCTGAGAAGTTGACCTGCTGTGGCTTTGCAGACAGAGGAAGGGGGCCATGTGCCCAGGAATGTGGGCAGCCTCTAGAAGCTGGGAAAGTGCAGGGAACGGATTCTCCCCTAGGTGCTACAGAAAGGAGCACAGCCCTGCCAGACTTCTACCCACAGGAACGCAGGAGGAGACACTGGTGTTGTTTTTAGTAGAAGCTGTTATAGCGGCCCTAGAAAACCAGTACGGACGGTGAAGGGGAAGGCCCCTTGTCAACCACGAGCAGCAGCAAGTGTGCTATCGTTCGTGGATGGAGACTCCCCATTTCATGTGCACAGGTCCCACCTTCAGAAACAGCAAAAGGTTTAAAAATAGTCAACGAAAATGGGGATTTATGGCTCCTCCCAGCAAGACAGAATAAACACACGCCTCCCTCTTTGGCCTGCTAAGTGCAACTAAGAACTTCGGGCGTTACAGAGAACACACAAACCAGAAAGCACTAAAAGGTGGAGAGAAGACGACAGCCCAGGAGACTCAGGACCTGGGTGACAGGGTGATGTTGAATTCTGTCTTTTGTGTTTATTACTGTTGTGCTTTATATATCTAGAACGGGTGCTAGAGAAGCCTAAAACCTGGAGACCCCAGTGCGTGCAGACAAGCCTTAAGAAAAAGACCAGGAAAGAGGCCGACCTAGGAGACAGAAACAGCTTTTCTGCTCCAGCCAGACATCACAGGAGGACTGGCTCCAACCAGCCCCATCTCCAAAGGGACAGCCTAGGCTTTTTTTTTTTTTTTTTTTTTTTTAAAGGTTTACTTATTTATTTGAGAGAGTGAGACAGGAAGGAGTTGCACAGAGGGAGAGAATCTCAAACTCCCCGCTGAGCGCAGAGCCCCGCGCAGGGATGGATCTCACAATCCCACAACCCTGAGATCATGCCCTGAGCTGCAACCAGTAGCGGGAAGCTCAGGCGCCACTCGGGCGCTGCTGGAGAGCCTAGACTTCTGTCGTTGCCCCACTGTAACAAGAGGCCCCGCGCCCCCACCTAGAGGGTGTTAAAGAAACCCAAGGGAGGAGCCTGAACGCCCACCCACGGCACCATCCCGCGCGCTTGCCCCCTCCCACCGCGTGCGCGCAGGCGGAGCGACGAAGGCCAATGCTCACCTGGCTGCAGCAGGGGGCGCTCGCTCCCCTCCCCGCCGCCCGCGCGCGGTCAGAGCTCGCGTGTTAAACTGCACATTTAATTAAGATCCAGAGTCTCATAACCCAAAATGTCTGAGATGAAAATCACTTATACCTTGAATGAGCAAAGGTATTAACAGATAGCAACACTTCCACGACACAGACTTTGGTATGATCTGACAAGGATGTTAGAGCCGCTTTTATTTAAAAAAAAAAAGTTTCAATGAGCAGTTATGAAGCTTGAAACAAATGAAAAGATAAAAATTCTCAGCAAATAAAGTCCCACCAAAGAAACTGAAGATTTAAAGAAGACCCCAATGGGAACTTTAAGATATGACAATAGCTACAACGGAAAACTCACTTGATTGGCTCAACAGTGGAAAGGAAGGACAGAGGGGGGAAAAGTCAGTGAACTCGGAAATTTCAGAAGGGAAAGGCGCGTTTGGGTAATCGTGGCCTTGGACCTTGGCAGACATCTGATTGGGGCCCCAGGGTTCCGCAACAGAAGCTGGAGTTGCAGCCCTGGGGCCATAAGCTCCCTCCGGGAAGGCTCTGCATCTGCTACTGCCCGCCCCCCACCCCCTTCGCTCCCGCGTTCTGGCCACTGCATGCTACCCCTGCAGAGTCTTTGGGCCCAAGTTCTAGGTACTGCTGGGCCCTTGGGGCCCAGTGCTGCTGTCCATGACTCGGAGGTGGGGGAGGCGGGGGGACATGAGGCGTTGACAAGAATTGGAGTTTGGTTGATAGGTGGTTTGAGCCAGACTCTTTAAGGAGCTTGAGATGGAGAGTCTCTGGCACGTGGGGCACCCAGCTGTTTCTCATTCCAGAACTCACCTGCCACCCCGGTGGATCTCCTGAGAGCCTAGATTGGGCTTCCTTTAAAGGAGTGGTCTCGGCAGCAGCACCTTAGGCTTACTTCCTCCATTCCCTGAGTTTCTCGTGAGGCTCAGTGCATTCCAGCCCGTTCTCTCCCTGCCCCCCCCCCCCAAACCTCACGGTGCACCTTGTTTGCCCTCCTGGGATGCCCCACACTCTACCCCTGCTACTCCCCACCAGGCCCCAACCCTGGCACTCAGCTGTCCCTCATGGGGCTCAAAAGAGGAGAGCATTTTCTGACGGTGGGCCTGGGGTGAAGGAGCCAGCACCCCACACAGGGTGCTAGCAGTTGGGCTGCGTCGGAAGAGAGCAACATCCCGAGGCTGTCTTCAGAGGGAAGGCTGGAGCAACAGGAGGATGGTCCCCAGGACGAATGTCAGACCCCTCGCAGCCTCCAGGAGGACCAGCTGGCCTGAGGATGTGCTTGAGGACCCGAGTGGTGACGTATGTGTGTTTTTTTTCTTCTAAAACCTATGTGAAGTGTACTGAAGTGACTGAGCCCTGGCTTTTTCTGGATAGCAGTGCTCAGGATGGGTAGCCCAAGGCGGCTGAGGACCAGCTGCAGCCTGTGTGTTCAGTAGCATGGCTTGGGCTCCGGGAGGAAGGGCTGTTTTTTCTCCTGGGGCCAGCTTCTGCTGTGAAGGAAGAGACTGGCTATGGTCGGGCGGTGGAAGGTGGTCAAGGCTGACGGCGCTGAGTGTTATCAAGCAGACTCCCATTTAGTTCCTCTGCTGGTCAGCGAATCTTATTTTCTGAATTGAGAATGTAACTGTGTGTTCCGGGGTGCTGCAGCCTTTGACCTTGCCAGATGTAAGCCTGGAGCCGCTGGAGCCCCTGAACTTGTGCTGGTTTCCTGGGGCTTCAGCCTCCAGGGCCCTGGGTATCCTGGAAGGCGAGACTCCCAGGTGAGTTTCTCTCCCCCGGGTGGGCTTTGGATGTTCGTTCCCGCCCTTGCACTTCTTTGGGACAGAACCTGTCCCTCAGTCCTGCTGGGTCTTTGGGACAGCTGCAGTCACAGGGGGACTCTGTTGGGTCAGGAGCAGCTTTGAAGAGGATTTATGTTTGCTTGGTGGGTGGCCTGAGCCATAGTCCATGCTGAAGGGTTTGGGTAGAGGCGCCAAGATGTCTGGTTGGCCAGCTATCCACTGGGGCTGTCCTGTACTTAGCTTCTTGCTTTGAGATGCCGGGTTAAGAGCCCATCTCATCAATGTGTTTGTGGCAAAATTGCTTTGGTGTGGTCTCTCGAGATTGAACACATGTGGGAGGAGGCGGGAGGGTGAGGGCAGGTGGAACCTATTGAGAGGTGACAAAGCGGCCTGAATGGGCAAGTGGGTATCTTACGCTGATCATTATTTGAGGGGGATGGAGGGAGTCCTGAAGTTTATAGGCAAGTAACAATTATTATCAATATCTATATGTATAAATTATATAATCCTAAATATAAAACCTAGACTGTTAAAGTATACATCTGTATAAAAAGGTAAACATGTAAGCTATAAAAAAAAAATAAAAATCACCCAATCTGAACAATAGAGGAAAAAACAGGTAAAAAAAAAAAAAACAAAAACACAAAACCAGAGCCACAGGGAGCAGTGAGATTTACCAGTTGTATTACTGTAGTCTCGGAAGGAGGTGAGAAAAGAGTGTGGGGCTGAGAAAGTGTTCAAAGAAATAATAGCTGAAAATGTCCCTAATTTGACAAAAGTTAGAAGCCAACATATCCAAGAAGCTATCAAATCCCCAACAAGATAAGCTTAAGAAAGCCACACTGTGAAATATGATAAGTCTGTAAAGGAAAGACAAAAAACTTCTTTAGCAATGAGGAAAATGACACCTTACCTATAAAGGAAAAATAATCCGAATGACAGAAAGCCTAGAAGCCAGAGGAAATGGCACGACATTTTTCAGGCACTGAAAGAAAAGATCTGTCAACCCGCAGTTTTATATTCTCTGAAAATGTTCTTTAGGAATGAAGGGTAAATCAAGACCTTCTCAAATGAAGAAAAACTAAGAAAAGTAGTTGCCTGTTGAACTACTTTATCAGAAGGGCTAAAGGAAATTCTTAACACAGAAAGGAAATGAAAAAAAAAAAAGGCATCTTAACACCTAACATATCCTATACAAACATTAGCTCAAGAAAGATCAAAGACCTAAATTTAAGAGCTGAAACTATAACACCCTTAGAAGGGGGCGTCTGGGTGGCTCATTCAGTTGGGTGTCCGACTGGTGATTTTGGCTTAGGGTGTGATCTTGGGGTTGTGGGATTGAACCCCGTGTCCAGCTCCACACTGAGCATGGAGCCTGCTTGGGATTCTCGCTCTCCCTCTGTCCCACCCCCCCACCCCAAACACACACGTGTTTTCTCTCTCTCTTAAGAGAAAAAAAAAAAAAAAGTAAAACTCTTAGAAGAAAACCTAGGAGCACATCTTTGTGACCTTGGATCTGGCATTCCTTCCTTAAATAGGACACCCTACACACAAGAACCAGAGGAAAAATAGATAATTTGAATTTCATAAAAATTTTTAACTTTGGTACTTCAAAAACACCATCAAGAAAGTGAAAAGACTTGGGGTGCCTGGGTGGCTCAGTCAGTTAAGCAGCCAACTCTTGTGATCCAGCCCTGCATCTGGCTCCTGCTGGGTGTGCAGTCTGCCTGGGGGTCTCTCTGCCCCTCCCCGCCTCTCTAAAATAATAAAACTTTTTTTTTTCCCTTAAGTGAAAAGACAGCCCACACAATGGAAAAAGATTTTTTTCAGATCACGTATCTGGTAGGGGTCTTGCATTTATAATATATATAGAACTCTAACAATTCAGTCATTTTAAAAAAAGGTTAAAAATGGACAAAGTATCTGAATAGACCTTTTCCTAAAGAAGATAAACCAATGGCCAATAATCAGATATGAAGAGGGTCCACACCATTAGCAGAAAAATGCGAAGCAAAGCCACAGTGAGATAAGCTCCCTTCTCAGTGGGATGGCTATTATGGAAAAGACAGTAACAGGTGCTGGTGAGGATGTGGGGAAATCGGAGCCCTCAGACGTTACTGGTGGGAATGTAGAATGGTGCAGCTGCTTTGGAAAACCATTTGGCACTTCCTTAAAGGTGGAAACCTAGAGTTACCACATGACCCAGCAGTTTGACTCCTCGGTGGATACCCAAGAAAAATGAAAGCCATAGAAATTTGCACATAAACATTCATGGCAGCGTTATTCATAATAGCCAAAAAGTGGAAACAACCCAGAAGTCCATCAACTGATGAATCGAATATGGTGTATCCACACAGTGGGATATTATCAATATTATTTGGCGGTATAAAGGGATGAAGGACTGATCCATGCTACGACAGGGATGAACCTAGAAAATGTTATGCTAAGTGAAAGAAGGCAGTCAGAAAACATTATTATTTCAAGATTCCATTTATATGAAATCTCCAGGATAGGCAGATCTGCACAGCGAGAAAGTCAATTGGTGGTTGCCTGGGACTTGGAGGGTGATAGCTGAAGAGTGGGGGGTTTCTTTTGGGGGTGATGAAAATGTTCTAAAGTTGATCATTGTGATGGTTGCACAACTCTGTGAATATACTAAAAACTGTTGAATTGTACGCTTGATGTCCGTGAATTGTATGTAGCTGAGCTAGCTCTCAATAAAGCTATTACAAAAAAAAGGAAGAATCTTAGAACAGCAGTAAGGAATACAGAAAAACAAAGGGTAAAAATATGAGTAAATACGATTTTCCTTTTTCTTTTGACTTTTCTAAATTATGTTTGGTTGAAACAAAAAAATTACTGCATTTTCTGGTGTGGTTCTCCTTGTATGCAGAGAAAATAGTTGACAGTTTAAATGGGGAAAGGGTTAATGGAATGAAAGAGATAAGGGTTTGGTTTTTTGTTTTGTTTTAGTTTTTTTTTGTTTTGTTTTTGTTTTAGTTTTTGTTTTGTTTTGTTTTTTTTTGGAAAATACATCTCCCCTGGATTTCTCAGTGTTCTTATTAAAGCCTCAGACTCCAGAGACCCAGAAATTAATATTCACTAGAGCATTTTTTCACTTCCCCCTGAGAGACATGTTACTTTGCACCTATCATTAGGATTAGATCTGCAATCATTGGTTTCCCTGCAGGCAGAGCGAACCATTTCCATCCAGTAGCTTTGTCTTATCTCGCCGAGAGTGCAAAAAAAAAAAGAAAATTTTTTTTTTTGTTCTAGGACGGACACCTAGGTTAGAGCGTTATCTTCCTAGGCAGTGGCTTTTGAAATTTCAAAAGGGATGAAACCAGGACACGCAGACATTTGTACATTTTTAAAAAGCTGACATGTTGAGCTTATTTGGGCCCTGGAGATACTTATTTATTCCAAAGGGCTAGAGTAAGAGGTTTCCAAGGAGACTCTCGAAGGGGAGAGGACCCTCCTTCTCTTGTACATAAATGGCCAAATTTCTGTGTTCCTCACTTATACTACAGACTGTGTCTTTGCATTTGACCTAACTCTCGTTTCAGGGACACAGGAGAAGCACATGCTTGTCATTTTTCGTATGGTAAATACAGCTGACCCTTGAACAACATACGTTTGAATTGCATGGGTCCACTAACAGGTGGATTGTGGATTTTTCTTTTCTTTTTTCTTTCTTTTTTTTTTTTTTAAGTTGACAGTAAAAGACACATGACATTTTATTTTATCTTTTAAAATATTTTTAAAGATTTTATTTATTCGACAGAGAGACAGCCAGCGAGAGAGGGAACACAAGCAGGGGGAGTGGGAGAGGAAGAAGCAGGGTCATAGTGGAGCCCGATGTGGGGCTCGATCCCAGGACTCTGGGATCACGCCCTCAGCCGAAGGCAGACGCTTAACAACTGCGCTACCCAGGCGCCCCCCACATGGCATTTTAATACAGCTGCCCTGCCAGTCTCCCACAGGACTGACAGTAAGGTGACTGGCACAAAGCTCTCACCTGCTGCTCTCTGCGTATGTGGGGAGGTCCACTGAGACCAGCAGCAGGCCCCAGAACTGGCAGGCAGAAGGTGGGGCTCACATATAGGAATGCACCCAGTGGGCAAGGATGGCTGGCGGCCCCAGTGCCCAGGTCCGCCAGTCCTCTGCTCTGGCCCTGGGACTGTGCAGGGGTAGCTGAGGACGTGGGACCTCCCAGCCAGGCACAGACTCCTGGTGGTGGGTCTCCCCCTGGTCGCCTCCTGGAGGCTGGCGGACTCCCATGTGGCCACCGCCGCAGGTGACCAGGGGCTGGCGGCGCACCTCCAGGCAGATGGGGCGGCTGTGCTGCACTTTCAGGCGCCCTTGCCACCCACAGGCCTCCCGGGCAGCTGAGCTGAGGCCATCAGGCTGCTGATCATCATCGTCTGTGGGCCGGGCCCACCGCCCCTGTCCTGGCCACCTCAACACCGTATCTTTCTATAAATACATGTACAGTGCTATGAATCTACACTCTTCCATATGATTTTTTTTTTCTTTTCAAAGAGATTTTATTTATTTGAGAGAGAGTAGGGGAGGGTCAGAGGGAGAGGGAGAAGCAGGCTCCCCACCGAGTAGGGAGCCCAGTGTGGGACTGGATCCCAGTACCCAGCGATCATGACCTGAGCCGAAGGCAGACATTTAGTCAACTGAGCCACCCAGACGCCCCTTCCATATGACTTTCTTAATAACCTTCTCTTCTCTCTAGTATACTTTATTGTAAGAATGCATGTAACATACAGAATATGTGTTAATTGACTTTTACCTTGTCAATAAGGTTCCTGGTTATTGGTAAGGCTTCCAATCGACAATAGGCTATTAGTAGTTCAGTTTTGGGAGAGTCAGAAGTTTTACGTAGATTTTTCAACTGCACAGGGGGTCGGTGCCCCTAACCCTTGCATTGTTCAAAGTTCAACTGTAATATGAAATCTGTTCCGTCCTTTCCGTCCTTTCCGTTACTTTGGAAGACAGTTGGCAGTTTTTTACAAAATTAAACCACCTCTTACCACAGCATCCAGCAGTTGTACTCCTTGGTATTCACACAAAAGAGTAGAAAACTGATGTCCATGCAAAAACCCACATGTGGCTGTTTATAGCAGCCTTATGCCTAATTGCCTAGACTTAGAAGCAACTAAACAATCAGTACGTCCTTATGAGTGGAAATACAAACCATAGTACACACAGACAATGGAATGTTATTGAGCACTAAAAAGAAATACATTATCAACCTATGAAAAGACATGGAGTAACCTTAAATGTATATTACTAAGTGGAAATAAAAGCCAATTTGGAAAGACTACATCCTGCGTGATTTCAACTATACGATATTTTGGAAAATCAAAACTTTAGAAACGATAAAAAGATCAGTGGCTGCCAGGAGTTGGAGGAGGGAATAAATAGACCGAGCACGGAGCATTTTTAGGTCAATGAAATCACTCTGTATGATATTATAATGATGGATACATGTCATTATACATATCTCAAGCCCACAGAATGTACAACACCAAGAGTGAAGCCTAAGGTAAACTGTGGACATTGAATGATTATGACGTGTCAATGTAGTTCCATCCTTGGTAACAAATGTACCCCTTTGGTGAGTGTTGTTAATGGGGGAGGCTTGTGTGTGGGTATAGAACGTATATGGGAAATCTCTGTACTTTATATATTTTGCTGTGAACCTAAAATTGCTTTAAAGACTTGTCTTAATATCTACAGGAAAGTAAGAAAGTGAGAACTGAGAAATTAAAAGCAAAACAAACATTTAAAGAAATGGGAGACTTAATCCTTACATCAATAATCACATTAAATGTATGTGGTCAAGAGATGGAGATCGGCAAGTTGAGTTTTAAAATGTCCCAACTGTACAATGTCTATAAGAAACTCCTAATATTGCAAATAGGTTGAACATTAAAAGATGAAGAGAGATATTCAAACACTAATCAAAACAAAGCAGGTGTGGTTGTATTGTCAGACAAAGTAGACCGTGGGTCAAGGAAAATGATCGGGGATGGAAAGGAACATTATTAATAATAGAAGGGTCCACCTCTTAAGAAGACAGAGCAGTCTCACATGTGTGCGTGCTCCAAAGAACAACACTACAAAATCGAATGAAGAGACTGCTAGAACTAAAAGGAGAAACAGAGCCACAAAAATACATTTCAAGACTTCAACGTCCCTCTCTCAATATTTGATAGAACAATTAGAAAATTAACAAGGATATAGAAGAATTCATCATCAACCAATGGAAACTAATTGACATTTATAAAACATTCTACCCAACAATAGCAGATTATGCATTTTTTTTCCCCAGGTGCCCATGGAACATTTACCAAGGTAGGGCATATCCTGTGCCATAAAGTAAATCTCATCAAATTTTTAAAAGTTGAAATCATACAGATTGTGTTCTTTAACCGTAATAAATTCAAACCAGAAATTAAAAAAAAAAAAAAAAAAAAGGAAATCTCCAAACACTTGGAAGCTGAACAACGCACTTCTAAATAATACCCAGGTCAAAGAGGAAGTCTCAAGGGCAATTAAAAAAAAAAAAGGAACATGAATGACAATGGAATGAACTGAATGACAGTGAAAATACAACATAATAAAATGCAGGACAGCTGGGGTGGTGCATAGAGGGGAAACGTATAGCACTACATGCTTTCATAAGAAAGGAACAATGTTTTACATCAATAATATAAGCTCCCGTCTTGAGAAACTGGACCAAAATAAGCACAAAGCAAGCAGAACAGAAATAATTGGGCAGAAATAATAAAAAATGAGGGCAGAAATCAAAGGAATTGAAAGCAGAAAAATAATAGAAAAGAATCAACAAAACCAAAACAGATTCTTTGACAAGATCAATAACATTGACAGACTTCTAGCAAGACTGAAAAATCTTAAAAATGGAGAAGAGAAATGATCAGTATCAGGAGTGAAACAAAGGATATTACTACAGACCCTGCAAACATCAGAAGGACAACAAAGGAATACTACACGCAGCTCTGCACAATTCAGCAACTTCGATGAGGCGAACCAAGTTTTCGAAAACTACAAATTACCGAGTTCACCTAACATAAAATAATCTAAGTAGCCCTGGAAGTTTAGAGGTACTGAAGCTGCAGTTTAAAACCCTATAAATATCCAGGTCCAAGTGGCTTAACTGCAAAATTTTACCAAGCAGCTGTAGAATTCTAATTCTAGAAATTTCTCCCAGGGAACACTTTCCAGTCCTTTATATGAAATCAGCATTAGCCTGCTATCAGGAGGCACAGTGATAGCACAAAAATGACATCTACAGACCAATAGCCTTCATAAGCGTAGATGAAAAAATTCTTAACATTAGAAAGCAGAATTTATCAATCTATAAAATTATACACCAACACTAATTGGGCTTATTCCAGGGATGCAGTGGTAGTTCAATATTTGAAAATAAATCCACGTAATCCGCCATTGTATTGGTTTCTTATTGTTACAAATGAACACAAACTAGAGGCTTAAAAACACAAACCTATTATCGTACGATTCTGGAGATCAGAAGTCCAAGATTGGTGCCATTGGCCTAAGATCAGGTGATCAAAGTAGGGCTATGTCCCTTTCTGGAGAGTTTAGGAGTTAATCTGTGTTGTCACACTTTCTAATGTCTAGGGGCTGCTTGCATTCCCTGGCTGTGCCCCCTTCGGTCTTCAAAGCCAGCAGTAGCCTGCTGAGTCTTTGTTATGTCACACATCATTCTGACACCGGTTCTTCTGCCTCCCTCTTTTATATTTAGGGACACTTGTGATTGCATTGGGACCACCCAGATAATCCAGAATAATTTCCTCATCTCAAGGTCAAATGAGCAACCTTACTTCTGTCTGCAAACTTGATTCTCCTTTGCCAAGTAACCTAGCATAATCACAAGTTCCAAACATTAGGACATGGCCATCTTTGGGGGCCATTACTCTGCCTATAATGAGCCCTCTGGTTCAATGCTTCTTGGTCCTGACTTGGGCCCTTTCCCTTCCCCTAGTTATTCCCTGGGCACATTGCTCTGCTCATCCTTCAGTTCGCTAACCTTGTCCCTATCCCAGAGCCTTGCCCTGTCTACTCCCCAATTGCCCCACAGCTTGCTCTTTGGTACCTTTCAGGCTGTGTCAAATAGCCCTTCCAAATAGACCTGATACAGAATGGCTCTGTCCCCTCTATGACTCCACTGGCTGCTTGAGTTTTCTCCAAGGCACCTTCTTTATTTTGTTTCACTTTTTTTTTTTTTCCTGTCTCTCCACCGTCCTGCCTCATGTCAGCTCTGTGAGGACAGTTTGGCATTCTGAGCCCCTGAATGGAGTGGGATGTGGAAGAGGTTCTTAGTGTATATTTGGTGAATTAATGAACCAGTAAGTGGCAATCATCTGCAAATAATGAGGACACATTGTTGTTCTTGATGATATTTTTTTTGCCTCCTTTCTGTTTCGTGTCCTAATGTATTGCCCAGAACTTCCGGAACACCGCTAAGTGGTAATGGTGATAACAGGCATCCTTGTTTTGTTTGATTTAAATAACAAAGTCACTAGGGGTTTCCCACGAAATATAATTTTGGCTTTGGGTTTAAAATAACACGTTAAAGTACAAGAGTACTTAAAAAGCAACATGTTCAACACCTGCTCTTGCAACAAGCTCTTACCGGTAGTGTTTCATCAAACATTTACTGATACAATATAGGCATAGATATTTTGTTGAACCTTAGTTACATTTTAAGACAATTCCAACTTGGTTGAAGTGAATTGTCCTTTTCCTCTACTGTTGATTTCTCCCCGATAATAGTGTGTCTGGGAGTGTTGAGTCTGCAATCATGAGAAAGATTGACTAAGACTTTTCTCTCTTTTGGCCCTCTGTTTCAAGTTCTTGTTTTATCCCTGAAGCTGCCTGCGGCCCAGCCTTGCCTGGCAGGCTGCACGCTCAGGTGCCGAATGGGGCGGGCCGGGGGGGGGGGTGCTGAGCTGAGTAAGAATGGAAGTGCCAAAGAGTACATAGTATCCTGTTTCTTTTTACTTTTTGCGGTTTTAAATGTTTCTTGGCTAGAGTTGAATCAGGCTGCGCATTGGTTAAGGAGGACCAGATTGACTGTTTTCTGAACCCGATCCTCTTCTGGCTGTGCGGCGGCTGGGGGGTCCTTGGTCTGGCCTGGTAGGCGGCTGGGTGCGGCTGCTCCCGCCATGGGCCCTGCCCCAGCAGCAGCAGCAAACGATGACTGAGGAAGGACAGGTCATGGGTTAGTGCTCTCAAGGTGTCCTAACTCCCCAACGAGTCATTTTAGGGATGACAGACTGAAGCCTGGACGGTTACTCGCTAAAGATGCCCCAGCTGATGCATGCCCACTTTGGGTTTGAACCTGTAACTGTCTGACTTGAAGCCTGTGCTCTTTGCACTGTGCCACGTCCCCTTTCACGGCTGGCACCCTCGCTTTGCCCATTCAAATGCCACGATTAGGAACCGAGACCGTGTACCCTCCCCTCTTCCATCCTCCCATGGGACGTGCCACGTCGCCTGCCGTCCTGAACTGTGGCAGAGGCCAGAGCTGAGGACGGAGAGCAAAGATTCTTCCCAGCACAGCAGGCGGGAGCCGAAGTAGGGCAGCTCCCGCACACAGGCGTCCATGGGGGCGCCAGTTCCTGACCCAGCCCGCCTGCCTTCAGACCCGTACCATGCTCCCCCTGCGTGTCTGAGCCTGAACGAGGAGCTGGGGCAGAGGGAGGGGCCGGTCCTTGAAGACACTCTGCCCTTCCTGGGGATGTGCCCACTCAGAGCGGGGTGCTGGCTGGAGGGAGCCCAGCTTCGGCAGCACGCACGCTGCCTGTCTGCTCAGGCAGTGCGGGGCTGTGGTTCCCTCCACCCCTGAACAGCGGACAGACCCTGGACGGCAAGAGCTGCCTGGGAAGGGGACCCTCGTCCCTAATAGTCAAGAAGCAAGATGGCAAAGGACCCCAGACCTGGGAGCTGGTCCCAGAGGCCTGTCCCCACCTCACACGACAGGCCAATATAGGGAAGAACAAGGGCAAAGCTGATGGGAAGATCCCCCCGTCCCCTGCCGCACCCCCTTGCCTCTCCCAAAAACCCTCTGGGAAGGAGGACAACAGGAGGATTCAGCTCAGGACTCGCTATCACAGCAAAACAAATGAAGGGGGCTAAAAAGTTGTGAAACTGGGCCAAGGTGTTCTTAAGGGAACTGCTCCCAAATGGAAGACACCCCAAAAGATGGCTGGGGACAGTGACAGGGACAAACAAAAGCATTGCAGGTGAAGACTTCCCAGTAACCGGTTTCTGCACTGTTGGTTGGCGGAGGGGATTCCTGCCCCTGCCCCGCTCCCACGTGGGGGGGAACAGAAATCCGGGACTCCGCAGGCGTTTGGGGGAATAGACGCTCAACCGCTTGCCTTCGCACACACTCAGCTGGCTGTGAAGCCTGCAGCTCAGACCAGCGGCATGCCCAGCAGGCCTGCAGACACGGTGTGGCCTGCGCTTGGGAGTTCCCGGGCCTTCGCAGCTAGGCCAGCGCCTCCTAACGGGCCGGGCTCTTCCCTTCCCGGTGAGACTTCGCTGAATAAACTCTATTCTCCTTCCGACCAGGGTTTGAAGCCTCCGCTGAGATAGAACTGAGGGACTACGGAGGAGGGGTTAAGGTAGGAAAGGTGCGTGAAGGCGAGATGACGTCCACAGGTAGGATTCCTTCCGAGGCTCCTGCACAGGGGCTGCGGGGAGAGCACAGATGAAGTGGCAGGCTTCCTAGCAGCCAGAATAGGGGGGCATCACTGTTCCCGCAGGGTCACAGCGAGCACACGCCGGATTTTCCCGCTGGAGTCTGGTGGGGGGTACGAGGGTGAGAGGTGACGTGATGAGCATGCCCTGGGGTGGTATTGGGTGGCTTTCTCAACACCCCCTCTACCCTCCAGGATTAGTCTAAACAGCTCCGCGCATTCTCATCCCCCACATCGTGACTGCGGGGTAGGGGAAGAGTCCCAAGCCCGGCGATGAGCCGTGACAGGTGTGCTGGAGAAGTGAGGTTCTGCAAAAGGCGTTCTTGCCCCTAAGGAGGGACGGCCTTCTCCCTCTGAATGTGGTCTCCAGACTTGGGGCCTAAGATCGCGGCAGCCGTCTTGGCCCTGGCTGGGGGATGGGCTTCTGAGGAGAGGAGAGGATGCGGCCAGACAACCGAAGTTTCTAAGCTTCTCTTTGAACCTCTGCTATGTGATGATAAGTGTCCTCATTTTGAAGGTCCTTGAAAGTGGGGTTGATATTACTGGGAGCTGGAAGCTTGGGATCTCCCAGTTAATAAGCCTGGGTTATCTCTCCATTTTGTAGGTTTTATTTACTTTCTCTCGCTGTGCTTTGTTTGTTTGTTTACTTAGAGAAAGATTGCTAGCATACATGCACAGGGGGTGCGGGGAGGGGCAGAGGGAGAGGGAGAGACAGACTCTTTTTTTTTTTTTTTTTTTTTAAAGATTTTATTTATTTATTTGACAGAGATAGAGACAGCCAGCGAGAGAGGGAACACAAGCAGGGGGAGTGGGAGAGGAAGAAGCAGGCTCATAGCAGAGGAGCCTGACGTGGGGCTCGATCCCGGAACACCGGGATCACGCCCTGAGCCGAAGGCAGACGCTTTAACCGCTGTGCCACCCAGGCGCCCCGAGAGACAGACTCTTAAGCAGACTCCATGCCCAGTATGGAGCTTGATCTCCCCACCCTGAGATCATGACCTGAGCCAAAACCGAGTTAGCTGCTTAACTGACCAAGCCACTCAGGACCCCTCTGGTGCTGCGTTTGTAATTGTCAGCATAAATATTTTGAATGTGTTTCATTAAATTTACTCTTGTCTGTTGGTTGTTGTGATGGCAAATATCATCATCTCTAGTGCTTTTTGTTCCTTTTTATAAATTTGAATGTCCATCTATTACCATCACCTTCAGCATGAAGAATTTCCTACAGAATTTCTTATAGTTCAGGACTATTGGCAACAGAAGCTCTCCGATCTCATTTATACGAAATTTATTATTTTACTTTCAACTTCTTGTTTACTTGGTTATTGACTCTTTAAAGTGTACGGTTCAGTAGTTCTTAGTATATTCACAAAGGTGTGTCCCATGTCTACTAATTCCAGAACATGTCTATAACCTCAAAAATAAACCTGTACCCGTTTCCAGTCACTCCCCAGGCCCTCTTCCCCAAGGCCCTGCCAACAACTAATCTATTTTCTCTATGGATGACTAATCTGAACATTTCATATCTAGAATCATAAATTGATGTGTCCTTTTGAGTCTGGCTTCTTTTGCGTAGCATATTTTCAAGGTATATCTATGTTGTTACATGCCCCAGTTCTTCATTCCTTTTTATTTCTTGAGACTTTATATTCTTAGAGCAGTTTTAGGCTCACAACAAAATTGAGAGGGAGGTACAGAAATTTCCCATATACTTCATACCCTCACACGTGGATGGCCTCTCCCCTTACCAGCATCACTCACCAGAATGTACATCTGTTACCAAGGATAAACCTACACTGACATGTCACAGTCACTCAAGGCCCGCAGTTTACTGTAGGTTTGGACCAATGTATGATGACATATGCCCATCTTTATCACATCCGAGTACCTCCATTGCCCTAAAATCCTCTATGCTCTGCCTAGTCATCCCTTTGCCACTCAGCTCCACCGCCCACACCTGGCAACCACTGATCTTGTGACTGTCTCCATAATTTGGCCTTTTCCAGAATGTCCTATAGCTGAAACCCTACAGTACGTAGCCTGCTTGGATTGGTTTCTTTCACTTAGTAGTGTGCATTTAAGGTTACTTCATATCTTTTCTCACGGCTTGATAGCTCGTTTCTCTTTTTCTTTTCTTTTCTCATTTCTTTTTAGTACAGAGTAATATTCCATTGTCTGGATGTACCACAGTTTACCTACTGTACCACATTTACCTACTGAAGGACATTTTTTTTTTTAAGATTTTATTCATTTATTTGAGAGAGAGTGCGCAAGCATGAGCTGGGGGGAGGGTCCAGAGAGAGAAGCAGACTCCTGGCTGAGCAGGAGACGGACATGGGGCTCAGTCCCAACCCTGGGACCATGACCTGAGCCGAAGGCAGACGCTTAACCGACTGAGCCACTCAGGCGCCCCTGAAGGACATCTTGGTTGTTCCAAGTTTAGGCAATTATGAAAAGGCTGCTAGAAACATCCCTGTGCAGGTTTTGTGTGGACATGTTTTCAGCTCCTTTGGACCAATACCAAGGAGTGTGAATAGTGGATCATATGGTAAGAGTATATTTAGTTTTGTTAAAAAAAAAAAAAATCACCAAACCATCCCAAGTGGCGGTACCATTCTGTATCCCACCAAGCAAGTATGAGAACTCCTGTTGCTCCACATCGTCGCCAGCATCTGCTGATCTTTTTTTTCTTGTGGTAAAAACTATACATAGAATTTATCATCTGAACTATTTTAACTGTACAGTATGCTTATGTTAAATATATTTCCATTGCTGTGAAATGACCCTGTTAAACAGTAACTCCCCTGCCAGCCCCCCCACCCCCGCCCCTGGTAAGAAATTAACTAGCTGAAAATAGTTTGTTTCAGTTTTGTTGCTTTCAGTTTGTTGCTTAAATTCCACATATGAGTGAGATCATATGGTATTTGTCTTTCTTTGACTGATTTCACTTAGCATTATACTCTCTAGCTCCATCCATGTTATTGCAAATGGCATTTGCAAAAGATTTCATTCTTTTTTATGGCTAAATAATATTCCATTGTGTATATATACCACACTTCCTTTATCCTTTCATCAATCCATGGACACTTGGGCTGTTTCCATAGTTTAGCTATTGTAAATAATGCTGCTGTAAACATGGGGGTGCATGTATCCCTTTGAATTTGTATTTTTGTTTGGGGGAAAGAGAGAAGTGGGGGAGGGGTAGAGGAAGAGAGAGAATTTTAAGCAGGCTCCACGCCAGCAGAGAGCCCAAGGTGGGGCCCAATTTCACAACCCTGAGATCAAGACCTGAGCCAAAGTCAGGCACTTAACTGACTGAGCCACCTAGGCACCATGCTCTTTTTTTTTTTTTTTTCCAGATTTAATTTATTTATTAGAGAGAGAGCGACATACGATGAGCAGAGGGGAGGAACAGAGGGAGAGGGAGAAGCAGGCTCCCCGCTAAGCAGGGAGCCTGATGGAGGACTCGATCCCAGCACCCTGGGATCACAACCAAAGAGGAAGGCAGATGCTTAACTGACTGAGCCACACAGGTGTCCCCCATGTTCTTTTTGATGCTATTGTTATAAATGGAATCAGTTTCTTAATTTCTTTTTCAGATTGCTCATCATTAGTATATAAAAATACTACTGTTTTTGTTTGTTGATTTTATATCCAGCAACTTTGCTGAATTTATTCTAACATTTTGTGTGTGTCTGTGTCTGGAATCTTGAGTTTCTACGTATAAAATCATATTTGCATACAGAAAACTTCTTCCTATTGTTTTTGGATATCTTCTATTTCTTTTTCTTGACAAATTGTTCTGGTTAGGACTTCCTAATATTGTGTTGAATGAAAGCGTCAAGAGCAGGCATCCTTGCCTTATTCCTGATGTTAAAGGAAAAATTTTCAGTCTTTCACTATTTAGTATGATGATAGCTGTGGGCTTTTCATATATGGCCTTTATTATATTGAAATAGTTTCTATTTTCAGCTAGTTAATTTCTTTTAATCAGAAAAGCGTGTTGAATCTTGTCATATGCTTTTCTGTATCAATTGAGATGATTGTGTGGGGTGTTTTACTTCACATGTTAATGTGGTGTATTACATGGATTTTCTTATGTGGGACCAACCTTGCATTTTAGGAAAAAATCCCACCTGGTCATGGGGATTTTTAATTGGGTCATTTTAATTTGCTACTGAATTACATTTGCCAGTATTTAGTTAAGGATTTTTGTTGGTGTATCGTTTTCTTATAGTGTCTTCATCTGGCTTTGGTATCAGGTTAATTCTCGTCTCGCAGAAAGAGCTTAGAAGTGTATATTCCTCCTAAATTTGGGGGAGATTTTCAGGAGGATTAGTGTTAAATCTTCTTCAAATGTTTGGTAGAATTCTCTGGTAAAGCCACCTGGTCCTGGGCTTTTCTTTGTTGGGAGGTTTCGATAACTGATGCAATCTTCTTACTCATCACTAGTTCAGATTTTCTATTACCCCATGATTCACTCCTGGCAGATTAATGTTTCTAGGTTTTACCCATTTCTTCTAGGTTATTCAATTTGTTGGGGTACATTGTTCATGGTGTTTTCTATAATGCCTTTTATTTCTGTGGTATTAGTTGTAGTCCCCTCTCTTTCATTTATGATCTGTTATTTGAGTCTTTTCTTTTTTCATAATTAATCTAGATAAGGATCTGTCATTTCTGTTGCTCTTTTTAAAAATCTCTTGGTTTCATTGATTTTTTTAAATTGTTTTTCTATTCTTTAGTTTATCTCTGCTCTAATCTTTATTATTTCCTTCCTTCTACCTTTGGGTGTAGTTTGTTCTTTTTCTAGTTTCTTGAGGTACTGATTTTGGTTAAGATCTTTCTGCTTTCTAATGGTGCTCATTTACAATGATAAACTTCCCTATTAGCACTACTTTCATTACATCCCATGTTTTGGTATGTTGTGTTTTATTTTTCATTTGTCTTAAGGTATTCTCTATATTTTTTTTGTAAATTCTTTGATCCACTTGTTTGAGTGTATTGTTTAATTTCCACATATGAATCTTCTCGTTTTGTGCTGCTGATTTCTAGTTTTATTCCATTGTGATAGGAAAAGATACTTCGTATTTCAGTTATCTTGACTTAAAGAGTTATTTTGTGACCTAACATGTGGGCTATGATGGAGAATGCACCGTGTGTGCTTTAGGAGAATAGGTGGAGTGTTTTGTGGACCTTTGGTAGGTCCATTTGTTCCTTGGTGGTGTTCAAGTCCTCCATTTGCTTATTGATCTTTTGTCTGGTTGTTCTATGCATTATTGGAAGTGTGGAATAGAAATCTTTAACCAGTATTGTGTTGTTATCTATTTCTCCCTCCTATGCTTTTTAAAAAAAAATCCCAGTATAACTAACATACAGTGTTATATTAGTTTCAGGTGTACAATATAGTAATTAAACAATTCTATACATTACTCAGTGCTCATCACAAGTGTACTCTTTTTTTTTTTTAAGATTTTATTTATTTATTTGACAGAGATAGAGACAGCCAGCGAGAGAGGGAACACAAGCAGGGGGAGTGGGAGAGGAAGAAGCAGGCTCATAGCGGAGGAGCCTGATGTGGGGCTTGATCCCATAACACCGGGATCACGCCCTGGGCTGAAGGCAGACGCTTAACCGCTGTGCCACCCAGGCGCCCCCACAAGTGTACTCTTAATCACATTCACCTATTTCATCCATTCCCCCACTTGCTTCCCCTCTGGCAACCACCAGTTTGTTCTCTATGTTTAAGAGTCTGTTTTCTTCTTTGTCTTTTTTCTGGTTCATTTGTTTTCTTTCTTAAATTCCACATATGAGTGAAATCATATGGTATTTCTCTTTCTCTGACTTATTGTACTTAGCATTATACCCTCTAGATCCATCCATGTTGTGGCAAATGGTAAGATTTCATTTTTTTTATGGCTTAGTAATATTCTCTCTCTGTGTGTGTGTACACATCATATCTTCATCCATTTATCTATTGATGGACACTTGGGCTACTTCCATATCTTGGCTATTGTAAATACAATAAACATAAGGGTGCATATAGCTTTTCAAATTAGTGTTCTCATATTCTTTGGGTAAGCAGTAGTGTATCATATGGTAATTCTGTTTTTAATTTTTTGAGGAAACTCCATTATGTTTTCCACAGTGGCTGCACCAGTTTTCATACCGATAGTCCAAGAGGATTCCTATTTCTCCACATCCTCGCCAACACTTGTTGTTTCTTGTGTTTTTGATTTTAGCTCCTCTGACAGGTGTGAGGTGATATCTCATTGTGGTTTTGATTTGCATTTCCCTGATGATGAGTGATGTTGAGCATCTTTTTATGTCTGTTGGCCATCTGGATATCTTCACTGGCGAAATGTCTGTTCGTGTCTTTTGTCCATTTTTAAATTGTGGGGTTTTTGGGGGGCGCCTGGGTGGTGCAGTCGTTAAGCGTCTGCCTTTGGCTCAGGGCGTGATCCCAGTGTTATGGGATCGAGCCCCACATCGGGCTCCTCCGCTGGGAGCCTGCTTCTTCCTCTCCCACTCCCCCTGCTTGTGTTCCCTCTCTCGCTGGCTGTCTCTCTATGTCAAATAAATAAATAAAAGCTTTAAAAAAAATTGTGGGGTTTTTGTTTTTTTTTTTTCCCCTTGGTGTTGAGTTGTGTAAATTCTTTGTGTTTTGGATACTAACCCCTTATCAGATATATCATTTGTAAATTTTCTCCCATTCAGTAGGTTGTCTTTTTGTTTTGCTGTTTCCTATGCTGTACAAAATCTTTTTATTTTGATATAGTCCCAGTAGTTTATTTTTGTTCTTGTTCTTTGTTCTTGCCTTAGGAGACACATCTAGAAAAATGTTGCTACTGCCAGTGTCAGAGAAATTTCTGCCTGTGTTCTTTTCTAGAATTTTTATGGTTTCAGGTCTCACAATTAGGTCTTCAATAGATTTTGAGTTAATTTTTGTGTATGATGTTAGGAAGTGGTCCAGTTTCGTTCTTTTGCATGTCGCTGTCCAGTTTTCCCAGCACCGTTTGTTGAAGAGCCTGTCTCTTTCCCAGTGCATATTCCTGCCTCTTTTGTCAGAGATTAATTAACCACATATTTGTGGCTTTATTTCTGGGTGCTCTATTCTGTTCCATTGATCTATTTGTCTATTTTTGTGCCATTACCATACTGTTTTCATCACTACAGCTTTGTAGTATTTCTTTCTTTCTTTTTTTTTTTTTAGTTTCAAGGGTAGAATTTAGTTATTCATCAGTTGCATATAACACCCAGTGCTCATTACATCGAGTGCCCTCCTTAATGCCCATCACCCAGTTATCCCTCCCCCCACCCACCTCCCCTCCAGCAACCCTCAGTTTGGAGTCTCTTATCGTTTGCCTCCCTCTCTGTTTTCATCTTTTTCCTTCCTTTCCCCTATGTTCATCTATTTTGTTTCTTAAATTCCACATATGAGTGAAATCATATGGTATTTGTCTTTCTCTGATTTATTTTGCTTAGCGTAATACCCTTTAGTTCTACCCACATCATTGCAAATGGCAAGATTTCATTTCTTTTTGTTGGCTGAGTAATATTCCATTGTGTGTGTGTGTGTGTGTGTGTGTGTGTGTGTGTATACACACACCACATCTTCTTTATCCATTCATCTGTCGATGGACATTTGGGCTCTTTCCATATTTTGACTATTGTGGACATTGCTGCTATAAACATTGGGATTCATGTACCCCTTCAAATCACCACGTTGGTATCTTTTTTTTTTTGAGAGAGAGAGAGAGAGAATGAGCGCAGGGGAGGGGCAGAAGGAGAGGGACAAGCCGATTCCCCACTAAGCAGGGAGCCTGACATGGGGCTTGTTCCCAGGACCCTGGGATCATGACCTGAGCCAAAGGCAGACGCCCAACCAGCTGAGCCATCCAGGCATCCCTGTTTGTATCCTTTGAATAAATACCTAGTACTACAATTGTTAGGTCATAGGGTAGTTCTATTTTTAACTTTTTGAGAAACCTCCATACTGTTTTCCAGAGTGGCTGCACCAGGTTGCATTCCCCCCAACAGTGTAAGACGGTTCCCCTTTGTCTGCATCCTCACCAACATCTGTTGTTTCCTGACTTGTTAATTTTAGCCATTCTGACTGGTGTGGGGTGGTATCTCATTGTGGTTTTGCTTTGTATATTTTGAAATCACTGATTGCAATACCTCCAGTTTTGTTCTTAAGATTGCTTTGGCTTTTTGTGGTTCCATACACATTTTAGGATTATATCTTTTAGTTCTGTGAAAAATGCTTTTGGTATTTTGATAGGGATTGTGTTAAATCTGTAGACTGCTTTGGGTAGTAAAGACATTTTAACAATATTTGTTCTTCCAATCCATGAGCATGGAATATCTTTCCATTTGTTTGTGTCATCTTCAATTTTTTTATCAGTATTTTCTAGTTTTCAAAGTACAGGTTTTTTACCTCCTTGCTTAAGTTTATTCCTAGGTATTTTGTTATTTTTGGTGCAGTTGTAAATGGGATTGTTTTCTTAATATCTCTTTTTGCTACTTTATTATTAGTGTATAGAAATGCAACAGATTTATGTATATTAATTTTATATCCTGTGACTCTACTGAACTCATTTATCAGTTCTAGTAGTTTTTTGATGGAGTCTCAGGGTTTTCTGTATATAGTACCATGTCATCTTCAAATAGTGAAAATTTTACCTCTTCTTTACCAATCTGGATGCCTTTTTTTTCCTCTTTGTTGTCTGATTGCTGTAGTTAGGATTTCTAGTACTATGTTGAACAAAAGTGGTGAGAGTGGACATTTTTGCTTGTTCCTGATCTTAGGGGACAAACTCTCCATTTTTCACCACTGACTATGATGTTAGATGTGCGTTTTCAATATATGGCCTTTATTATGTTGCAGTATATTTCCTTTAAACCTACTTTGTTAAGAGTTTTTATCATGAATAGATGTACTTTGTTAAATGCTTTTTCTGCATCTATTGAAATGAACATATGGTTTTTATCCTCTTGTTGATGTGATGTATCACATTGACTTGCAAATACTGAACCACCCTTGTGTCCAAGAAAAAATGCCACATGATCATGGCAAACGATTTTCTTTAATGTATTTTCTGATTCAGTTTGCTAATATTTTGTTGAGGATTTTTGCATCTATGTTCATCAGAGATAATGGCTTGTAGTTTTCTTGTTTTGTAGGTTGTTAGCTGGTTTTGGTATCAGGGTAATGCTGGTCTCATAGAATGAATTTGAAATCTTTCATTCCTCTTCTACTTTTTGGGATAGTTTGGAAAGAATAGGTATTAACTCTTCTTTAAATGTTTGGTAGAATTCACCTGTGAAGCCATCTAGTCCTCGACTTCTATTTGGAGAGTTTTTGATAATTAGTCTGTTCAAATTTTTTATTTCTTCTTGGTTCAGTTTTGGGACAGTATATGTTTCTAGGAATTTATCCATTTTTTTCTAGGTTATCCCATTCATTGACATATAATTTTTCATAATATTATAATTTGTATTTCTGTGGCATTGGTTATTTCAACCTCTTTCATTTCTGATTTTACGTGAGTTCTCTCTCTCTTTCTCTCTCTCTCTCTGTTGGTGGGGGGTGGATGAGTCTGGCTATTGGCTTATCCATTTTGTTGATCTTTTCAAAAAAAGCAGCTCCTGGTTTCATGGATCTGTTTCATTGTTTTTTTTTTTAATTTCTATTTCATTTATTCTCTAATCTTTATTATTTCTTTCCTTTCAGTGAGTTTTGGATTTTGTTTGTTCTTTTTCCAGCTCCTTAGGTGTAAGGTTAAGATGTTTATTTGAGATTTTTCTTGCTTCTTGAGGTATATAATCAAACCTCTTAAAACAGTTTTTCCTGCATCCCAAAGATTGTGGACTGCTGTGTTTCCATTTTCACTTTTTTTAAATGTGTTTTTTAATTTCCTCTTTGATTTCTTGGTTGACCCATTCATTGTTTAGTAGCATGTTATTTAACCTCCATGTATTTGTGTTCTTTCCAGAATTTTGCTTGAAGTTGATTTCTAGTTTCATAGTGTTGTCGTCAGAAAAGACGGATGGTATGACTTCAGTACTTTTTAATTTGTTGAGACTTGTTTTCTGGCCTAACATCTATTCTGAAAAACGTTCCATGTCTCTTGAAAAAAAAAAAAAGTGTATTCTGCTGTTTTTAGATGGAGTGTTCTGAATGTATCTGTTAGATCCATCTGGTCCAATGTGTCAGTCAAAGCCACTGTTGCCTTGTTGATTTTCTGTTTGGATGATCTATTCATTGATGTTAAAGTCCCCTGCTATTATTGTCTTACTGTTGATTTTTTCCTTTATGATAATAGCTGCTTTATGTGTTTGGGTGCTCTCATATTGAGTGCGTAAATATTTACAATTGTTATATCATCTTGCTGAATTGTTTGCTTTATGATCATGCAGGGTCCTTCTTTGTCTCTTGTTTTACAGTCTTTGTTTTAAAGTCTATTTTGTTTGATATAAATATTGCTACCCTGGCTTTCTTTTTACTTCCATTTGCATGATAAATGTTTTTCCATCCCCTCATTTTTAATCTACATGTGTTTTTAGATAAGAAATATGTCTCTTGTACACAGCATATAGATGGGTCCTGATTTTCTATCCATTCAATTACCCAATGTCTTTTGACTGTAGTGTTTAGTCCATTTACATTCAAAGTAATTGCTGATAAATATGCATTTATTGCCATTTTGTTACTTGTTTTACAAAGTTGTTTTTACATTTCTTCTCTGTTCCTTTCTTGTCTTGCCCTCTTGTGGTTTGAGGGCTTTCTTTAGTGATATGCTTGGATTCCTTTCTCTTTATTTTCTGAATATCTATTACCAGTTTTTGATTTGTGGTTAGGTTTATATATAACAACTTAGGCATATAGCAGTCTATATGAAGTTGATGGTTGCTTAAGTTTGAACCCATTCTAAAAATTTTAAGTTTTTACTCCTCTGCTACCCGCACATCTCAGGTATATGGTGTCATACTTTACATCCTTTTATTTTGTGAATCCCTTGATTGATTTTTATGTTATACTTGATTTTACTACTTTTGTGCTTTAATCTCTGTAGTGCTTTTATAAGTGATTAATCTACTACTTTTTTTGTTGTTGGTGTTATGATATGGTACTCACCATACAGTACATCATTAGTTTTTGATGTAGTGATCCATGATTCAGTGTTTGCATGTAACAGCCGGTGCTCCATGCGATACGTGCCCTCCTTAATACCCTTCACTGAGCTACCCATCCCCCCACCCTCTCCCCTCCAAAACCCTCTGTTTGTTTCCCCGGAGTCCATAGTCTCTCCTGGTTCATTTCACCCTCTGTTTAACCCTCCCCCCTTCGTTTTTCCCTTCCTTCTCCTAATGATCTCCCTGCTATTCCTTATGTTCCAGAAAAGAGTGAAACCATATGATAATTGTCTTTCTCTGCTTGACTTATTTCACTTAGCATTGTCTCCTCCAGGCCCATCCATGTTGATGTAAATGTTGGGTAATCATTCTTCTGATGGCTGAGTAATATTCCATTGTATATATGGACCACATCTTCTTTATCCATTTGTCTGTTAAAGGGCATCTCGGCTCCTTCCACAGTTGGGCTATTGTGGACAGTGCTGCTATGAACACTGGGGTGCATATGGCCCTTCTTTTCACTACATCTGTATCTTTGGGGTAAATACTCAGTAGTGCAATTGCTGGATCATAGAATAGCTCTATTTTTTTTTACTTTTTGAGGAACCCCCACACTGTTTTCCAAAGTGGCTATACCAACTTGCATTCCCACCAACAGTGTAAGAGGGATCCCCTTTCTCCTCATCCTCTCCAACATTTGTTGTTTCTTGCCTTGTCAATTTTTGCCATTCTAACTGGTGTAAGTTGGTATCGCAATGTGGTTTTGATTTGAATTTCCTTGATGGCTAATGATGTTGAACATTTTTTCATGTGTCTGTTAGCCATTTGTATGTCTTCATTGGAAAGTGTCTGTTCATATCTTCTGCCCATTTTTTGATTTGATTATTTGTTTCTTAGGTACTGAGTTTGAGAAGTTCTTTATAGATCTTGGATAGCAGCCTTCTATCTGTAGTGTCATTTGCAAATATCTTCTCCCATTCCGTGGGCTGCCTCTTTGTTTTGTTGACGGTTTCCTTTGCTATGCAGAAGCTTTTTATCTTGATGAAGTCCCACAAGTTCATTTTTGCTTTTGTTTCCCTTGCCTTTGGAGATGTGTCATGAAAGCAATTGCTGTGGCCGATGTCGAACAGGTTACAGCTTATGTTCTCCTCTATGATTTTGATGGATTCCTGTCTCACATCGAGGTCTTTCATCCATTTGGAGTTTATCTTTGTGTATGGTGTGAGAGAGTGGTCAAGTTTCATTCTTCTGTATATAGCTGTCCAATTTTCCCAGCACCATTTAATGAAGAGACTGTCTTTTTTCCATTGGATGTTTTTTCCTGCTTTGTCAAAGATTAGTTGAGGGTCCATTTCCTAGTCTGTATTCTGTTCCATTGGTCTGTGTGTCTGTTTTCATGTCAGTACCATGCTGTCTTGGTGATCACAGCTTTGTAGTATAGCTTGAAGTCAGGCAACGTGATGCCCCCAGCTTTGTTTTTCTTTTTCAACATTTCCTTGGCGATTTGGGGTCTTTTCCGGTTCCACACAAATTTTAGGATTGTCGCTTTGAAAAATGTCATTGGTATTTTGATCGGGATGGTATTGAAAGTGTAGATTGCTCTGGGCATCATAGACATTTTAACTATGTTTATTCTTCCGATCCATGAGCATGGAATGTTTTTCCATCTTTTGTGTCTTCTTCAATGTCTTTCATCAGTGTTCTGTAGTTGCTAGAGTATAGATCCTTTACCTCTCTGGTTAAGTTTATTCCGAGATATCTTATGGTTTTTGGTGCTATTGTAAATGGAATGGATTCCTTAATTTCTCTTTCTTCAGTCTCATTGTTCGTGTATAGAAACACAGCTGATTTCTGAGCATTGATTTTTGTATCCCGCCACATTACTGAATTGCTCTATAACTTCTAATAGTTTGGGAGTGGGTTTTCCACATAAAGTATCATGTCATCTGTGAAGAGAGAAAGTTTGACTTCTTCTTTGCCAGTTTGGATACCTTTTATTTCTTTTTGTTGTCTGATTGCTGTTGCAAGGACTTCTAGTACTATGTTGAATAATAGTGACGAGAGTGGGCATCCTTGTTGTGTTCCTGATCTTAAGGGAAAGGCTCTTAGCTTTTCCCCATTGAGAATGATATTCACTGTAGGCTTTTCATACATGGTTTTTATGAAATTGAGGAATGTACCCTCTATCCCTACACTCTGAAGTGTTTTAATCAGGAAAGGATGCTATATTTTGTCAAATGCTTTTTCTGCATCAATTGAGAAGTCCTTATGATTCTTCTCTCTTCTCTCATTAATGTGTTCTGTCACACTCATTGATTTGTGAATGTTGAACCATGCTTGCATCCCAGGGATGAATCCCACCTGGTCGTGATGGATAATCCTTTAAATGTACTATTGGATCCTATTAGCTAGGATCTTGTTGAGAATTTTGGTGTTCATATTCATCAGGGATATTGGTCTGTAATTCTCGTTTTTGAGGGATCTTTGCCTGGTTTTGGGATCAAGGTAATGCTGGCATCATAGAATGAGTTTGGAAGTTTTCCTTCTGTTTCTATTTTTTGAAACAGCTTCAGGTGAACAGGTGTTATTTCTTCTTTGAATGTTTGGTAGAATTCCCCGGGGAATCCCATCGGGCCCTGGACTCTCTGGGAGGTTTTTGATCACTACTTCAATCTCTTCACAGTTAATTGGTCTAGTTAGATAATCACTTTCTTCCTGTTTCAATCTTGGTAGTTTATAGGTTTCCAGGAAGGCATCCATTTCTTCCAGGTTGTTTAATTTATTGGCATATAGTTGTTGATAGTAGTTTCTAATGATTGTTTCTATAGCCTGGTGTTAGATGTGATCTCTCCCCTTTCATTCATAATTTTATTAATTTGGGTCCTTTCTCTATTCTTTTGAATAAGTCTGGCCTGTTGCTTATCGATCTTATTAATTCTTTTTAAGAACCAGCTTCTAGTTTTGTTGATGTGCTCTACTGTATTTCTGGTTTCTAATTTATTGATCTCTGCTCTAATCTTAAATCAGTTGTCTTTTTGTGCATGGCTTAGGCCTGTTCTTTTGTTCCATCTCCAGCTTTTTAAGGTGTGAGTATAAGGACTGCATTTTAGATGTTTCTATTCTTTTGAGTGAGGCTTGGATGGCTATATATTTCTCCCTTAGGACCGCCTTTGTAGTGTCCCATAGGTTTTGGACCAATGTGTTTTCGTTCTCATTGGTTTCCATAAATTGCTTAAGTTCTTCTTTAATTTCCTGGTTTACCCAAACATTCTTAAGCAGGATGGTCCTTAGTTTCCAAGTGTTTGAGTTTCTTCTGAATTTTTTCTTGTGATTGAGTTCCAGTTTCAAAGCATTGTGGTCTGAGAATATGCAGGGAATAATCTCAATCTTTTGGTATCGGTTGAGACCTGTTTTGTGACCCAGTATATGGTCTACTCTGGAGAAAGTCCCATGTGCATTCGAAAAGAATGAGTATTCTGTTGTTTTAGGGTGGAGTGTTCTGTATATATCTATGAGGTCCATCTGGTCCAGTGTGTCATTCAAAGCTCTTGTTTCTTTGTTGATTTTCTGCTCAGATGATCTGTCTATTGCTGAGAGTGGAGTGTTAAGGTCCCCTACTATTAATGTATTATCTATATGTCTCTTTATTTGGGTTAACAGTTGGCTTATGTAGTTGGCTGCTCCCCTGTTGGGGGCATAGATATTTATAATTGTTAGATCCTCTTGTTTGATACACCTTTTAAGAATACTATAGTGTCCTTCTGTATCTCTAACTACAGTCTTTAGATTAAAATCTAATTTGTCTGATATGAGAATTGCTACCCCAGCTTTCTTTTGAGGTCCATTGGCATGAAAAATTGTTTTCCATCCCTTCACTGTCAGTCTGGAGGTATCTTTAGGTTCAAAATGAGTCTCTTGTAGACAGCATATGGATGGGTCATGTTGTTTTATCCAATCTGCAACTTTGTGTCTTATGGGAGCATTTAGGCCATTCACATTGAGAGTGATTATTGAAAGGTATGATTTTTAATGTCATCATGTTGCCTGTGAAGTCCTTGTTTCTATAGTTTGTCTCTGTAAATTTCTGTTCTGTATCACTCTTGGGGTCTTTCTACTTTTATGGAACCCCCCCCCCCTTAATATTTCTTGTAGGGCTGGCTTGGTGGTCACATAGTCTTTCAGTTTCTGCTGGTCTTGGAAGCTCCTTGTCTCTACATCCGTTCCGAATGACAGTCTTGCTGGATAAAGTATCCTCAGCTGCATGTTCTCATTTAGTACCCTGAAAATGTCTTGCCAGCCCTTTCTGGCTTGCCAGGTCTCTGTAGACAGGTCTGACGTTATTCTGATGTTCCTCCCCCTGTATGTAAGGAATCTTTTTCTCCTCGCTGCTTTCAAGATTGTTTCCTTGGATCTAAGATTTGTGAATTACACTATTACATGTCGTAGTGTTGATCTGTTCTCATTGATCTTAGGAGGGGTCCTCTCTGCCTCTTGGAGACAAATGCTTGTTTCCTTCACCAGATTAGGGACGTTCTCAGCTACAATTTGTTCAAATATCTCTTTTAGAGCTCTTTCTTTCTCCACCCCCTCAGGGATGCCGATAATTCTGACTTTGGAACGTTTCATTGAGTCAGTAATCTCATGTAACTTTTTTTCATGAAATTGGAGGGTTTTTTTCCCATGTTACCTCTCTTTGCTTCTTTTCTATCATCTCATCCTCTTAACTCACTAATTCGTTCTTCTGCCTCATTTATCCTGGCCATAAGAGCATCCAGTTTAGACTGCAATTCATTCATAGAATTCTTAATTTCTGCCAGATTCGTTCTCATTTCAGCCCTTAGAGATTCTATATTCTCGTTAATATTTTTCTCAAGTGTATACATCTTCTTGATAATTGTTACTCTAAAATCCATTTCTGACAACTTGGTTATATCCATATCCATTAGTTCTGTGGCAGAGGCCACAGTCTCTGTTTCTTTCCTTTGTTGGGGGTTCCTCCTCTTTTTCATTCTGATGAGGTGTGGTTGGGGGGATATACTGAGTCCAAATTATTCACCAGCACCCAAGCAAGATGCACCTGTTTTGTAGGGACCTTAGGGATGTGGGCTTCTTGTTTTTTCAGCCTGCCTTCTGGGGGCGGGGCCTGCCACGCTGATACTCAGGCAACCCTGTTTGGGCAGAGTTGCCCTGCCCCCTATGTGAGGGGCATGGGCTCAATGAGAACCAGTTTTTTGGGGCTTCTGTTCTCTGATGGCTTTCTCTGGTGGCTTTCTGTGTCTCTTCTGAGAGTCAGAGCAGCAGTGGCCGTATCCTAGCCTCTGTCTCAGAACAGAGAGATCACAGTCTGCTCTCCAGTGAGCTCTCCTGGCCACTCTAACTCTGTTTTAGTCGATGCTGCTAAAAACCCTGCAGTGTCCCAGGTCGTGCGCCCCACAGCCACTCTCCCAGCCCTTGCTTCCAGGGCTGGCACGTCTCTGTCCTTTGTGCTTCTAACACCGCCAGCCGCCCCTGGTTCCTGTGCACGCTCCCAGGCTCCCAGTTTCAGTCCGGTTCCAGTGAGTGCTCCGGAGTGCCGGTTTTCAGTCTGGTCGCGTGCGTGCATGCTCTCGAGCTCCCGGTTTCAGTTTGGTTTCCCAGTGGCTACTGGTTTGCGAGTCCGTCCTGCTCCCCAGCGCAGGAGGCTACTGCTTTCTGGTGCCCGAGCACGGCGGCTCCCTCCCCCTTCCGTTTATCTTCCGATATCTGCGTGCAGACTCTTGGCTCCCCGCTTCATACTTTGAGACCAAGCACCAGAGATGTTCCGTTTGTAGAGATCCAGATGTATTTTCTTATATCTCAGACTGATTTCATGGGTGTTCAGGATAGTCTGGTAGATGTCCAGCTCGATTCAGGGGACTGTTGAAATAGGGTCGCCTACTCCTCCTCCACCTTCCCCCCCCCCAATCTACTTTTATTAAGTTTATATGTACCTGTGAAATTTTTCCTTGCCTACCTTTCTGACTCCTGACTATGGTCTTTCCCTTCTACTCAAAGAATCCCTTTAACATTTCTTGTAAGCCTGGTTTAGTAGTGATGAATTCCTTTAACATTTGTTTAGGAAATTCTTCATCAGTCCTTCTATTCTGAATGATAGCCTTGCTGGGTAGAGTATTCTTGGTTGCAGGTTTTTTCTTTTCAGCACATTGAATATGTTATGCCACTCTCTTCTGGTCTGCAAAGTTTCTGCTGAAACATCAGCTTATAGCCTTATGAAGTTTCCTTTGTGTGTAACTGGTTTCTTTTCTGTTGCTACTTTTAAAATTCTCTTCATCACTACTTTTTGCTGTTTTAATTACCATATGTCTTGGTGTGGACTTTTTGTGGGGGCTCTTTGTGACTCATGGATCTGGATTTCTGTTTCCTTCCCAAGATTTAGCAAGTTTTCAGCTATTATTTCTTCAAATAAATTTTCTGCCCTGCCCTTTTTCTTCTCCTTCTTGGACCCTTATAATGCAAATGTTATTATACTTGATGGTGTCACTGAGGTTCCCTAAGTCTACTTTCATTTTATTATTATTTTCTCTCTCCTGTTCAGCTTGATTACTTTCCATTACTCTGTCCTCCAGGCCACTGATCCACTATTCTGCTTTCTCTAGTCTATTATTTATTCCATCTAGGGTATGTTTAATTTTGGTTATTGACATTTTCATCTCTGATTCGTTCTTTTTTTGTTTTCAGTCTCATTGTTGAGGGTCTTACTGAGGTCCTCCACTCTTTTCTCAAGTCCAGTGAGTACTTTTATGACTATTACTTTAAATTCTTTATCAGGCATATTGCTTATCCCCATTTCATTTGGCTCTCTTGCTGTGATTTTGACCTGTTCTTTCATTTAGGAAATATTCCTCTGTCTCATTTTGTCTAGCCCCCTGTGTTTGTGTCTATGTGTTAAGAAAGTCAGCTGCATCTTCTGCTTTTGAAAGTAGTGGCTTTATGAAGAAGAGTTCCCATAGTGCCCTGCAGTGTAATGTCCCCACTTCAGCAGAATCTGGCACTTCAGGAGTGTCTCCTGTGTGTGTTGAACATGCCCTACTGTTGTGGCTAAGCCACTTTTGCCTTCAGTCCCGTCATCTGCAATGGCTCTGTTTGCCTATTGTGGGCAGGTATTGGTCCCTGTGTTGTTAAGCAGTCAGTCTGGTGCCACCTTGGGCTTGAGTTGGGTCAGATCAAGTGTTTGCCAGAACTGTGGTCACTCCAAACTGCAGGGTGTTCTCCCAGCATTGTCTCCTGAGAGGCTTTTCTTGGTACAGGTGGGGCCTGCAGTCAGACCTGATGTCGGCCCCCAGCCTGCTGCTGGGACTGCACTTGAACTTGTGCGTGGTTATTTCCCCCTCTGCCCAGGGCAGGAGTCATTTTGGAATGGTGCTGGCCACTGTTGGGTTTGCTTGTAAAATGTCATGCTTGTGGCACTGCTTTGGATGAACTCATGCTGAGGGCAGGTTGGATGGGGCAAGTCCATGGTAGAATGTGGGAGCATGGCATGCCATTAGCAAGCTAGGCAGAGATTGTTCATTCTCGTTCCCACAGGTGTCAGTGTATCTAGACTGGGGCGGGGGGGCGATGCAGGGGAGAGAAATGGCACCAGCCAGTTTTTTTCGTTCTTGGAGAACTCTATAAAGATCTCTGCACCTCTTGGGCATGTTCTGAGATTAGGAAATAAATCTCCCTTTGTATGCCCCAGATGTTTTTTACACTGTTGCTTCTATGCTGTATTTCAGTGGGGCTGTTTGTTATGCTGTCTTTTTAAGGATGGGGATTTAGTTTCCTGTCACCCTGCTGGCTCTCTCAGAGTGAAGCAGCTGATTTTTAAGGTTATGGGTGTTAAGCCCCACTGACTGTAAAAACTCATGTAATTAAGCCACTTTGGCTTTCAAAAGGAAATATTGTGGGGATTCCTCTTCCTGGCATGGGGTCTGCTCCTCTTCCTTCTCAATGCCTGTGGTGTCCCTCGCTCCCATGGTTAGTCTCACAGGTCATTTTGGTTCCAAAACACATCTCTGCCCTTCCTACCCTCTTCAATGTAGTCTCTTCTCTACATTTAGCTGTGGAGAGTCTGTTCTGTCAGTCTTTGGGTTGTTTTCTGAATTATTTACACTGATGTGGGTGTTATATAGGTCTGTCTCTGGGAAGAGGTGAGCCTAGGGTCTCCTACTCTACCATCTTCCCCGTAACCTTCTCCCTTCTAGTTTATCAAAGTTTGCCTCATATATTTAGGAGCTCTGAGGTATGGTGCATAGATATTTAAAACTGATAATGCTTCTTAGTGAAATTGATCCTTTTTTCATTATAGCATATCCTTCTTTGTCTTTTATAACAATTTTTGATTTAAAGGTTGTCTGACTTCTGTATAGCCACTCTTGTTCTATTCTTGGTTAATTTATATGGAATATCTTTTTCCACCTTTACACTTTTAGCCTGTGTGCGTCCTTAGGTCTAAAGTCTCCTATAGATAGCATATACGTGGATCATATATTTTTAAAATCCATTCAGCCAATCTATGTGTTTTGAGGAATTGAATATTTATATTTAAATTAATTACTGATAGGGAAAGACTTACTATTGCCACTTTGTTTTCTTTTCTGAATGTCTTGTACCTTTATTGTCCCTCCTTCCTTCTCTTACTGCCTTCTTTTGTTTCATTGATTTTTTATTTTTATTTTTTGTAATGGTATGCTTTGATTCCTTTCTCCTTTCCTTTTAAATACATATGCTATAGATATTTTCTTTGTGGTTATCATTGCAATTAAATATCTTAAAGTTGCAGCATTCTGTTTTAAAGCAATAACTTCGGTTACATATAAAAACTCTGGTCCTTTGCAGCTCCACCCATCACTTTGTTATTGATGTCACCGTTGTATCTTTAAATACTGTAAACCTATTGATAAAAATTTATAGTTATTTGTATTTTTCTAATTTAAATTTATGCACCAAGGGGCACCTGGCTGGCTCGGTTGGTGGAGCATATGACTCGATCTCAGGGTCATGAGTTTGAGCCCCATGTTGGGTATAGAGATTACTTAAAAATAAAATGTTTTAAAAAAAGTAATGTATGCACCAAAATTACGATAGTAGAAGTTACAATATTTACTTACCTTTATTGTATAGCCTTATCTTTTCATACAGCTTTGTGTTATTCTTTACCATCCTTATATTTCAACTTGAAGGGCTCCTTGTAGCATTTCTCGTAAAGCAGGTCTAATGGTAATGAACTCCCTCAGCAGTTTATCTTGGAATTTCTTACCCCTCTTTCATTTTTGGAGGACGATATTACCAGATAAGGTGTTTTTGGTTGAGTTTTTTCCCCTCAGCACTTTCAATATATCATCCCACTTTTTGCTTTCAAAGTTTCTGCTATGAAATCTGTTGATAATTTTATGGAATTTCCTTTGTATATGACAAGTTGCTTTTCTCTTGCTTTCCAGATTCTGCCTTTGTCTTTGACTTTATACAATTGTATTATAATGTGTCTTGGCGTGGTTCTCTTTAAATTTATTCTAGTTGGAGTTTTTTGAGCTTCTGGAATCTATATGCCTATTTCTTTCCTCAGATTTAGGAAGTTTGGGGCTATAATTCCCCCCAATAAATTCTCTGCCCCTTTTCTCTTTCCTCCTTATGGGATTCCTGTAATGTGAACATTGGTCCATCTGACAGTGTCCCTTAAGTCCCTTAGGTCCTCTTCACTTTTCTTCATTCTTTTTTCTTTTTGCTCTTTGACTTGATAATTTCAAATGACTTGTCTTCAAGTTTGCTTTCCTGATCAAGTTGGCTGTTGAATCATCTACTGAATTTTTTAGTTCAGTATTTATATTTTTCAGCTCCAGAATTTTCTTCTTTTTTATAGTTTGATACAAGATAGTGTGATGCCTTTAGCTTTGTTCTGCTTTCTCAAAATTGCTTTAGCTCTTCAGGGTCTTTTTGTGATTCCATACAAATTTTAGGAATAATCTATTTCTGAGAAAAATGGCATTGGAATTTCAATAGGGGTACATTGGATATTTTGACATTTTATTTTATTTTTATTTTTTAAAATATTTTATTTATTTATTTGACACAGAGAGAGAGAGACAGCCAGCGAGAGAGGGAACACAAGCAGAGGGAGTGGGAGAGGAAGAAGCAGGCTCCCAGTGGTGGAGCCCGATGTGGGACTCGATCCCAGAACGCCGGGATCACACCCTGAGCCGAAGGCAGACACTTAACGACTGAGCCACCCAGGCGCCCCAGAATATTCTGACATTTTAATATAGGCATTTTAACAGTATTAATTCTTCCAGTCCATGAGCATGGAATATCTTTCCGTTTATGTGTGTCTTTAATTTCTTTCACCCATGTCTCATAGTTTACAGTATACAAATATTTCACCTCCTTATTTAAATTTATTCCTAGGTATTTTTTCTTGTTTCTTAGATCTTAGAGGAAAAACTTTTAGCTTTTCACCATTCAGTGTGGTGTTAGCTTTTTGTTGAGGTATGTTCTCTCTATACACACTTTGTTGATATTTTGATATGATTTTTATCATAAATAGATGTTGAATAGTGTCAGATGCTTTTTCTGCCTCTGTTGAAGTGATTGTATAGTTTTTATCCTTCATTTTGTTAACTTGGTGTATTACATTGATTGATTTGTAGATGCTGAACCATCCTTGCATCCCTGAGATAAATCGCACTCGATCGTGGTGTGATCTTCCATTCTTCCCGAGCTCAGCGAGCATCTTTAGGACCATTACTTTGATCTCTTTATTCAGTAGATTGCTTATCTTCATTTCATCTAGTGCTTTCGCTGAGTTTTTGTCTTGTTCTTTGGAACATATTTCTGTTGCTTCACTGTGTTTGACTCTCTATGTTGGTTTCTAGGAATTAAGTGGAACAGCCACCTCTCCTGATTTTGGAAGATTGGCCTTATGCAGTAGATGAAACTTATCATTCATCCCTACTTTGCTCTTGGTTGTCTGTCAAACTTTGTGATTGTCCAGGAAGCCTATTTTAAATGGCTCCCAGTGTTGAAGGGTCTACTAAGATCTGTTAGTGTCCCAAATGGGAGGATGTCATTCATCATCCAGATTTAGGCTGACTGGAAGCCAGACCCCTCAGCAGCAGCTTTTAAAAAATGCAAATATACAGAATCCTGTAGGACTGCAAGCATAATCCCCACTGGTCACTAGGGCCAGGATATCAGGAGATGGCCCACAAAAATCAGGGCTCCAGATGAGTGTGTTCTAAGCTCTTTTCTGGAAGATAACAGTCAGCTGTAGTGAGGCAGAGGGAGAACTCAAAGATGGTATCCTCCAGTCTGCGTTCCCTATCACCTATGTATCTCGTAGATCTGTGCCAAAGCAGAAGCCTGCCCCTCGTCTAAGCTTCAAGACAAGCACATAGACCTCTTTTACAGAAAGACTCGGGGTGTGTTTCAGTCTGCTCTGTGTAGTGCCCTCAGGATGGTAGCTTGCCAAGAACTGTCTCCAATTGTTATAGTCCATGGGACCCAGGAACACAAGCTCCCCCGACCACCGGCTAAGCAATCAAGGGGCATTCCATGGGTGGCAGCTGCACAAACCAGGTCACCAGACATAACAACTGGGGCACCAGATGCGTGTAGAAGCTCCCCTCTGAGAGATACTGATGCTATGGAGTGCAGCAGGTGGAGAGCATGAAGATGGTACCTGCTGTCTAAAGCAAGGCAGGGGGAGTGCAAAGATAGCATCCACTTGAAAAAAATAGAAGATGGAGCATACCAGCTTTAACAAGGCAGAGGGAGAGTGAGAAGGTGGCACCTGCCAGCTTCTTCCCCCAGAGGGTATCCTAGCTGGCTCCTGCCCCTCAGACTGATGCTTTAAACTTAGCAAAGAGCCTTTCACATAAAGTCTAGGTGCCTTTCAAAGGGCTGCTTCTATTCTAGGCTATGGGGTGAGTCCTCTTAAAAACATTTTAAGACCCATTTCTCAGCTCACCACAGCCCCATGGGTCTCATGGGCATTAGCCCCATTGGTTTCCAAAGATAGATGTTTTGGGGCTCTATCTCAGGTGCAAGCCTTAAAAATCAGGGTTCCCAATGTGGGGTACAAACCCTTTGTTCCTCAGGGAGAAGCTCTGTGTTTTGTGTTCCCTCCCATTTGTGGGTCACAATGCTGGCATGGTGTTTATGGCAAGTTATCTCTCAGCCTTTCTTACCCTCTTCAGAGTGTGTGTGTGTGTGTGTGTGTGTGTTTCCTCATTTGCCTGATTTGAAGGCATTTCTCCACTAGTTTTTAGGGTTTTTCCACAAGAAATTGTTACATAAGGAGCTGTAGATTTGGTGTGTCCATGAAAGATGGCAAGTTCAGGATCTTCCTACATTGCTATCTTGAACTGGACTCCAAAAGCTTTTAGTTTTTGTTTTTATTTTTTAAAGATTTTATTTATTTGAGAGAGTGAGAGCACATGTGCACAAGTCAGGGGAAGGCAGAGGCAGAAGCAGACTCTCTGCTGAACAGGGAGCCTGACATGGGGCTTGATTCTAGGACCCAGAGATCATGACCTGAGCTGAAGGCAGCCGCTTAACCAAGCTACCCAGATGCCCCAAGCTTTTAGTTTTGATAAAGTTCCATTTGTTGGGGCGCCTGGGTAGCTCAGTCATTAAGCGTCTGCCTTCAGCTCAGGGCGTGATCCCAGCGTTCTGGGATCGAGCCCCACATCAGGCTCCTCTGCTGGGAGTCTGCTTCTTCCTCTCCCACTCCCCCCGCTTGTCTCTCTCTCTGGCTGTCTCTGTGTCAAATAAATAAATAAAATCTTTTTTTAAAAAGTTCTGTTTATATATTTGCTTTCTACTTTTGCTGCTGCTTTTGGTTTTATATCTAAGAGATTATTGCCCAGTGATCATGTTGTGAAGATTATGGATATGTTTTCTTCTACGAGTGTTACGGTTTTAGCTCTTACATTTAGGTCTTTGATACATTTTGAGTTAATTTTTGTATATCGTGTGATATAGGGGGTCTAACTTCTCTTTGACATATAGATATCCAGTTGTCCCACAACCATTTATTGGTATTCTGTTAAATTTTCTTTGTACCCTTGTTGAATATCGAGCATAAGTGTAGGGGTTATTTCTGGACTCTCGATTCTATTCCATTGATCTATATATCTATCCTTACTCCACTAACACACTGTGGTGATTACTGTAGCTTTGTAGTAAGACTGGAAATTGGAAAGTTTGAGTACTCCAACTTTTTTCTTCTGTTTCAAGATTGCTTTGGCAATTCTGGGCACCTTGAATGTCCATACAAATTTTTTAGGATCAGCTTATCAATATCTGCGAAAAAGACATTTGGGATTTTGATAGGAATTGCATTGAAACTGTAGCTCAGTTTGGGAAATATTACCATCTTAAAAATATTCTTTTGATTCATGAATATGTGACTTTTTTTTTTTTTTTAGAACTGCTTTAATTTCTTTCAGTGACGTGTTTTTCAATGTGTATGTCTTGCACTTTTTTTGGTTAAATGTATTGCTAAGTATTTTATTCTTTTTGACACTATTTTAAATGAATTGTTTTCTTAATTTTATTTTGGAATTTATTGCTAGTGTACAGGAATAAAACTGATTTTTCTGTACTGATATCATATTCTACAACCTTGCTAAATTCATTTATTAGTTCTAGTAATTTGAATGGAATCCTTAGGATTTTTTAATATATGAAATTGTTATCTGCAAATAGTTTCATTTCTTCTTTTTCAACATGAACGCTTTTTCTTGCTTCAAAATTGCCCTAGCCAAAACCGCCAGTACAGTGCTGAATACACATAGCAAGACCGGACATTTTTGTTGTGTCCCTGGTCTTACGGGGAAAGCATCCAGTCTTTCACCATTAAATATGATAGTAGTTATGGATTTTTCGTAGGGGCCCTTTATTAAATTGAGGAAGTTCTCCTCTATTCCGTTTGTCTGTTGGTGCCATTTCTCCAGTGGCATTTGCTCACTTCATGTCTGTGTGTCATGTTTTATTAATTGTTACAATATTACACACTTTTTCATTTTTATTATACTTGCTATGGTGATCTGCGATTACGACTCACTGAAAGCTCAGATGACGGTTAGCATTTTTTAGCAATGAAGAATTTTTAAGGGCGCCTTAGTGGCTCGGTTGGTTGAGCATCCAACTCTCGATTTTGGCTCAGGTCATGGTCTCATGGTTGTGGGACGGAGCCCTGTGTGCTCTGTGCTCAGCAGAGTCTGCTAGAGATTTTCTATCTGCCCTTCCATCCACTGCTAGTCCACTCACTCACTCTCTCTCAAAAATATTTTCAAATTATATACATTGGACATGGTGTTTTTAGACATGTTATCACACACTTAATAGATTAACTTAACTTTCATATGTCCTGGGAAACAAAAAAATTAATTTGACTTGTTTTATTGCAATATTTGCTTTATTGCAGTGGTCTAGCATTGAGCCTGCATTACCTCCAACGGTGTGCCTGTAAAGTCTAAAGTGTTTATCAAACCCCTCCGAATGGGACGAGTTTGAACTCCAAACTCTGTTCTTGGTACTGGGAAACAGCTAAGAACTCTATTCAATTCTGCCTTGTAGTGACTTCTTGGAGTCTCATTCTGTGCACACTTAGTCAAATCAATCAAATGCAGATTTGGGGGCTCCTTCTGTTCTAGGTATTCTCCAATTTCCAGCCATTCTGCTCATAAATAAGATTTCTCCTCAGCCCGAGACAACAGTCACTATCTGTATGACCAGTACTTCTAGTGTGTTGTGTGCACTGGAATGCTCTTTGGAGAAAAGCTATACATGTCATCTTACCCAGAAGACCTTTTTTAATAAGGGTTGAATCTCCTACATTTTTGCCTTTTGTTCATTCTCCAGGGCACTAAAACATTGTTTAAAAATTATTGTCCAGGGTTATTAATTTATTGGCAGGTTTAGTCTGACACAACTATTGTCACTTTGCCAAAAAAAAATTTTTTTTTTTTTTTGCTAACACAGGTGGTTCATTTTCTCTGATAGTGATTTCATTATTTAATTTGTGGGTGTATAGGGGCCTATATATATATATTTTTCCCTCCAAAAGACATTGTATTCTAATGGTTTCCAGCAAGTGCCATAAGTCTAGATTCACTTTATTTTCTTCATCTGCAGACTTCATAACTGTGGTTTTAAACTCTTGATTTAGGGGAGCCTGGGTGGCTCAGTTGGTTAAGCATCTGCCTTCCACTCAGGTCATAATCCCAAGGTCCTGGGATCAAGCCCCGCATCACACTCTATGCTCAGCAGGGAGTCTGCTTCTCCCTCTGCCCCTCCCCCCACTAGTACTCTCACTCAGTCTTTCTCAAATAAATAAAATCTTAAAAAACAAAAAAACTTGATCTATTTAAAAGCAGACCTTGGGACACCTGGCTGCCTTGGTTGGTGGAGCGTGTGATGCTTGACCTTGGGGTTGTGAGTTTAAGACACACACCACATTGGGTGTAGAGATTATGTAAAAATAAAATCTTAAAACAGAAGCAGGTCTTATGATCACAGTGGTGGCATCATCCTCATCACCACTTGCTACCTAGAAAAATGGCAGGGTCAGTCAGATTACCCTTTGGTTTCCTTTACATGGCAGGAGACTTCCTTATGCACCCTTTTACTTGTAGGTGTAACTGAATGTTCCAGTTTTACATAGGGATCTGACGTGCAATTCCTCACCTTTGTTCAGGCCTAAGGCCTAGGAGCTATCATTCCCCAAACTGGTTATTCTCTTTTGTTCTTAGGAGAGGAAGGGCTTTCGTATTTAACAGTTACTTCTGTGGCTTGTTTACGTAGATTTAGAAATTTTTTTCCCCTGGACTTTATAGATTTTTCCATATTTTCTTGTGAGTTCAGTATCTCACTTAATAGTATGTTTATGGCAACCGAGCCAGCCTTTGGGTGTTTTGTAGCAGTGGAACACTTTTTAGAAAACCTTGATGCTCTCTCTCTCTCTCTATATATATAGTATGATCCAGCAAGGTAAATATCTTATTTCCCCCCTGCACTTTATTGAGGTATAATTTACATATGATAAAATGCATATATCACAAGTATATAGCTCAGCAGAACTTTAACTTACATCCACGTTGCCATTATCTCAATCAGTTAAGACTATTTCCCTCATTCTAGAAAGTTTTCTTATGCCACTTTCAAGCCTATACTCACCCAGAGGTAAGCACCTTAGGTTGGTTTTGCCTATTCTTGAGCTTTGCATAAATGTACTATGTCTAGCTTTTGTTCAGTATTTTTGTATTTATCTGTATTCTACCAGTAATTCATTTTTAAAAACTGTGGACTAGTATTTCAATAACCATTATTTGATTATCCATTATGTTGTTGACAGATATTTGAGTCGTTTCCTGGCTGGGGGTTCTCTTGGGTTTCATCACTAGAAGTGGAATCACAGAGTAGGCATCAATTTACATTTTTAAGAAATGGGCCCGCTATTTCCATGGTGATTATGCTAACACTTCTGCTAGTTGCTGCTACACTTTCTCACCACTCAGGCAGGTGTGCAATAGTGTTTCCGGGGGGTTTCATTCTGCCTTCCCTGGTGGCTGATGTTGAACACCCTTTCCTATGCTAATTGTGCATCTGGATAGCTTCTGTGAAGTGTGTACTCAAGTTACGTATTAACTTGTATACTGTGTTGCTTTTGCAGTGGCTTTTAAAGGTTCTCCGGCAAACGTGTCTTTGTCAGTTATGTGTACTGCAACTGTTTTGTCCTTGGCTCTTTTTCACTTTTATATCTTTCTGATAAGAGTGTAATTTTGGTGAAATGTACCAGTTTTTTCTTTCTTTTATGAAGTTTATGTCCTAAGATCTCTTTGAGTTTCCCAAGAGTCATGAAGATAGTCTGTTTTCTTCTCTAGGATTTGTTTTGCCTTTCACATTTAGGTCCCACGATCCACGCTGAACACATAGTGCAATACATAATTGAACACATGTGCACGTTGAATGCATAGTGTGAAAGCATCAATGTCCAAAGTCTTTGCCTATGGAGTTGCTTGTGTTTTTGCTGAAAAGCCAATGACCATATGTATGTATGGGTCTGCTTCTGGACTCTATTCTAGCCACTGATCTATTTGTCCTAACTCTAATACCACACTCTTAAGTACTGTGATTTTAAAGCAAGTCATGAAATTGGTGTAAGTCTTCCAACCCCCTCTTCAAAATTATCCTGGCTGTTCCAGGTCTGTTGGATTTCTATATATATCTGCAAATTTTTACAAGAAAGCCTCACAGGATTTTTCTCTCATTGAAATTTGATTTCTAGAAATCAATTTTTGGGCAAACAGATCTTGACAGTATGCAGCCTCTCAATTCATGAATATATTTATTGCAGCGTTCTATAGTTTCAGCAACATGGGGTAGTTTTGTAGAGTAGAAGTCTTACATATCTCTTGTTAACATTCTAGGTATTTGACTTATGTGATTACAGATGGTTAAGATTTTAAAATTTAATTTTTAATTGTTGCTAGTATATAGACAATATGACTGAGTTTTGCCTCATTTCCTGCAAAATTATTAGTTCTGGTAGATCAAGCAAATTCTTGTTAAACTTTAGGAAGTCAGAGAATGGGAGAAGTGTTATATAATTGAGAACATCTAATTTTCCAGAGTAAAAAATGATTCATTCTTTGTATACCTCTGCTCCCAGTTATTGCCTCAGAAACACTACCTTCTGATTTTCTTTCTTCTTTAAAAAACATAAAATTCTGGAGTTCAATTTGCTCTTGCTGTACTTCTTGAAAGATGGGGAGAGCACCAGACCCTTACAGAAGCACTTCTGGTTCTCAGCTAAATGTAGAATAGGGAAATGAGAACATGGTACCTGCTGCCCTTCATTTGCAGAATGGTGAGCAAAGTACTATTTTTTCAGAATGCCAGTTAGAACAGAAAGACATTAAAATGGATTGGGATTGGAATAAGGTGAATACATTTGAGAGATTCAGATTATCCTTGGCACATTTATAAATTCTTCACTGATCCAATAATCCCTCTTTTCATCCTTGGCTTTCTTTCTGATTAATTCTTTTCTTCCCAGTCTGATGTATAACAGAGTGGTTAGCATATTGCCTGATCTACAAATGGACATAATGACTAGGGATCCCTTTTAACTTCAAATAAAATCAATGTAAGGCACAACTATTCAGGAATATTTTGTATTTTCAAAGTATTTAGGAATTCTTTAATTAGAAAAATAAAGGCAATGGGATTATCCCTCAGGTTCTAAAAGTACCCATGAATTAAATCACTCACATTCCCCTCTTAAAAACAAAACCAAACCTTAAATCACATTGCTATTAAGCTTTCTTACAGTAAGAAATAAGACCAAGCTATACTAGAGTACAAACACCTGAAAATTCTGAGCATGAAAATAATTTATTAGACATCTGGTTTATTCAAACATTAGGCCTACTGACGACAGAATTAACAGAGCTCATGGAGTAGGAAAAAAAAACAACAAACCCACCCAGCACCTGCTTCACTGCAAATTTCCTGGGGACAGAATTCATGCCTTCTGTACTACAGTCTCAGCCTAAAGCATCCACACGTGCTTGATATTCTTGATACTCATTAACTTGAACAGAAGATGAGAAACTTCCCGAACACTCACCTTCGCAAGTAGCATTAGTGATATAACTTTCAGAAACATTCGTAGGCACAAGAAACAGCACTGCCTGCAGTGAGCATCTCTGATGATCAAAGAAAAGAATGTCACTAAATACAATCTTACAAATAAGAAGGAAAATACACACTTGCCAATGGACTGCCTTACATTATCAGGAAAAACGTCGCGAGATTTATGAAATTAAAACTGTTTACTCAACTTTTAATTGATTCTGAAGTTATTTTGTGGTACTAAAAATCAGAAAAAAAGAAAATGGATTTAACCTAAAGAATTTAGGGAAGAAATGCAGTACTACTATGCAACAGTAGCTGCACTTCTTTGGTTAACTCATTAAAACGATGTCCAACATTTTCAGTCAAATTTTATTAAAAAAATCATTACAATTCAAGAACCTAATCTAAATATGCACTTGACAATAAAGCACATCTGAGTATGGAGTGAAAAAAGGTTTCAAAAAACCATCCATGTATCCTCTCCAAATATCCAAATCATCACTTCTGCAGGCCTTTTGTTGAGTGGAATCATAAAGAACTGAAGATTTATTGCTGTGAAAATAAATCTGTAGTACAGTAGTATGAATCTTGGGTATTAAGCATTATCAGCTGAATCAAGTTAAGAAGTTCAAAATCTAATAAGAAATTTGTGTGTGAAAGTCTATAAGCCAGTTGACCCAAGAGCAACTGAGAGATCTAACATGTTCAGTGAGACCAGACATTTTAAATCTTCATTCTTTGAAGGCAATTAAAAATAACAATTCCAACAGCCCATAAACCAAATAAAAAAAACTGAAGAAAGCAATTAAAACTACGTTCAAAGAGCCATTTTTTTTCCAGCTCAATTTCAGCACCCCAAGGAAAAAAAAAAAGCATCCATGACTATCACAGATGAAAATGAATGTCACTGGAATCAGTTATTTTTCCCCACTGAGGTATAAAATCTATATAGAAATTTGATACTATACTATAACAAATTGTACTTCTCATAGTTCTGTTTTAATTTCCTTTAAACCCTGTTTAATATAGTTTCTTCTTAAATTGTAAAAATGTTGTTTTCATGATTCTGAAACTGGTTCCAGTTCTTTTTCACTTATTTTTATATCAATATTTAATATACTGGTTACCAGTTCTAATCAGAAAAAAAATCTTGGAAATCTCTTCATTATGACCGCACATTCAGCAGCAGTTACCGATGTGCAAGCAAACCGTACAAGGTGCAGCTCCGGAAAGCACGTTTTGTTGATTGCTTCATTGTCTGAATATTCTTTACCATGATTCTGGGTGAAAGACACTTTCCATCTTGTAAACATCGGTGTGCACAGTCTCGCTACTATGTAGTTTCACGTCCTCGGACAAGAAGGCTGGTTCACAGCTAGTGAAAAGCGAGAGGAGTCTAAGTTTTAATGGCTGATAAACCTTACATCCCCGCAGGAGGAAAGCACTTTTCCTTTTTTGCTACTTAAGAATGTGGCAGAAATGTATGCTGAGGTAGCCCAGTCAATCCTTTTTTTTTTTTCCTTTTCTTTTTCTTTTTCTTTTTTTTTTTTTTTTGTAAATTTGGTCTCAGAATATTTCTGGAAGGGTGACATTTCGAAGAAGCCACTGCTGGGAGCGGCTTCCATTGCAGTCTCTTATGCTGGGCACCTGGCTATCCTCTTCTGTGGCTTTATCCAGGCACTGATTACTGTTCACATGCTGCAGGGTTAATTTCTGAAAGTGACAGAAAAGAACCGTTAACATGAAAAAAATCACACACCTCAACCATCATTTCTGGTGAGCATGAAATTGCTCTGTAGAAAAAGTGTCTACATAAAGACTGCTGTAAGACCTATGTGGGAGGGAGAAAGGCACTGGGGTACGGTCGGTTACACTGAACTTGAAGTACAGTGACCAAAATGCTAAGTCCCAATTCTGGACAAGCTCTAGAACACTGTGAGAAATTTCACTTTTTGTGCTTCAGCTTCCTAAAAAAAAAAAAAAAAAAAAATCAGATTAGTGGTTCCTAATTTGGGATCCTTAACCTATTTTCCAAAAGCTATTTCAGGGGCGCCTAGGTGGCACAGCGGTTAAGCATCTGCCTTTGGCTCAGGGCGTGATCCCGGCGTTATGGGATCAAGCCCCACATCAGGCTCTTCCGCTATGAGTCTGCTTCTTCCTCTCCCACTCTCCCTGCTTCTGTTCCCTCTCTCGCTGGCTGTCTCTATCTCTGTCGAATAAATAAATAAAATCTTTAAAAAAAAAAAAAGCTATTTCAAAATTGCTTCATTTCCCTGTGATAAGGCTGTTCAAATTAATTCTGTGATTCCAAACCTCAAGTCCTTAGAAACTCAGGTTCTTCTGAAGACTCAAAAGCTTAAGAGATCGTAAGATTGATAAAGCAGCCCTTAAAAAATGGCTGAGAGATGCAGCTATATAATTTTGTGTACTTGTCTGTGCTACAGACTTGATTTTTAGAGCAATTTCAAAGCGTCAGGACAGAGGAGTGTTATGAGTGATAAGCGTAGGTCAGTTCATGTGTCTGTTACTCAAAGCAGCCAGGGAGGGATGTGAATTACACATTATCCTGTAAACGTATACAACTATAAGGAAACGTGAACTGTTTACTAAGACACATTCATCTGACTCTTGCTCATCCCTCTATTTTAATGTAATTCTTTTATCTGGAACATGTCATTTTCATGGGGACTGTGGTCACTGTACTCAGAAGAGGACCAGTCAGCACGACTAGTCTCCAGACAGAAAAACCTTGATGAAGGCAACTGAATAAACCAGTGACAGCTGTAACTTACGCAGCAGAGGATAAAAGCTGTAATTATCATTGCCTACAGTCTACTTGTAACCTAGAAAAGATCATTTTGGTGGCCCTTGCCCCTAATCTCTACCTATAACTAGGTCAAAATCATCTGCATTTTATTGTAGAAAGGACAGCTATAAGCATCAAAGCACAAGAACCTGGTGTCCTGAACTGTATGCAATATCAAATATAAATAAGACAAAGATTTAAGAAAATACAAATTTAATCAAAGAATCCTAGATCTAGAGTTCCAGCATTGTTTGAGACACAGATCATTTTAGCTGCTCTGTGACCCTGGGTACGTTCCATTCTGGGCTTCAATGTCTCTACATGTATTAAACAAGGCCCTAGGTTTTATTTCTAGGGTTCCTTTGGAACCTACGATGTCATGATTTATAGGTTTACAAAGGGGCACCCGGCTGGCTCCAGAGAGCATGTGACTCTTGATCTCGGGGTCATGAGTTTGAGCCTCATATTGTGTGTAGAGATTACTTAAATAAACTTAAAATATGTGTAATTTATTTTCTCTTTAGTTCTCCAGCTTGCTGTGTTTCTGACTGGTGGAGGCAGGACAACGCTGACACGCTGTCCCTGAGCTTCCTATGCAGCTGGCTGAGTCTGGGGGAGCTGCATCGTGGTGTGACTCCTACCTTTGCCCAACTCGGTCTTCTCCTTTTCCCAGGTGTTCAAAGGCTGCTCTCTAATAAACACCACAAACACTAACCTTTGTCTCCGAGTTTGCCTGTGATAGAACCCAGCCTGCAAACTAAAATTTTATCTCTGGGAAGACTGTGCAAAGGGCTCCAAAGTTGTTTAAAACTTAACATTCATAACTGGCTCTTTCTAAATCCCCTAAACCCACTTTAGCTCCTTCCATTTCTACCTTCAGCTACCTCTGGATAACAGGTGTGGTGCACTGTGCGGATCATACACAGGCTACCACTGCCATCCCCACTTCCTGTCTCCATCACACCGGAGACTGGAAACCCAACGCCTGTGTAACCAGCCTCCCTTTTAGCTGGTGGAGGTGGTGTCACGATGGGCTGAAGTTCTGGCCCATAAGACATAGCAGAGTCTGCAGAGGGGGGTCTAAGAAAAGCTCTGGCTTTCCTGATAAAGAGCAAAACCTGGGGTAGTACGATGTCCCCTCTTCTTCAGCAGCAGCCACCTGTGGCCACAACCAAAAGGGGAGGAATATGCAGCAAAATTATCCCTGATGGCACTGTGCCAATGAATCTCTACCCCAGAAGCCTTCAGAATTATGAAGAAGAGTAAGCACTGATTTGTTCATGCTACTCTAAACAGGTTTTATGTTTCCTCATTAAAAAAAAATTCAACAAGCCTCCCAATGGTGTGTTCAATGAAAAGTGACAGTACATTAAAGATTTATTTTAGAGAGAGTAGGAGCTGGCGAGGAGGGGCGGAGGGAGAGAATCACAAGCAGACTCCCCGATAAGCTCAGAGCCTGCCGCAGGGCTCGATCTCACAACTCAGATCATAACCCGAGCAGCAATCAACAGTTGGACACTTAAATGACTGAACCACCCAGGTGCCCCTCATTTTTAAAATAACCATGGGGTGCTGCTGGCATTTGGTGTCTGAAGTCAGAGATGCTATACACCCTGTAGTGTCTGGGGCAGCAGCATGCGCCCATGAAAAACCCCAGAACACGTGATAGAGGCCATTTCGAATAGTCATTAACTGAAGTGTTATGTTTAATATTACTTTTACCATAGTTTGACACTGTGGAGGGAGACCCAGGATTTATAAAGCACAGTCTCTACCCTTGAGGAGCTAACAGTCTAATAGTGGAGAAAAGACTGGTAGAGAAACAAGTACAAAGCAGTTCAGTATGACAGAGGTCAGAGAAGATGTGCAGAGGAAAAAGAACCAGAGAAAGACCTACTGAAGATTCTGGTGCCAGTTCCAGAACTATAAAGCAAAAGCACAAATTGGGAGGTTAGCCAGATAAAGGCACAGGACAGAGACTTACTGGGGATGCTTTGATCTTTTATGCACTCCTGTGTGAGTACAACATACAGTGTGTGGTGAGCGGGTGAGGTTTCAGAGCAAAGATAAATATAAAAAGTTTTGTTGTATGTCACAGAAAAATCATCATGAGCCAGAGAATTTCATTATTTAAAGCTCACCTTTTTACTTAAGTGTTTAATTCAGCCATTTAAACAGTCTACTCCTGGCTCCATTTCTCCCATGCTAGACGACAGAGCTTGAGGACAGAGGGAAGAGTGGCTATAGTGACAACAAGGACCAGGGACTGGAGGCAAGGTCAATTACTGGGGAGATTACAACATATTTATATTACTTAGGTTGTTTATCCCATCTGTCCATTTTTAGAGTGTAAGAACAATTTGACCCATATTAAAACTGTACAAGAGTTCATTCTTTTCACTATAAAGAATTCATTCTTCTAGCTACAAAACACACCTAATTTCATTCCTCCATGCAACTGAATAACTTACCACTGGGTCATACTCCCAAAGTTGGTTGCCTTTTAGGTGGTGGCATTTGAGCATTGTGACTGGGCCATTAAGTTTGGAGACATCCAAGCAAAGGTCATCCGTTCTAATTTCTTTGTTGGCAGTATAAGAGAAAACCTGAAAAAGGTGCACACATGTAAGCTTTAACAGTAAAAGAAACCAGCCAATAGTCTGGCAAAAAAAACCACCCAAGTATCTCAAGATACGTGATTTTTGAACTTGATTAATGTGGTATTAGGAGAATAAATGACTCAGAAAAGCTACCACTAATTTTGCACAGAGGAAAGGAAAAATGACCTTGAGCTCTCTGTATACACTGACTGTATTGTCAAGGGCTGTCATCTGTTTGACTAAAAAGGGCAAAGTAAATCTCATGCACAGCAATGTAAATACAGTTCTCACAAAGGGGCCTTTTACAAATGTTTCACTTAAAAGTAATCATTAAATTGAAAGCTCCCTTCTCCTAAAAGGTCTTTATTATTGTCTCTTCATAGGTAGGAAAATACTTCCTGAATGACATAATGAGATAAAAGGGGCAGAAGATTAAAACAAATCCAAAAATTATTCCTTTTAAAGCTTAACTAAGAGACTTACCTGGTTACCTCCCATACCATGACAGTTAAAAATTCCAACTTTTTCATTCTCTTTTCTAGCCATGTTATCTAGACACTGATTTGTTTCCACATTTCTTATCTATGGGACAATAATGAAAACAGAAGTTAGAGGTAAACTAGACAAACATACAGATACACATGCACATCTACTGCAAACATATACACAGTGGACTGACAGCAGAATGCTCAGTGGCCTTGTTGCACTACTGATTCCTTCCAGTTTCCTCACATTCCAAGTTCCACCTTGATGACTGTCTTGGAAAGAGAAACGAGATGTCCTCTTGTTGGGTAAGATATTTGGTAATCTTCAGGATGTCTAATGACAATTGAGATTCTAAATTATTAGGGACCCTTAAACTAAAAGACTTCATGTAGGAAAAGAAGGGAGCTTGTCATCATTGGAATAGATACTCCTGAACGTAAGTATGATCCTGATGTTCTCCTTAGCCCAGCAGGAAAGTAACTACTGACGGGATGGTTTGGAAATCTGATACAGTACTTCCCTATGGAAGTTGTTCTAGGATGTACCTAAATTATTTGAGAGTAAAAATGATTACAGAGGGCATACACACAGAAGAACTTGAGACGATGGAAGCGTTCTATACTTATGCCATCCAATATGGTAGCTACTAACCATGTGTGGCTATTGAGTACTTTAGTATATTTTTTTCTTTTACTTCTTGCTATTGAGCACTAAATATGTGGCTAGTGTGACTGAGGAACTGACTTTCAAATTTTATTGAATTTTAGTTCATTTAAATATAGCCACATGTGGCAAGCAGCTACCACACTGGTTGTGCAGGACTAGATGTCGACACACAGGATAGTCTTCCACAGTTTGAGAGGGACTACTTGTCAATGATGGAGACAATATGCACACACATTAATAAAGCCAAGTTATATCCTTAGCCCTCTGTGAAAGGCACATGGAAGTGCCCATGTTCGGTTCATACTCTCTGGAATTAGTAAAAATCTTAGGGGATCTAAATAATTTCAAGGGGCAAAGTTAGCAGGCTAATGGCCCTTTTAATAGGATTTGTTTATGTCTGAATAACACACCTTTCCTTACAGAGCCAGGCTTGCCAATGAGCCAAACCCAAACGGTCATAAGCACCATGTACAAATGTGAGAATGCTAGCGGGTGAGGAAATAGGAAGCTTTCTACTTGGAACACAGCAACATCTGAACTATGGTGGTCGGGGGGAAAGGGCTGCACTTCTGAGGTATATGGAGGCAGGTGGGCAGGAGTGAAAGCTTAGGGTATGGGGACATGCAGACGTGGGCTTCTCTCCCTACCCTAGCATTACTAGCCACAAGACTGTGACTGGTTAGCACTCTAAGACAGTGATTCCCAGGACCACGATCTGAACAAAATTATCCAGCCAAGTGTTGACACATGTGCCACTATACAGGGGTTTTGTGATCAAATGTGTCTAAAAATTACCAGGTTAAACATATTTAAATAGGTTTCTTTGCTGAAGGACTTCTCAAAGCTGTTTACTATACTGTGACTCTTGGTAGGGGTGGGGACTGGTGGTAGAGAAGGATGTAAGATATAAAAAGCAGCATTTCCCAAACATCTCTGGCCACAAAATCTACTCCCTCCTCCCCTACCTTTCTAATCGAGCACCTTGGGGGACCTCAGACCTCAGCACTCTTTAGAACACAGTAACTGGGAAAGCTGGCTGTAAGAACCTCAGTTTCTCATCTGTGTAACAGGCACACCAATCTCTCAGGTTTGCTGGGAGCTCTTAATGAGCTAACACATACAGAAGCCCAACAGAGACGGACACATGGTAGGTCCATGGTCACTGTCAGGTTTTCCTCCTTACCCACACATTCAGCAGCTCTTCCACCACTTTCTGAAGTAACAACTTGGTGTACACAGCTATCACTACAATATTAGTTTTGACCTTGGAAGTTGAAAATAACTGTGAACACACTCATTCCTGGGAAACAGGCAGGAACCTAGAGCCTAGGTTTCTTAGTTTTTGCTCAGTCTCCTCCAGAATCTTGGTACCTCCACTAGGTGGAACCACCTAGGCAATTAAAGGATTTTTAGACTCTAGTGTAATGGAATCTGGATCCACTTTTCCCCCCTCTCTGCCATTAAGAGAAATATTGGTCAGATATGAGAAAGACTTGGGTATTAATGGTTAGGAGCACAAGCTCTCAAGCCATACTGCCTATGTTCAAATTCTGTCTCTTCTATTTTGTGGCTGTGACCTGAGAATATTGTTTTAACCATTTACGTATGCCTCAATTTACTTACTGTCAAGTGGGGATAACAGCACCTATATCTCATAGTGTTGATAAGAGGATAAAATGAGTTAATGTTTGTAAAGCACTCAGACCAGCACCTGACACAGAGTTTATGCTCACTCAATCTTAGGGTTATTAGATCTGCCTAGAGAAGCCATCGGTTAGTCCACAGACTGGCTAAGTGGTCAAAAGGTCTGACTTGTTTTCTGTCATGGTTTTTTAGAGTATCTATCTCCTCAGTTAACAGTTATTAGACATCACAATGAAACACATTTACTCAGTTCCAGGACCTACAGGAGCTATGAGAGTCAGTAGTGAAGGCAGAGACTAAATTCATACCTCTCATTCCCCTTTCTACTCTAAAATCCTATGATTTCAGGCTTCTCTGGACCCTTTGAAGTATGACAAAAGATCCCCCAAAGTCTAAATTCCAGTTTTCAGCACAGTAAAGCTCATGCAGGTGGAGCTATGATCCCAGCATGAGAGCCCCAGCTGCACAAGGGTGGGTGCTTAAGAGCGACCCCAGCCCTAGAAGTTAGAGCTTTAATCTGCATAAGGTGCCCCGATACTAAGGGCAAACAAGCTTAAGACCAGCTGCTTCATTAAAAAGGCAGTGACAAGCAGGCCACGGATGGTAAAATCTGTTCCTTTTATAGAAAGCCAGCTGGCAAGAGGCAGGTAAAGAACAAACTTGCCTTGGCAATCATCTACCGTGGGTTAGACAAGTGGCTCTTTGTAATACACCTGTATTCTGGCCCAGTGAACAATGTTATCCAAAATTGGGTCAGTTCAAGAGAAAAAAAACAACTCATTCTCTATTCTAAAGGCAAGTTATACTCACAACTATATGGTCAACTAATCTTCGACAAAGCAGGAAAGAATATCCAGTGGAAAAGACAGTCTCTTCAACAAACGGTGTCAGGAAAACTGGACAGCCACATGCACTAGAATGAAACTGGACCACTTTCTTACACCATACATAAAAATAAATACAAAATGGATGAAAGAGCTAAACGTGAGGTAGGAAACCATCAAAATCCTAGAGGAGAACACAGGCAGAAACCTCTCTGACTTTGGTTGTAACAACTTTTTACTAGACACATCTCCAGAGGGAAGGGAAGCAAAAGCCAAAATATACTATTGGGACTGCATCAAGATAAAAAGCTTCTGCATAGCGAAGGAAACAATCAACACAACTAAAAGGTAGCCTATGGGATGAGAGAAGTTATTTGTAAATGACATATCTGATAAAGGGTTAGTATCTAAAAATCTATAAAGAACTTATCAAATTCAACACCCAAAAAACAAATAATCCAGTTAAGAAATGGGCAGAAAACATGAATAGACACTTTTCCAAAGAAGACATCCAAATGGCTAACAGACACATGAAAAGATGCCCAACATCACTCATCATCAGGGGAAAAAAAAATCAAAACCACCTCACACCTGTCAGAATGGCTAAAATTAACAACACAAGAAACAGGTATTGGCGAGGGTGTGGACAAAGGGGAACCCTCTTACACTACACTGGAATGCAAACTGGTGCAGGCGCCCTGGAAAACAGTATGGAGGCTCCTCAAAAAGTTTAAAAAAGAACTATCTTATGATCCAGCAATTGCACTACCAGGTATTTACCCAAAGGATGCAAAAATACAGATTCAAAGAGATACATGGACCCCAATGTTTACAGCAGCATTATCAACAATAGCCAAACTATGGAGAGAGCCCAAATAGCAAATGTCCATTGACTGATGAATGGATAAAGATGTGGGGTGTGTGTGTATAAAATGGAATATTAGCCATCAAAAAGAATGAAATCTTGCCATTTGCAGCAATGTGGATGGCGCTAGAGTGTTATTATGCTCAGTGAAATAAGTCAGAGAAAGACAAATACCATAGGATTTCATTCATATGTGGAATTTTAGAAATGAAACAGATGAACCTATGGGAAAGGGGGGGGGAGGAGAGGAAAACAAACCATAAGAAACTCTTAACAATAACGATAGAGAACAAACTGAGGATTGATGCGGGCGGGAGGTGGGCAGGGGGATGGGCTAAATGGGTGATGGGTATTAAAGAGGGCACTTGTTATGATCAGCACTGGGTGTTGTATGTAAGTGATGAATCACTGAATTCTACTCCAGAAACCAATAGTGCACTGTAGGTTAACTAAGTAAAATTTAAATTAAAAAAAAAAAAAAAAGGGCAAGTTGTAGGAGCAACTGCTATAAATCTTCCCATGGTAGATTCCCATGGTACATGCCCCACTCTGGGCCTTCCTTGACTGGAATGAGGCTACGGCAAAGGAAACAGTCTCATTAATGAAGCAAGAAACTCAGCATACTTCTCATCTGTTTCAGGATGAATTTCTTAAATCACAACAAAGTTCAGAGGTGCTCAAGTCAAGCCTGAAGTAGCCTCAGTAACAACTAAGGGCAAACAGTTGCCTGTGCTCCCCCTGGCATGGGCTGAATGGTTTCACTCTGACTCACCACTGTCAGTCACTGGGCTCCCCTGTGTGATGAACTTGCCCTCCAACACCCTACTCTACTTTACATCTCTTCCTTGTTCCCACATCCCCAACATCGCTACCCTCTCTTCACTTTCAACTGATGATCTTCTGTTCAATAACGAAACAGAAAAATCAAAAAGCTTCCTCATACTTCTACCACAAACTACTTGCTTCTACCCTCAAATCAACAACTGACCTTAACAGTTGTCCCCATTCCCTCCACCCTCCTTCTTATTTCAATGGATGCCATCCTTTTCATCCCTTCCCACCATGATCGTCTACTAAACAGGACTCCTACAACCAACAGCTCTTTTCAAGCAAACAAAAAAACCCCTCCTTTAACTCCATATTCCCCTTCAGCTACCAACAATTTCTCTGCTCTCCTTCACAACAGAATTTCTTGCAAGACTTGCCACGCACATGATCTCTAATACCTCTTCTTCCCTGAAGTCATCAGGGATATTGTCCCTACCAATCTTCATGGGAACCCTTTTGGGGTCGGAGATGGAGCCCACAGACAACTTCTCCCTTGCCAGTCCAACGGCCAGTTCTCTGTACTAGTCTTACTCAACAGCCAACCACTTCCTCCTTCCTGAAACACATCCTTCACTTAGTCTCTGGGATACCACTCTCTTGGTTCTCTTATTTCAGTGGTCACTCTTTCTAAATCTTTTTGGCTAATTCCCTCTCATTTCATAAATTCTAAATTGTGGAGTTTCCTATGGCTTGGTCCTCAGTCCTCCCCCTTCTCCTCCATCTACACTTGCTCTTCCCAAGGTGATCTCATGCAGTTTTGTTTTAAAACCTACCTATATATTGATAATCCCTAACTTTAGATCTCCATCCCCAATCTCTCATCCAGACTGCACATTTGTAAATGCAATGACCTACCCTGTATCTTTACCTGGATCCAATTTAACATGTCCCAACTGCACAGCTGAATGCCCCTGCACCCCCTCCACAAGCCTTCCCATCTTGATAATGCCAACTTCCCTGTCCCAGTTTCTCAGGTGAAAATCTTAACACAGTCCTTTACTACCCTTTCCTTTCACCAATACTCCAGCTCTACTCTTGTCTGCACATAGTTTTGCCCAATGTAGTAATCTGATCTTTTCCCAGTGAAGGTTTCCTTGTCTCTCTCTAGCTTCCCGTTCTCCTCAGAATAAAACCCAATGTGCTTACTGTGGCCTACCAGCTCTATGTTATTTGACCCTCAGTATGTCTTGACCTCATCTTCTACTACACTCCCCACCCCTGTTCACCCCATTCCAGACAACTGGCCTCTGTTGTTTCTGGAACGTGATAAGTATACTCTTGTCTTAGGGCCTTTGTACTTGTTTTTCTCTGTGCCCGGAACGCTCTTTCCCCAGCAGTTCAAATGGCTTGCTCATTCACTTCTTTAAATCTCTGCTCAAAAATCAAAACTCCAAAGGGGGAACTTTTTCAACTGCCCCAACATAAACAGCACCAATACTCAAGCCTGCCAGCCATTCTCATTCTCCTTTGCCCTTAGTACCGCCCACTATACTGTGTACTTTAAAAACCTGGCTTCCTCTACAGACTGTGAGACTTGCAAGAGCGGAGACTTTATTCATTGCTGTACTCCTTGTATGTAAAATAGTATCTACCACATAGCAGACACTCAAATATTTGTTGAATGCATGGGAAGACTGAAGAAGTGACGGCCTCCTGTGCAGTGGGGGTTACTTTTCCTAAGTGTCAGGAGGATTCAATCCTGGGATGGGTCCTGTTTGTGGCCTTGTCCACAAATATCATCTGCTGCTATGATTTATATTATATATGTTCTTTTAACTTTACTTCTTTCATTCAGGTTAATTAACACCAGGACATCATCTTTAGGAATATATGCTTTCAACTAAATGGTTCAGTTTGTTAAAGTAAGAAGTCTGCTGAAGACATTAAAATACTGAAACAACAGTCCAACACTGAAAGGTTAGGGGTGGAGCATTCTTATTTTAATAAACTATAACACGATGAAAAATTAGCAATATTTCAAGTTAGGAGGCAGATGGTGTTAACTGTCAAGAACTTTCTTGCACTTGAGGTTATGTATTTTAATATGAAAGGATTCCCTTGTTGGATGTTTAACCTCTATTGTTTTTGATGAATGAGAACATAAATAACCACATAGACTATAAATATTTTACCTCTCCCAAAGAGAAATAGTGACGTGGAATCTGAGAATCAGGATAAATATTCTCTAGGTACCAAGAGAAAGGTTTGCATTGTAGTTTGTGTCTTAGACCAAGTCTTGATGATATATCTCCATAATCTACCTTTGTAACACCTGTTGAAAGAAATAAATGAATTATTCATGTTCTATTAGGTAACACATTTCTATTTAAATATTGCATTTAACAAATGGTACCATTTTGGTGATGTGTGGCTATACAAGTGATATACCACGAATCCATTGTCCAAAATAAAAACCAAGGAAATATATTTATATGTGTTTTATTTTTTTTCAAAGAAAAACTAAATTTTTTAAAAAAGATTTTATGTCTTTGTCAGAGAGAGAATATGTGAGGACAAGCAGGGGGAGCGGCAGGCAGAGGGAGAGCGAGAGGCAGGCTCTCTCGGGTGAGCAGGAGCCCAATGTGGGGCTCAATCCCAGGACTCTGAGATCATGACCTGAGCTGAAGGCAGACGCTCAACCAACAGAGCCATCCAGGTGTCCCGAAAAATTAAATTTATGTGAGAATGAAATACAATGCTAGCAATATTACACACAAATGTAAATTTTCATAGGATCAGAAAACTTTCATATATGTGAAGGCAAAAACAAGAATCAAGATCTCTTTTGCCCAAATATTAAGCAGAGCAACTGTTTCCAGTCAGGTTTCTCTCATACAACTCACTGTGTGAACTGTGACTTGACGGTATTGTGGTAATTAAAAAACGAGGCTGGAATGCTAACAATGTCAGGAAGACTTATAGCTGATAGAACAACTGTTCCCACAAAACCCTGAATGGCAGTGAAGTTCCTGGACAGAAGTCCCTTGAGACACGCTACAGTGGCCCTGAGAGACTTGAATTTTCATATAAACGTTACACATTACAATTAGGTTAAAAATAAAACAGAACACTGGTAACACCTGGACTGACAGTAATGTCTGCAATACTGGCCCGGATAACTTATTGTTAATAATATAACAGGCATAGTGCTAAGCACTCTGTACACTGTGCAATTTCATTTCTTCCCTAGGACAACCCTGTGAGGTTGGTGCTTTGCCTCTCTCAAAGCTTTTCTACCCCTTCTTAACTCTTCTCAGATGCATTAGGATCAGAGGCAAGAAAGTTCTAGTCCTGTATTTCTAATGCAAAATGCTAACCTGGAGAAATTATATAGAAGAAATTCTTGAACTCATCCATCCACACTTCTGCAAGTCGTCTGTTATTTTTATTGATAATCTGTCCTGTGCCTCCTGGAAACGTGTAAGGTGTGGCTTTCCGAAACACATGTCCAACATGTGAGCAGGTGACAATCTCCAAAGTTCCTCCACATTGCCAAATCTGAAAACAATAGCAAAGAAGACCATATTAAGATCCTGATGGTTAAAAAACAAAAAAAAAGTTCACATCTATGGATATTCATAGTTAAAATTTCACAGAATCATGACCATCCACACAGTGGAGCTCCTGCCATATGATCACAAAAGCAGTGCTTCCTCAGAAGCATACTTTTCTGTAATTTTTGGTTCTGATCAAACCAGAAGTTGGAAGGTTAAATTCAGAAAAGATAGGAGGTCTGGAGCAATATTTTTCTAACTATAGGCCAGGACTCATAAAAAGAGCATAAGTTTAAATTTGAATTAAGTTTAAATTTTATTTTTTTTTAAGATTTTATTTGAGAGCGAGAGCAAGAGTGGGGGGAGGGACAAACGGGGAGGGACAAGCAGACTCCATGCTGATCATCAGGGAGCCCAATGTGGGGCTCGATGCCAGGACCCTGGGATCATGACCTGAGCTGAAAACAGACACTTAACCAACTGAGCCACCCAGGCACCCCTAAGTTTGCATTTTAAATTCAAGTTTAAATTTTGTGTGTAGTATATGCATGGCTCATAGTCAAAAAACTTTTGACCATGGAGCATTCACCCAGAGTCCTGTTACTCCTTTTCCAAACTTGTCATAGCCTGTACATGAAACAGACCCTAGAACTCTAAACTGGATCTCTCATGAGTTATCCACTGGGACAGTGACAGCATACTCTGTCATCTTCATGAGAATAAAAACCAAGAAAGGGTAAAAGAGGGATCATCAAGTTTGGGTTCACATTCTTAGTTTAATGAAATTATCCTTCTGCTCCTTTCAAAATGCGTTTTTCTGTAAGCTAAAAATCTGTTATTTACAATTAAAACAAATTGAGAAGTTTTGATTTTGTTAAATATTCAGTCTACTTTAAAGTTCTCCCAGGATCATAAAGTGATACAGCTGGATAGGATTTCCAAGATGATCTAGAGTCCAAACCTCCTTTTATAAGACAGCAAAGTGATCCACTAGAACAAAGTGAGGTAGCTGGTTTAGATTACAATGCAGCTCAGTGTGGTTTCCACTATAAAGCTATGTGTCTCAAGTGGATTATTTTCAGAAATACGCAATGTCACTTAACATGTTGATTTTAGTGAATGTGAAATGCTTAAGAGTTTTATATAAGGTTGACTGGGTTAAATTAAGTTAGAGCAATTTCAGAATTCTTTTGCCTCTTTCTATTGAAAAATGTAAAGCCAGTAAAGTGACCACGTTTTATATAAGAGAGAATAATTTTCACAACAGAAGGACAAAGCATATTAGAGAAAGTGAAATTATGTTTTTGGCAGTCGAATACCATAGTAGCATATAGAAACTACATATTGTTTTTTATTTTTAGAGTTTCAATTACTTCCTTGAAAATAACAGAAATTCAAAATAACTAGGGAATCTTGTGTAAGTTTTATAGTTTAACCATTAAGATCACTGATTTATTTGCTTAAAATATAGTTTATAAGGAAGCCTTAATAGTAACATGAAATTTTTTAATGAACTGAGGTTCTGAAGTCTGACAAAACTCATACTAAATCAATTTTTATTTAGAGATATATAATATGAATAATTAGAGCATATCTACATTTAAGATTAAATAAAAGATTATTTTTTTTCAAAGGGAACTTACCCTAAAGGAAATTTCTAGGTTTTCTCCTCCCCAAATATCCATTCCAGCATCATATGTTCCAATTTCCTGAAAGTAATCTCTGTCTATTGAAAAAAGGCCTCCTGCCATTGTAGGTGTTCTGAAAATTCAATCATAATACTATACTGTTAATTTTAAGAATTTAAAATTTACAATCAGTTCTTGTTTTTAAAAGTAGAGAATAAATGCTTATTCTCACACTCTTCAGAAACTTTCACAGGGACCTAAGGATTTTCTTTGTTTTTGTGCTATACTATTTGGTCTTCAGACATGCAGACTGTTGGGCCTACCCTCTGTCACAGCTTGTGCCCTGAGAGCCTTCTCTGAACATCCCAAGGCCTCTCCTGTTTTCAGTACCTTTCTTGGTCCTCAGGTCCTGACTAAGCTTCCATCTGAAACTCCTTAAATTGAAGCTAGTTGTCATAATTCTCTTCATCTATCTTCCCATAGTTCCTAGCAATTACACTGACTATATTGACTATATAACCAACTAGATTCATGTTAGCAATTCAAACATACCAGGTTCTAAAGTGAGGCAAATACTGCAAAGAGATAGACTGCATAGGACGAAAACAATGAGGTCCTTCCCTTTCCTATACCTAACAGAAAACTGTAAGGAAAGGAGAGGAAGTAGAGAATACAGTCAGTCACTCCCAAGGGGCTGTCAGCCTGACCAAGAATGGTACATTTTCTGCAGAAGAGGGGCCCAATTCATCAGAATATGGTCCAGGGATGTAGATTGGGTACAAACAGGTAGCATTAAGCAGAGAAATGATAACAAAGTAGGACTAAAATAAATGAATACCAGTTAACCATTTGATTTCCATGAAGGATGAGTATGGAGAAAAATGGACTCCAACTTAAAGAAAATAATTAAGTTCCAGGGACAGAGGAGACTATGGTGACTACATTTTAGGATGAATTATCACCTCTGATTCTATGCCCTAAAAACATATGAATTCCATGCTGTTGGAAGGGTGGCAGCAATTGCCTTTCCAGTACAAACAGTCGTTTCCACATAAAAGTTAAGACATACTTTGATTTTAGAAGAGAAAAAAAATGAGAAGTCTACTAGGTTAAAAGTCAGAGGAAACAGGCCAACTACCATTTAGTACCAGGGTTTCTTGACCTAGGTTTTGAGAAATCTCTACATTTCCTAGAACTGTATGCTCAATCCTCTGTTCGCACATGTACATTTTCCCCCTATTAGAGAAGACTCCTAGCTTTTAACAGATTTTTCAAAGAAGCCCACTGTCTACGAAATGTTTAGGAACTCCTGATTTAGATGGTTATTTGAACTGTCAGCAAAAGAGTGGAAAAGTACCTTTGCTATAGGAAAAGACTCAAAATAGAATTAATGAAATTCTCCTCAGCTTTGCCAGAACGGGATCTGAGTTCAAGGGAAAGCAGGCCGAGAAGGCCAGGAGGGGAGAAAGCTAACGCCTGGCTCTGAAGGGCTCTCCGTCACTAGAGAGGCAGCAGGCTGGTGCTGCCCCAACAAGTCCCAGGATGGTTCAGAGACTCACGGTCTCAACATCAAGGTTCTGAAAAGCATCAAGAAGATTCTTATCCCTTTCAGAAAAAAAATCTATAGATGACCAAGTATAAAACAGAGGAAAAATCAGAATGTGCTCATGGAAATCTTTTTTTATACTTCTGTCAATTCTGGTTATTTTTATATCTTAAACGAGCTTTTCTAACCTCATCAGTCAGTAACTACCATCCAGATGGTACAAGTCTGAATTTACAAGCTTGTATTTTGGTACTACGACCCACTTTTAGGTAATATTTTCACATTACACTTACAATTAATTAAGGGATAGTTGGATTTAAAGGTAAATATTATATCCTTAACAACTGAAAGCACAAATCTGACAGATTTGCAAAATGTTGTTCATATAGGAATGAAAGAACATATGCATGTTACCATCACCTTTCAGGTGCACTAGATTTATATAAATGAAAAATCCCAATTTTATTAATGGATCAGAGGAGAAAGCCCCCTTTAAAATAATAATAATATGTGTGGCTCTTAACTACATATATGGTACACAAATGCCTCATGTCTCTCAAAATACACCTAGAAGCCTTTTGGTATGATTCCCAAAGCTCCACTGTTCCCTGTCAATAACACTTTTGGAAAAATGTCTGACAAAAGCTCCACTGTTCCCTGTCAATAACACTTTTGGAAAAATGTCTGACAAAAATGTAGTTACCTGACAGGAAGAGTCCGATCACCTTTCCTTCGGTCCATCTCTCTTTGGGGAACAGGATACCAGCGGAAATTGAGCTTCCAGTTGAAGCCACCGTAGGTCATATCAGAGCCTGCCATGTACTCAAAAGTATCATCGCTGATCACATCAATGATAGGACAGACCACTGTTTTCCTGAAATTATAAAAGCAAATGAAAACATCTTCACTTTCCTTTTTGAGGCATAGCATAACAACTATATTATAACTATATGCCATGTGCTTTTAAAATAAAAATACATTCTATAATGTTAAAAGCAATGGTGGAAAAATTTCCTGCTATATCTTACTAAGTTACCATAATTTTTTTTTTTTTTAAAGATTTTATTTATTTATGTTGACAGAGACAAGCCAGCGAGAGAGGGAACACAAGCAGGGGGTGTGGGAGAGGAAGAAGCAGGCTCCTATCAGAGAGGCCTGATGTGGGGCTCGATCCCAGAACGCGGGGACCACGCCCCGAGCCGAAGGCAGCCGCTTAACGACTGTGCCACCCAGGTGCCCCTACCATAATTATTTGTTAAAAAGATTTATTTATTTGAAAGAGAGAAAGAGGGACGGGGGAGGGGAAGGGAAGCGGGGAGAGAGCGAGAGAGCCTTAAGCAGACTCTGCGCTGAGCGCGATGCCGGGCTCATTCTCATGACCCAAGCTGAACCCAACAGTCGGACGCTTAACGGACTGGGACACCCAGGTGCCCCTAAGTTAGCATAATTACTTATCACACTTGCAATTGTTGATAACCCTCCATCCTTTTCTCATTCATACGTTAACATATTTGCCACATGTAAAAACACTCCAAATATTTCTAGTTTTCAAAAATAATATTTTTAAATGATTACATATTTAATCATCTTAAGGTGATGATTTTTTCTTTCTTTCTTTCTTTCTTTCTTCCTTCCTTCCTACCTACCTACCTACCTACCTACCTATCTATCTAGCAGGGAGAGAGAGCCAGCGAGAGAGGGAACACAAGCAGGGGGAGTGGGAGAAGAAAAAGCAGGCTCCCAGTGGAGCAGGGAGCCCGATGTAGGGCTCGATCCCAGAACCCTGGGATCATGCCCTGAGCCGAAGGCAGATGTTTTAACGACTGAGCCACCCAGGCGCCCCTAAGGTGATAGTTTTCTTAATAAACTCTAGGATATTTGTGTTCCTTACAGTTTTTTGCTATTAAAACTACGAGCACTGGGTGTTATACGCAACTAGTGAGTCGTTAAATACTACATCAGAAGCTAATGATGTACTATATGCTGGCTAATTGAACATAATAATTAAAAAATAAACTAAAATCTTTTTATTCAAAAAATAAAAAATAAAATTCTAAGTGAAAATGTTCATATAACCAGTATTTTGCTTTTAAGATAGGAATGGGTTTACTGAATTAATGGAAAGAAGTTTTTCTGTAATGCTAATCTTTACCTCTTTCCATATACATATGTATAAGTATATATTTCTCCCTGCAACTTCTTTATAATACTATCAACTTTGGATGCTATTTTCTTATATTTTTTTGCCAATATAATAACGTTAAATAGTAAGTAGAAAGGATATTTCCCTGCAGGTTTGTTATTTGTTCATACAAATTGTCTGATTCCCCCAGACATTTAAAATTTATTGTATTGGTATTGTGGTATTTTTTATAAACCTGAAAAAACTTCCACATGACCACAGCTCCTTCCTAGGAAAGATGCACTACTCATAGCCCCTAGCAGCCACATTCTAGAGTATGTAACATCTGCACCACCCCCATCTTTCCTGTCTTATTTAAGAAATCCTTCCCTACTCCAAAATCATAAAGATATTCTCCCCTATGCTGTCTTAAAAAGAATTGTATTTTTGCTTTTCATATTTAAGTCTTTTAGTCCTTATGGAATTGATTTTGGTACGATATACAGTAAAGTGTCCCAACTTCATTTATTTTCCTTAGAGATAACCAATTTTCCAGCACTATTTACTTGATGGTCTTTTCTTCCTCTGCTGTAATTACCAATGCCCTCTCTGTCATAAGTCAAGTTTCCATATAAACATGGGATGGTTTCTAGACATTACTGTTTCACTAGCCAATTTGTGAATTCCTGCATCAATAGGTCACTGCCACAATTAAGATAGCCTCAAAATAAATCTTGGTACCTGGTAGTGCCAGCCCTGTTGTACGTGACTCTTCTTCTTCAGGGGTATCTTAGCTATTTAAAAAAAAATATATGCATTTCCACACAACAGAATCAGCCAGTTCCTCCAAGAACATTCTTTCTGTTGAGGTTGCAACTAGAAATGCACTGAATTTATACATCAATGTGGGGAGAACTGTTATTTTTACTTTTCTATCCCTGAATATTATCCTCCTCTCTACTTAGATTATCTTCTAGTAAATTTCAAAAGTGTTCTATTTTATGCATTTTTAAAATTTTTATTTATTTATTTATTTGAGAGAGAGAGTGCCTGTGAGAACACGCGTGAAGGGCACAGGGAGAGGGACAAGCAGACACCCCAGTGAGTGCAGAGCCCGATGCAGGGCTCGATCCCCAGACCCTGAGATCATGACCTGAGCCGAAGTCAGACAGCCAACCGAGTCACCCAAGTGCCCCTATGCATATTTTGTTAAACATATTCCTAATTATAGCTTTTGATTTCCATTGCTATTATAAATGGGATTTCTTTTTTTCTTTTTACATTACATTTTCTAACTATTCCTTGCTGGTATGGAGAAAGCTTTCTATAGAGATCTTGTATTTGGCAACACTGCCAAATTATTATCTGTACTATTTTGTGTAAGATTTTTTTTTCCATTAAGAACACATCATCTGCAGTTGACAGCACTTTCCTTTCTAATCCTTTTTTTAAAAAAATATTTTTCTTTGACCTTGAGATTTCCTTTCTAATCCTTACACCCTTTATTTCTTGTATTACTGTAAAACTTAAGGCTTCTAATAATACTAACAGTAGTAATTCAGGGCACATCATAAGGATGCTCCATATCTTTTAGAAAATATTTGGGGGGGGGGTGCTGGGTGGCTTAGTCAGTTAAGTATCTGACTCTTGATTTCAGCTAAGGTCATGATCTCCAAGCCCTCTGTCAGGCTCTGTGCATGCAGCCTGCTTAAGATTCTCTCACTCCCTTTCCCATGTACTTTCTCTCTCTCTCTCTCCCAAAAAAACCCCCAAAAAACAAACAAAACAAAAACAAAAAACAACTCTTCTCTATGAATATGATGTTTGCTAGCTAAGGCTTTTTTAAAAGCCATCCTTTCTCAGATTAGTAAATTTCCATTCTGTAATAGTTCACTAAGTACTTTTAATCATAAATGTTCATTTTAATCACAAGTGAACACGTTTTTTTATCTATTGAAGTGATGACAGATTTTTAATGATAGGGTTTTAATCATAGTTTTAGAAATGTTAATGAGGATATATTATGTGAACTGGTTTTATATTATTAAACTAAACCAATTAGTCATATGTTCTTTTACGTATTTTTTACATAAAAATAAAAATATATTGGGGTGCCTGGGTGCCTCAGTCAGTTAAGCATCTAACCGGCTCAGGTCATGACCCCAGGGTCCCGGGATTGAGCCCTGTGTAGGACTCCCTGCTCACTCTGGAGTCTGCTTCTCCCTCTCCCTCTGCTGCTTCCCCAGCTAGTGCTCACGCTTGCTCTCTTGCTCGCTCTCTCTCGTTCACCCTCTCTGTCAAATAAAAATCTCAAATAAATAAAATCTTAAATAAAAAAATAAAATATAATTACTTTTCCTGCCAGTGGACTCAATTTTCTGGTATGAGATTTTTGTGTTAGTGTTCATGACTGGGTTTGGGTAATTTTCCATGTACTTCTTTTCTGGCTTTGATATCAAAGTTATATTAGTCTCATAAAGAGCTGAGTTGCTTCCCTCCTTTTCTATATTGTTTACAAATTCTTAGGGGAGATCTGTTTCCCTATCACCACCCCATACCGAGGCTGAAACAGGCGAGTTTTCTTTGGTGTGGTAGGATTTATTTCTCATTCTCTCACACGGAGATACAAGAGCCTACCTTTACACAGGTGTTTGCTATTCATCTTCCAGCCTCAGAAAGGGCCTAGACCCTGTATCTTATCTTCCCATCCATTTGTCTATCAAGGCAGAGAGGCAGAGAGGCTCTGTGTCCTCTGAAGTTTGGCAGAAATTCTCCAAGTGAGAGCTGGTTTTAGTGTCTGGACCACTCACTTGTCTCACTCTGTTTTGATGTTTGCAAAACTTCAGACTTCAGTGCCAGCTCAGTGATGCCTTTAAAAATGTGTTTTACAATTTATCCAGCATTTAAGCTCTTTCAGCTGGAAATGTTACTCAGGACACCTAATCTACCATACAGCCCAAACTGGAAATTGTGGTTGTCATTTTAGTCAATCCCCCTTTCATTTCTGCCATCTCCTCACACTGCTGCTTTCTCTCCCTGGGTCCAGGCTCCTGCTTACATGTGGTCTTATGCAAGCCAGGATTTCCCAAACCAGTCATGTGTTACAGAAAACAATTTACAGAGATATTCTCTTCCTTCTTTAGGCAATGTTCTCCTTCCTAAAGCTGCTGTGCCTTCTCATTGCCTCAGTGCTGGTTTTTCCTATTTATTCATCTTTGAAAGGGCAAGATGTAGTCCAGTGTTTGGTAACAGAACAGATGCAGTGGCTTTGCCATGCTTTACTCAACTAGTACAAGTTTACCTTGCTAAAATCTAAACCTTAATTTAAGTTGGCACAGACAGCCTCTAGCTCAAACTGCAATGACAAGAAAAAATTCAACTAATGTTAAGTCTAGCAGATGGAAGGTAGCTTCCCTCCGGATACACAAGAATGGTGCCAGGGACCAGCAGCAGGTAATTCTATTGAAAAATGCATGCACTGCTCCCACTGCTCTTCCTGTATCATCAGAGACTATAGTACTTTTCCATATGCAATGAAGCACTTTAAGATGCACTGTGTTATCTCCCCACCCCCTTCTTCTTGCCCTGCAAAAAGCTGAGGGCTAGAGTCCTGGTAAGGAAGGAGACAGGGATGAGATGACTTGCCTGTCCCAGTCTTAGCCTTAGACAGCACGGACAATAAAGGGTTTCATCCCACCTTTCCTGAAGCCACTGTCTTCCGTTCTGCGCCCATTTAGTAAATACAGCAGAAGGTATACATCTGAACAACACGCTTCCTAATCCAGCCTCAACAACAAGACTACAAACATTTCTTCACGGTTGTCTTCCCTTTTAGTTTAGAGTTCTTCATGGGTATTTTAAAGGAAACTTCAGAGGAAATTATTTTTGCATTTATTTATATACTCAGAATTTTTCAGTTTATCATACAATTTAGGACAAACACACCAAAACAAATTTATAGACTTCAGAACATTACCTGTCATGTTTGATCCTGGCTAAGAGAGGCTCCAGCCACCCCACTGTACATTCACAGTGAGCATCTAAGAAGGTGATCACTTGGCCTTTAGATACAGCAGCTCCTTTCAATCTAGCTCTGATCAATCCAGAACGTTGCTCCATTCGAATTACGTGAACTGGTACTTTTAATTTTTTCACGTAACTCTCTAGAGGTCTTTTCAAAAAGTCTGAAAAATTAACAAAACAAAACAAAAAATGACATGAAAAGACTGACCTGGTGCTACCCAGATGTAAAGCAATTCTGATAGGCAATATTCATTCACCACCTATTTACTGAGCGGTTTAAGTGAAGCTCCCTGACTCAGAAACCCATTTCACTACAGGGAGCCTTTTTATTTCCTGAGAGCACGTCCTGAGAGCATATCCCAGAGCTGCCTCTACCTCACTACATGAAGAATCAGGACAGCGCCTTTGGGCTCAGGCTCAAAGACAGACAAGTGACCACAGTTCCCTAAGCAACTCTGTCAGCTCACTTCTTTTTCTAATCACACTTAAGGATCAGGAGTAGAAAAAAAGTAGTTCAAGAGCATTAAATCCAGACCTCAATAGACAGAAGGAAGAGAATATGCAACAGCTGTCAGAATTCAGACAATTGTGGGATTTCTTCAAAATCCAACCTGAAGCCAACTGTCTCATTGACTACCACAGTCTTTGACTATGTAGTTCTTCTATCAGGAGGCAGGGAGTGAGATCAAGCTCAGAAGGGAAATGCTGGGCCAAACAGAGTTCCTTAGCAGACAAGTAGGTCTAAGTAATGGAGGTCTTAGGAGGGAAGCGCAACTGAAGGAAAAAGGGGGAAAAGGAAAGGGAGAGGAAGTGGTTGTGTGAAACCAGCAACTATCCTTGAGTGTTCAGATAAAGGTTATGCCTCTAAGACAAGGAAGTCTTGCCTCCAAAGTTATGTATCTGACTTTAAAAAGCAGGAAAGGCTCAGGTTCCTCAATGCAAAGAGAAAGAATTTTTCAGCTCAGGTTAGTTTGTGGAATTTCTGCTAGAGAAGCTACTGAGGGTCGTATGGTCAAATGTCCTTCCAACTAGTCCCAACAGAACTGGTATGAGGATAATCTCTTTAGGGGAGGAGAAACTTGAGAGAGAAGTGCTGGGACTTCTAGGACTAGAAGGACCCAGAAAGGATGGTGTATGTATTAAGTGGCTCCTTAAATACTTATCATAGGAATCCAAAGGGGTTCCTATGTAACACAGAGAAAAACAAATAGGAGTGACATGGTTCTTGCCTGCTTGAACTGGTGTGACCAGAATGACTCAATAATGAAATACTCAGGATATGAAAATTTGAACGAGAAAGGTCTATGGACCCCCCCATACCAGAATATTGATTGTTCTGCTAATGTATTCTGCTAATGTATTTCCTAGGCTAAAAGCAGGATCGTAAAATATCTGGAGTAGAACTCCTACTGGGTCACCACTGTGATTTTATGAACCAAATCCTAGGATGAGAGAGATATAACTCCATAAATAAAAAGGTGAGGGCAATGCCAATCCCGGAGAAGAACAAGATTTGGCAATAGTAGCTATCCTTTTCTGTCTGTTAGCATAATGCCAGGCTCTTTACCTATTTTATATCATTTAATCCTGACAACAGCAATGCTACGAGACTGTCATTACACATATTTTAGACACAGAAATCCAAGTCTCAGAATCTAAAATGAACCGATCAAAGTGACACAGCTTGTTAAGGCGTGGATCCAAGCTTCAAACCCAGGTCTGCCTGACTTCAAAGCTCATCTTTTCATCCACAACAAGAAATCCTAGAAGGGAACTAGAGAGAATAATTCAGGACCATGGAATCATCTGAGCTGACACAAATTAAAATTACTTTATGTCCAGAGTTTGATGGACTCCCCTGTGATAGGGTGTGAGATATATTCTAGTGCTTCAGACCGGTTGAGGTTGGCTGTGTCATACGCAAGATGTCTCCCAATAAGCTTTCCCAAAAATATCAGACAGCTTAAAGTCTTCTTAAGAATCAAAGCAATCTAATTCCCAAGTCCCACGTCTTTGAAAGTTAAAATACTCTGTCCTGTCTATAAATAAAATGAATAATGCATGATTCTCTGGTCTGGCAGCTCAAAAAAGTTGCCATTCCACAAATTTTCTTGGCATCTTTGTTCCATATCTTTGTGGCCTTCATGCAATAAGGCTAAGAAATAGGTGTCTTCCTAACTGATGATATAGAATTATGCATCCAGGGCTAATTCTACAAAAATGAAGCCACGGGGGTTTAAGTGATTATGGGTAGAAGCTAAAAATAAGGGAGAATCTTGTTTATCAGAATATCTTTATAGCTATTAGCCCATAAATGGATCCCTAGGCATCTCTCCATCAGGGAATGTGAGGCTGCCAGGGAGTGTGTCAGGGAAAATTTCACTGCTTATAGCAACATCTGAGAAATCTTCGCCAGAACTCTAAAGAGCAGTCGAAAGAACAAGTAATTTAGAGTCTAAAAAATCTGACTCCTAATCCCTACTAAATAAGAATCTCTGCTTCCTTTTGTGAAAGACGAGAAAAACAATAGTCATCTCAGATTAGGAACATTATATCAGTTCTAAGTCTTAAGATAACTTTCTGAGATGACAATAACTTCTGACATGAAGTAGGGATTCATCCAAGCTCTGTCTTCATTTTAGACCTTGTAACAGAGAAGTTATGAGATGTGACGTACGTAGCAGTTAAGAGGTCAAGCGCTAGGTTTATGCTAAACCTCATCAGTAAAATAGGGATAATTATAGCACCTACTCCATATGTAATAAATGGAGCTACTGACAACTCAGCAGGTTAACTGTGAAATCGGGTAGCCTGAGGCCATAAGCAAACCAGGCATGCTGATGTGCCCTAATTAGAAGTCTGCACAGACAAGAAGAAAGGCAAGAATTAACTGACTAGTAGATTATTCTTTCATTCACTCGTTAAATTCTGGACTGTTTATGCAGTAAGTGCTGTGGGCACTGAGGAAAGAGGGGTGAGCACACCGCTCTGATGGGAGTGTAGAGTCTAGCAGAGGAGATGGTCATCAAACAAACATAAACAGTTAAAACTCCGATGAGAGCCGTGGAGTGTAGCGTTCCAGAACATGTCCAAAGGGACACGACCTGATCTCGGGAGTTCAAGGAAGGCCTCTCTAAATATATCTTGATTCTGAGTAAACATGTGAGCTGAACTGTGGGATGGGGTGGGCAGGGGATGGTTTGGGATGTGAGGACAGATGCAGGTGGGGAGGCCAGGTCACACAGGCCTCAGAGAATGGTGTTAGTCAGAAGTGCCAAGATCGGAGTGGGTGTTTAAAAGCTCCCCGTGCATGCAGCGTGGGGAACAGAGTGGGAGGGCGAGGGTGTCTGCAGGAGGACCAGGCCACTAGTCTGTTTCAGTAGCCCAGATGAGAAGTGAAGGTGCCTTACCTGTGTCTCATGAGTAAGAAAGGCAAACTTATAAAGAGTTACATAAAAACAGAGCCTGCTCTGGTTCTGGGGCCCTACAGTTCCCACCAAAACAAGAGAGCCAAAAAAAATTACACTAGAGAATTCTCAATCTGGATAGAAGGACTATAGTTATAACCACGACAACACAATACCTAGTGGTTTCCAACCATCAGAAATGGGGAGGTACCCATCGAGGCTTTCCAGGCAGAAACATGAAGGAGAACCAGACTCCTGACCGGGGGCTCTGGAGTAGGACTCCGGGGCCCTGCTTAGTGAACCGAGAGCCCCAAGTAGACCTCTGCCCACGTTTCTCTTATAATTTGTATAGGTAGGGTGATTAAGAAGGGCCCACATAAGGAAGGGAAAATATAACTGGTATATGTGACTGTGTCACGTTAGAGCTGTGGGCACATGTGTCTTTGATTAGGCCACGTTCTACAAAAACGGGCTCTTACAGCCCTCCCATGCACTCAATAGAATATCAGAGAACACAAAGGAGGAAATGGAAAAATAATTCATTTCATCTGAGGAAAGACAGCTCGCCTTGAGGAAAATTTTTTTTAGCAAATAACAACACATAAGTAAAACAAACACTAGTCACTCGCAGACTCAATGTTTGTACATATTACTACTTCAATGAACTTAAGCTAATTTTCTTAAAGAGGGATTAATTAACTCAGAGCAAACAATTATCCCCCCGAGGGTTTACACTTCTGTCAACAATAACTCTTTAAGTGTGCTATTCTTATTTTCTAACAGCTCATTTTGACATTAATTACATTATATACTATTATTTAAATGCTTTGTGTGTTTATAAACTGGTCATCTTTATTCCCATGAGGAGGTAAGCTATATTATTTTTTGTTTGTACTTCTACAGTCTGGCACAGTGGTGAGATTTAAACTGTTATTAATGTGCAAATTACTCCCCATAATTAAAACACGAAGTGATTGTGATTAAATTTACATACTCAGTATAGTCATGGAAGGAGAAGGTAAAATACCTAAATAAACCATCTTAGTAGATGCAGTGAGAGATTAGGCAAGAAAGCTGAAGTAGCAAAAGAGCTTGAAATGATGGTCAGGAAGTCTAAGGCAGGTCAAGGAAGGAAGAGCCATTTTCTGTAGTTCCTTCCAAATTTTTCTCATGGGAGCACAGGAATATTGGGGGAATGAACACAAGACACCAACAGTCCTCAACAGTGCTGTGAAAAAAAAGCCCGCTAAATGTTGGGTATGTCTGAGTTTGATAGGTTTCTCTACAGATGGGATTTAGCAGAGCCTTTTCTACACTACCCCATGGTGTAAAATCTCCATGAAGGATTCAAAATAAGTCATATTAGCTCAAGGTACTTTTAATTAATATAACTTTCCCAAAAGAGTGCTTCATAAGATAGTCTGAGAGATTTTAAGCTTGTTCTGAGATTCCTGGAAGAGTAAGAGTCATGTAGAAATTTATTATCATATTACATACCACTCTCTCCTAAATTCCTTCCTCATCCTTTTATATAACTAGCTATAGATTACTCTTGAACCCAGGAATGGAGAAAATGCGAAAACCTAAGAAGAATCTGGAGAACGAGGGCTTGCCCAGTGAAGGCTCCATTTTCCTGTCAGAGGTACTTCCCACTACACCTGGAACTCAAGCTCTCCATCCTGGCTCTAAGAAGGATCCAATCTCTCTCCACTAGCTCATGGCTGCAGCTGCCCACAAGGAAAACTCTAACAAAATCATGTGGGTTTTTTCACTGTTCTGCATAAATGTTTACATTATATAGCATTATTTCTTTTTAAAAACAAGATTAAGCTGTGACACAAATTAAATGCTAATTAAGGCAATATTTTAAGTTTCACAAGGGCGTAATTTTTTGCATATGTGAATGAGTCCAAATGCCACAAATATTTTTAGGATAAATTAGAAGTTTGTATAAAATTATTAGGTTAAAAATGATATCGACATTTCTTAACCATTAATGATAAAAGCTGTAGCATATTATTGGCATTAAAATTTAAAATTTACCTCTTTCACTGGCATCATCTACTAGAACAATTTCTTCTAGCATGTGTCTTGGTGAGCGATTAATGACACTATGGACAGTTCGCAGAAGTGTGCTCCAAGCCTCATTGTGGAAAACAATCACCACACTTGTTGTAGGAAGATTATCTGGATACACCTTTGTTTTACACCTAGAGACAAAGCAAATGCCTTTATAAAAAGTGACCTTTAAAACAGCATATTCAATGCATCTGGAGTAGAAGGGGTAATAGAACAATAAAGACAGTTTGCTCTAGTGGTGGAACTCTTGGTAACTGTTCATTTATTTAAGTTTTGGTTAATGTGTGTTTAATAAATAGTACCTATTTAAAGTTATAGGTTTAGATTTAAATTATCTTAAAGATGTCAACTGTATTCTTAAAATTAGGCACCTCTTCCTGATCAATGTTTTCTGTTGATTCATTTTAATGGACAATGCTCTAAGACTACACCATCAATCTGAAACTGAACGTGTTTCAAGAATCCGATTAGACAAAAAAAATCAGAACCATTAAAAGTCTATGCAGTTTAAGATCTAAACAAAAAAAAATAACTTCCACAAAAGAAGAGAACTAATATTTACTGAGTATCTATTTTGTATTAGGCACAGAAGCTTCCTAATAATTCCGTGAGGTACCTGGAGCCACATTTCACAGAGGAGAGGCTGAGGACAGATACAATGAGGCAGTGGCAGAGCCTGACTGAGGACTCCACAGTCCATGCTCTGTTGAACAAAGGCTTGATGTTGCTTCCTCCACAGTGAAATACCAACACGCATGTTGTGTAGTAAAAACTACATCTAGAAATGCAACCATCAAAAAGACCAAACACATCCAAAATATATGCACACAAAATCAACGTATTAGTTGTACGTTTCCAGCACTTTGTTAGGCAACATGGTCTCCTCCTGCCGTCTTGTTAGCTGGATGAAACCACCACACAGCCGAGAACAGCAACAGAAGTAAGCAACCAGACATCCAGGGATGCGGTTTAGAACATCGGCACTCCTAAAAAATGTGCATGTAACTCTTTTGTAGGTATCTCCCCAAACTGCAACCGTTGGCTCCAGCCTTCTCTTTCCACCTTTATTTCCAGCTCTCACAAGCTCCTCAAACCTTGTTGTCTCTCCAATCCCATGTGCTTTACCTGCCAGTGGGAGTGGAGATGGGAAAGACGGGGAAAAAAACTAAGAAAAATGCCAACGAACCCCTCTTCTGAAGCGGCGATGACGACCTAGCTACTGGAAGTGCCACCCTAGGGCTGCTGGCTGGCAGCTGGAAGAAAAGGAAAATGGGAGGGAAAGACATGACAAGGGACAGAGGCTGAAAGGAGAAATAGAAGGAGAGTTCACTGCGAGCCCATCAACACCAGTCCCTCCTCTCTCCAAGGAGGAAAGGAGAAACAAATTGCTTCCATTGTCCTTCATTATATTCCTCTTAAGCCCCTACCACCGTCTTGACCATTCTCCAGGCCCCTTCACAGTGTGCTTGCCATCTCCTCCTATTAGTAACCCCACTCTTACTCACTGGGGCATGAAGTGAATACACCTTTGTTTTACAAAGACTCCTTTTCACACCACGGTCCGTGCCCCTCACCCTGGGTTCGCTCCAGGCTCCACTAGGAGGCCACTGCACAGCCTGCTGCCCTGTATACAGCTCCTTTCCTCCAAGTCTAGGCAGCAGAGGTGAGGCCCCGAAGACCAGGTGCTTAGGCTCTGGGAAGGATAAAGCGTCCTTAGCATTCCAAGTAATACTTCTGAGAACAGCTTCCCATCAAAACTGTTATGTTATCAACAGTGGCTAGATTACACATTTATACATCTGTACGCAGTACTGTGCTTCAAATACAACATAGTGAGCAAGCCGACACACTCGTGTTCTCATCCTGAGGGCCTGACTCACAGACGCTGGCACAGGGCTTTGAAATCAGGAACAGGCCTGTGTATGGGTAAAGGGGGTTCAGAAAAAGAGTTTGTAACATTATTTAACTGAAGCGTACTAAGTCATATATGATTTCTTTTCCCCAATTAATCCTACTCATTACTGTAGGAGAACTGGGAAGCAGAACAGCCAGGGTGACTACAAAGCTGCTGGCTTACCAAACAACAAAAGAAAAAGATAGTGTGAGACACAGAGATGATTAGGTAATACGCACAGCGTATAAACAGTATTGATAGCCATGTGCATGGCTAGCAAGCGGACAGGAAGAAGAGAAAATTCTGATGGCAGATTCTGCAGAAGAAAAGTAATAAGCCAGATTTATTTCTTGGAAGATACAGAAAAGAATTCAATTCTGAAATTATGGAAAGGAAGATCATAAAGACTGTAAGAACACTAGGAATAGCGACTAAAACGGAAATTGTTCACAGGAGGAAGAATCACAAAGCAAAGCACATATTAGGATCTGGACAAAAAGGAAAATAATTTCCTAAATCAGTTAAATTTAATCATTCAGAGAACACAGCAAATTCATAAATATTCTCTCAAAATAACACAGGAAATATAGAGAAAGTATGAAAAAGTCAACATAACTGATCTCAGAACAGGTAACCTCCACCCCAACCTGGGAAATACATAAGGCACTCAAGAAGAACCAAAGTTCCTTTCAGCCTTCTAGTTAAGCTACTCCTATGGAGGGACGACCTGTCCCCACGGAGGTGGGAGTGGGGAATCCTTCTGGGGTTGGGGGACACAGAGCTGAGGGTGAGCAGCAAGGCCACAGCTGTGTTACCAAGCAGCTTTCTTCCACCCTGTCCCAACTGAGTCTTTCATCCTGAGGAATGAAAATTAGCCAGTGTAGGGTTGTGCTACTTAAAAAAAAAAAGTTACATGCAGGTTTAACAACAGGGTGTGGATTGGGGAAAGGGAAAAGAAGAGGCTTAACTTTTTACTGAAATTATAATATACATATGAAAAAGCGGACCGACCATAAGCATGCAACTGAAAGAATTTCCACCAAGTGAATGCGTCAAGTAGTCAGCGCCCAGATGAAGAAACAGACTGTGACCTACACCCCAAAGGTTTATTTTGTGCCCCTCCCAAAGTAACCAGTATGCTGGACTGTTAGCATTACAGATGAGTTCTGCCCTTTTTTTGAACTTTATATAAAGAGAATAATATAAAGCAGTTCTCAAACTTTTTGACTTATAACCTCTTTATGTGTTTAAAACCTGGTGATCCCAAAGTGCTTTTATGTAAAGTATAGGTGTTGGTATTTACATTATAAACTAAAACAAATTTTTAAAACAGAAGACTCTACAAACACATATTACGCTATTCAAGAGATGATCCATCACTATCACAGAGTGAGCCCATTATTGATTTATTGCCTGTTAGCTCCAAATACACCCTCCACGGCCTGGTCTGTGATAATGTAACTGGCTCCCATAAGCCCTTCTTCTTTGCAGCTGGCAAGAGCCATACATAAGCTCTGCACGGCACACACACACAGAGGGTGTTGGAGGGACACTGCAGGAAGTGAGAACTTCCCTTCCTGCTTCCAGCACACTTCCTTCCATTTTTCCTCTCCCTCCTACTTTGGTGCTGCCAGTGGTGTGTGGTGGACACCCAGATGCAGTATCCCCACTGAGTTTCAGTAGCACCCACCCTCTCAGGCAGACTCTCAGTAAGTCTCCCAGGTACTCAGCAGCTGGCTTCCCAGTTTTGACTTTCTGCACCCCAGAAGCGTGATTCCTGTTTGCCAGTTCTGGCTCTAATTTCCTGCCCAAAGGCATTTCAAGTATATTTCCTGCTTATTAGGCCTGCCTACCAGCCCTCACTTCTGGAGGGTACTTCGTGCCAGGTCTCGCCAAGGGTAACCAGCAAATATCTCCACCATCCAATGAGCAGCAATCACAACTTCTCCAATGAGGTCTGAACCCTAGCATTAGGGAGCAGGCTCCCTTTCAATGTTTTTCATTCCTTGGTACTCTCAACCCTAGGATATACTTTATAACTGTCTTTATCTCCTTACAGTTAACCCCAATATAGTTAATAATTATATTAAACTTTTTCTGTTCAAAGAACATAAAACCACCACCACTTTCAGGAAACAGAAGAGTTCCACCTCCAAAGAACCCCTTTTGTTATCCTTTTATAGTCTCACCCTCCCCTACACATAACCCCTAGCAACCAGTATCTGTTCTCCACTACAGTTTTGTCCTTTCACAAATATCCTATAAATGGAATTATACAGCATGTAATCTTGGAGACTGGTTTCTTTCACTCAGCATGTCTTTGAGATTCATTGCAGTCTTATGTATCAAAAGTTTATTTTTTATGAAGAGTAAATCAGAAATCCATTCTGCTCTATCAGTGTTTTCATTCACCAGCTGTTTCCAGTTTGGGGCTATTATGAAGAGAGCTGCTACACATATTCAGGGACTGACTTTTATGTGAACATGTTTTCATTTCTTTAGGGTAAATATCCAGGGATGGGCTACTACTGGGTTACATGGTAAGTATAAGTTTGTAAGTGTAATTTTTAAGCTGCCAAACTGTTTTCCAGATACTATATCATTTTGCATTCCCACCAGAAATGTATGAGAGTTCCAAATGCCCTGGATCTTTGTCAGCACTTGATACTATATTTTTTTTGTAGCCATTTAAAGAAGCATAGAGTGGTACCTCGTTATGGTTTTAATTGGCATTTCCTCAATGGCTAATGTCTTTTCATGTGCTCATTTGCCATCCATATAATATCTTGGGTAAGTGTCAAGTCTTTTGACAACATTTTACTGCATTCATCTTTTCTTAATTGGGTTATGTTTGAGAGTTCTTCATATACTTTTCATACAAGTTCATACCTTCGCTGGAGGTATGGTTTGCCAATATTTTCTTCCAGCCTGTAGCTCATCATTTCATTCTCTTAACAGTGTTTCTATCAGAGTGAAAGGTTTAAAATTTGATGAAGTTCAACTTACCAATTTTTTATTTTATGAAATGATGCTTTTGGTGTCATGTCTAAATACTCTCTGCCTAATGCCAGTCGTGAATATTTTCCCTAAAATTATGAACTTTTAGAGGTTAGATTTATGATCCAATTTGAGTTAATTTTCAAAAAACACCCGAGATTAAGGCTGCGATTCATATTTTCGCATATGGATGTCTGATTGTCCTAACACCAATTGTTGAAAAGACGATCTTTCCTCTACTGCATGGCTTTTACACCTTTGTCAAAAACCAAACAGCCATATCCATGTGGGTCTATTTCTGAACTATCTCTTCTGTTCCACCAGTCTATATGTCTGCCTCTTTGCCAACAGCATACTGTCTTGATTACTGTAGCTTTATAGTACATCTTTAATTTAGGTACTGTTATTTCGTCTAACTTTATTCTTCTTTTAAAAAATTATTTTAGCTATTTCCTTTGCCTTTCCAAATAAATATATACTGATATGGGGCTTGAACCCAGAACGCTGGGATCACGCCCTGAGCCGAAGGCAGTTGCTTAACCACTGCGCTACCCAGGCGCCCCCCAAATATATTTTTAAATCTCTTGCTGGGATTTTGAATGGAACTGCATTAAATCTATACACCTACAGGGGGAGAATAGACCTCTTTTATGTTGACATTCCAACATAGCTAGAAAGCGGAGGCTTTGGTTTTCTCAATCTGCTGTGCACTGCTTGTCTGTGTCTGTGCTCTAGGCCAAGCAGCAGGAGGTAGGAAGAGATGCATGGGAGATTCTACCAATACTCTGTGGAGGCCAGAGATCCTCTGGTCAAAAAGATTCCCCTCCCTCAGTTTTAGTTGCTTGCCTGGCATGGCTCCCATAGCTGTGTTGCCTTGGCAATACTGTCTAGGGACTGGGATAGCAGAGAAGGGGAAAAAGGAAGAGACAAAAATGGGGGGGTTTCTATCACTAACCCCTAAGAGATCCCGTTCTCATTCCTAAGAACAGATAAAGAGTGGGTTTCTCTTGGGGGTTCTCCCTCTGCACCCAGTACATACTTCTGAGTTCTGGACTGCCTTCAAGTACTATGTTGAATAGAAGGGGGGAGCAGACATCCTTTCCTTGTTTCTGACCTTAGGCGAAAGCTTTTAGTCTTGTACCATTAAGCATGATATGATACTAAAAGCATAATACAAAATAATACATTTGACGTCATCAAAATTAAAATTTTTTGTGATTCAAAAGTAACCACTAAGGAAAAGACAAGTCACAAACTGGAAGAAAATATTTAGAAATTATATATCTGATAAAGAATCTGTATCTAGAATACATAAATAACTCTTAAAACTCTGCAATAGGAAGACAATCTGATAAAACATGGGCAAAAAAATCCAGAGAAATTTCATTAAAGATATAAGAATGCCAATAAGTACATGAAAATAGCCCAAATATCATTAGTTATAGGTAGTGCAAATTAAGATCACAATGAGATACTACTTCCCATGCTGCAGAATGGCTCTAAGAATAAAGACAGGCACAAAGAAGTGTTGGTGAGGTTGTGGAGAAACTGGAACACTCGTATATTTCACTGGTGGAAATGTTCATAGTGCAGCCACTTTGGAAAAAAGTTTGGCAATTTCTTAGTTAAAATCAAAGTTACCATAAGACACAGCAATTAGGAATCTACAAGACAAATGAAAACATAAAGAATAAACAACAGTGCAAAGCTTGCTTTAAAAAGCTGTTCTCGGGGTGCCTGGGTGGCTTGGTCGTTAAGCGTCTGCCTTCAGCTCAGGTTATGATCCCACGGTCCTGGGATCGAGCCCCGCATCGGGCTGCCTGTTTGGCGGGAAGCCTGCTTCTCCCACTGCCCCTGCTTGTGTTCCCTCTCTCGCTGTCTCTGTCAAATAAATAAATAAAATCTTTAAAAAATAAAATAAAAATAAATAAAAAGCTGTCCTCTCCCCTCTCTACCATTTTCTCCCTTGGATGCATCTCCCATGTGGATGCAATTCTTTGACCTCTTTCTCTTGCTATTTACACCTCCATAATTCTAAATACTATATCTGAATTTTTATTTGCTGATTTTTTTCTAGTTCTAGATATTACATATTAACTTACTGTAGAGTATAAGGATTTACTTCCCTCCTATCCCCATCCTAACACATACACTTGTTACTCCCTCAGTCTCCCAATGTAGTTATATTAGAAATTTGGTTGGATGTTATTTAATGTTTATATAAGGACTATGTAAAATGCTATTTATAGATGATTCGTATACTGTGAATACTTTTCCTTTTCTGCACATTACCTTCCACTTTACCCTAGGTTGTTTTGCCCCTTTTCTTCAAACCCAGACTCTCTACAAATCCTTTAAATAGTCTCTTAAGATGTTCTGAAGCACCAGCTATAATATGAATGAAATCTTCTTAAAGCTCTCCCTCCTGAAGTTTTCTGGGTGGTTTGCCTCTATGCCCGCACCACTCTGGTCCAGGGCTCTCCCTCTGCCATCCCCATGGGGATTCTATTAGCTGTCTTGCACACTGAATCTCCTGTTTCATATCCCATGCCTTTCTCTTTCCCTCGTTTACTCCTTTGTTTGGCAGAGAGCACAGACTGAGAAAGGATGAGGGGAGATAGGCAGGTTTTTAAAACTGTACCATCCCTACCACAGTGGACTGATGTTTTTAGTGGGAGTGAGTTATACACTGAAGTGGAGCTGGAGTTGTTTGAAAAATTAAAAGATGGCCTACACAACAAGCACTCTTGTTATAAGGGAGTGAAAGAATTACTGAATTAACTAATGCATGAAAATCACTATGTGGTCTGAGTTAGTTTGAGTGCCTGCCTGAGTGACTCAGCAGTGTTTTGGGAAATAGATTATTAACTTTGCTTAGGACAGTGATCATCTCAGCAAGACTGGGCTTACCAGAGAATCAATCCACACAGATACCTAACAATTCAGGAATGCAGAACAACAGAAGTCCCATGATAATTACTATTTATATTATTTTGCAACTGTTAAAGTCTCATTGTACTTATTTTAGCCCTCTTAGGGCCTGAAAAGGCATTATGAGTTTTTATGCATTACCTCACCTTATCCTCACAACAATTGTAAGACAGAGGCACTGTTCTCCCAGTTTTACAGATAAGGAAACTGAGGCCTAGGGAAAGGAAGTAGCTTTACGCTAAGTCAAGGTGAGTATGCATATATAATCCGATTCGCTTCTCTACGTCCCTGAGTTATAATTTTTTTTAAAAAAAATTTTATTTATTTATTTGACACAGGGACAGCCAGTGTGAGAGACAGCCAGTGAGAGAAAGACAAGCAGGGGGAGTGGGAGAGGAAGAAGCAGGCTCCCAGCAGAGGAGCCTGATGTGGGGCTCGATCCCAGAATGCCGGGATCACGCCCTGAGCCGAAGGCAGACGCTTAACGACTGAGCCACCCAGGCGCCCCTGAGTTATAATTTTTAAAGTATTTGTCATCCACTAAAGTTAGCCTGTCACTACCACTTACCAATGATAAGTCAGTATTTCTTAAGATGGCTGGCCATCTGTCTGGCAGTGTCTGGCAACGTTATGTAATTTCTCCTCCAAGGACTATCACTCAGACAAAATCAATGAAGCTCCACCATACAAGTGATGGCAGAGCACAGTGATTAAGAATACATGTTTTGTCACTGATAGATTTCACTTGGATCACTTATTAACTGCACTTTGCACAAATCATTTAATCTCCCAAAGTCTGTTTCCCCATCTGTCAACTGGGCATACTACTATTTTATTCAACTGCTTAAATATGATAATGTGTGTAGTGCCTGGTACATACTAAGCACTCACTAAACTGGTATTATTTTTTAAACATCTGAGACTAATTATATTGGATGGAATTGCCACATTAGATGACATGGAATTTGCCTCAAAACTCCTTCCCTAACATCACACGTTACAAAAGTTATTCTTTGTTTTTCATTCTTTGTGACACTTGAACAATGTTATTCCTTCCCCCAGTTTCCTGCAGGAAATGTGTCCTTGGAGATCCTACAAGATGGTAAAGGTTCCTGGCAGGCACAGGATGGTCTGGATACTGCTAGCTATACTACCAGGTAAGCCCATGACTTAGATCAAGCAGGGCTTTTCTGGATTCAGACAAGAAGGTGAAAAAGCTGCACTCTAGGGGCTGTCCACACTACTTATTCTTCCACTTCTGAGAACTGGTTTGAAAAGCACCTGCTGGCCAGCTTTGTTCATCTTAGTGCAGAGATAGTTAAATATACATCTGATATTTCTCATTGCACATTTCATTGTAAATATACTTCAGAAGCCAGACAGTGATTAGTAAAAAAAAAAAAGAGTGGGGATGGAAAAGCATGCTTGTGGTTGGCTTTTCATGAGACTCGCACTAGCACCTAGAGCTTACTTCCTGAACAGAGGCCTTCTCTATATCCGAGGGGCCAGGAAGTATTTGAAACACTACAAATCCTTACAACAGCCCTTGTTACTTTTCTTAGTGTACAGATAAGGATCCTGAAGTATGGGTCACTGCCTCTTCCAAAGCCACAAAGCCAGTAAATCGCAGAGTGAGATCTGGACTTTGCCACTACCGAGATATTAATGAGAAATTCATTATATATAATTCAAAAAGGGACAAAGGGAAAAAAATAATAAAAGTATAGATTGAGAAGCTCTAGTCTATGCATATGAGTAATTCCAGAAGAAAAGGCTGAAGGAATGGTAACACAGCAACATTTGAGATTATAGCCAGAAATGTCCTAGAACTGAACAGTATGAATGCTCAGATCAAAAGTACACTATGTGCACTAAACATGTAGATAAAGTCCACACATTGACAATTACAATATGCCCAGGTCTTACTACTAAAGGAATAAAAATAAAATGTGCAGCTTCCAAACCAAAAGACACAAAAACAAGAATACTAAAAATTTTATCAAATGAAACTGTAACAGTTAGCGAAGCAGGAAAGGAGGAAAACATAAAAAGGATGATAAATAAAACAAGGTTAGGTTGAACTTTATGAAACTCGCTTTCACAGGTCAAAAATGGTTGAATATCAATTTCATATGGTTCAACCTAAAAGAAGTCCAAATTTAACAATAGTTACAAGTGTAGATGCATCAAACTCACCTATTAAAAATGATTAGAGTGAAATGAAAATATAAATCCATCCATTTAGAAATACACAGAAAATAAAATCATACAGATGGCTGAAAGAAATAGAAAAAAAAAAAAAAAACAGACACACCAGGAAAATGTTTTTGTTTTTTTTTTTTTAAAGATTTTATTTATTTATTCGACAGGATAGAGACAGCCAGCGAGAGAGGGAACACAAGCAGGGGAGTGGGAGAGGAAGAAGCAGGCTCATAGCGGAGGAGCCTGATCCCATAACGCCGGGATCACGCCCTGAGCTGAAGGCAGACGCTTAACCGCTGTGCCACCCAGGAGCCCCACACCAGGAAAATGTTAAACAGACTAAAAGTAGTATAGCGATGTCAAAACCAGGGTAAAAAAATTAATACAGATACAGTGAACACTGGGCTTAAAAACAAGAATATCGTCAGGCTCCTCTGCTATGGGCCTGCTTCTTCCTCTCCTGCTCCCCCTGCTTGTGTTCCCTCTCTCACTGGCTGTCTCTATCTCTGTCTAATAAATAAATAAAAAATCTTTAAAAAAATAAAATAAAATAAAAACAAGAATATACTATCAATTACTGTAAATGCATCCAATGAAGCAGCCTTGAAAAATAAAAGAATGAACTGAGAAAGTGTCAAGTCCATAATCATAAGGGAGGTTTTTTAAAAATACAAATTAATCAGAATCTAATACAGCATGTACTATGAAAGAGAAAAAAATCCAGAAGTAACAGGCAACCAAACAGTTATTTTCAACTGCAGAGGAAACATTTTTTAAAAAACTGAACACTTTCTAGGTCAAGAAGGTTTCAACACATTTGAAATAGATCATGTTCATAAGGGTCATGTTCTCTGACCATGATAAAATTAATCTAGAAATCACTAATAAAAAAATGAGTAAATCAAAAGGCAAAAAGAAATGTACCTAGAAATATTTAAATGTATTTCTAGGTCATCCTGAGTTAAGCAGAAATCAAATGGAAATTACCAACTACTTAGGAATAAATAAGGAGGAAAATACATAAAACAACAGTCTGCACTGAAGTGTTCACAGATACAGAGTCTTTAATGACTATTAGAAAACAAAAAAATTTTTTTAAAGACTTTATTTATTTATGTGACAGAGAGACAGCCAGCGAGAGAGGGAACACAAGCAGGGGGAGTGGGAGAGGAAGAAGCAGGCTCTCAGCGGAGGAGCCTGATGTGGGACTCGATCCCGGAATGCTGGGATCACGCCCTGAGCCGAAGGCAGCCGCCTAACGACTGCGCTACCCAGGCACCCAGAAAACAAGAATATTTTAAAATAATAGGTTAAGCATTTAACTAAAGAAGGAAGAGAACAGATTAAACACAAAAAAGAAGAGATAATTACATAGAAAACAAATTAAAAAAAACAATCAGAGGAAACGCTACTTTTTTGAAAATTAAAAACTGCAAATCACTAGCAAGATTATTTAAAGAAAAAGGAGAAAAGTAATAAAAATATTAGAAATGAGAATAACTACATAATTATATACCTAGTGAAAATGTTCTAAAACTGTAAGATAATGCTGTGAACAAGTAACAAAAAACCCAGGCCTTCCAGTTATTATGAATTACCCAAATCCTAATTGCTGTTGGGCTAACTAAAGCTCCTGACCTGTGTGAAAATTAATGAAGAGAAATTTCATGAAAACGGTCAGGAGGCCAGGAAGGGGGAGCCATACCACCCAACTTCAGTTACAAGAATGTCAATTACAGACCCAAACAGAATGGTCAACAGGAAAGAATCACTAACTACAGGTCCCAACAGGAAAAGATGTACACTGTATCTTCTACAAGAGACTGAGGACCCGCCTGCACCTCAGCGAATGAGACACCATCATCACCCTGAACTCTTGCTTTTCTCTAATGAGCTTTCATTCAAAATAGCTTCTCCCGGGGCACCTGGGTGGCTCAGTCTCTCGGCGGAGAGTCTGCTTGAGATTCTCTCTCCCTCTCTCCTTCTCTCCCTCAAAACAAACAAACAAACAAACAAACAAACAAACCCTCTTCCCAACTTCTTCCTCCATAAAAGCAGTCTTCCCCTTTGATCAGTGGATGTGCCTATGGTTTTGCACAGTTTGTCCTGAATTACAATTCTCTGCTATTCCCAAATAATCCCATTTTGCAGCTAAAGTAACTGGCAGGGTTTTTTGTTTTGTTTTGTTTTGTTTTAGATTAACACCTGCAAACCTTTCCCCTTTGCTGCTGGGAATTCATGGTTTTGTTACCAGTAAAATCGGCTATTTTCATAATCTCTTTTTTAATATTCCCTTCTACCATTAATCTGATCTTCTTAAGAAGTGATCTTCTACCATTAATTGAAATACTGCCAAGAAGATCACTTCCTAAGTAGTCTCTCTCTTCTCTAAAGATTATTTGAGAGAGAGAGAGAGAGAGAGAGAGAGAGCAAGTGAGGGGGAGGGGCAGACGGACAGGGAGAGAATGTCAAGCAGACTCCTTGCTGAGCGTAGAGCCTAACACGGGGCCCAATCTCACAATCCATGAGAACATGACCTGAGCCAAAATCAAGAGTCGGACGGTGCTTAATCCACTGAGCCAGCCATGTGTCCTCTGAGTAGTCCTCTTTCAAGAGAAGGCTGCTTCTCTTCCCTATCTCATGTACCATTGAATCTGAAGGGGGTGGTAGATCCATCCTTGTTCCTTACTGTTGATTTAAGACTGTTGCTTTTCCCTTTTCCCTAAGAAGCCCCAAGTCTTTTAAAGAATGTGCCAGTTCATCCTTTTCATGGCCATCTATCACCTTCCCTATCAGTTCCCCTGCTAGTCTTGTCATCACATTCTCGGTCATTTTAGCATCTATGTAGTCCATTTTTCAATACCCTGTCCTTTCAGATCTTTGCCCTGCCCTCCTCCAATGAAACCGTCCTCCACCACATCTCACCCATATACTTTCATGCTACATCCCTAGACCATGCCATTACCAATCACCTCCATTTTGTTTTTATTTTAAAGATTTTGTTTATTTACTTGACAGAGAGACAGACAGTGAAAGAGGGAACACAAGCAGGGTGAGTGGGAGAGGAAGAAGCAGGCTCCAAGTGGAGGAGGGAGGACCCTGGGATCACGCCCTGGGCTGAAGGCAGATGCTTAACGACTGAGCCACCCAGGCACCCCTGATCACCTCCATTTTAAGCATCACAATCTCTGGTCACCATCCTCCGCCTCCCCCCAAATCCTTGCTCTTCCAACTAAATTACTCTAATAATCCCAGATCTTTAGCTTCCTTCATGGGGTCTCCACTCCAGACCACCCCTCTTCCTACTTTCTGTTGCCCTCTTCATGTTTTCCAGGTCCTCTACTCTGCTTAGATCCATGGCTCTTTATGATTATCACCACCCTGGAGCTCCCCATTCTTTCATCTCACTTGCTGGAATATCCCAGTCCTAGCTAAATCCCACTTTCTGCTGATTTTGCATCTCACTTGAGCTGCTGAATACGGCTAAAGAAAACATGTGAGCATGCTGAATGGCCTCATTTTCAATTTATAACCACAAACCTCAAGCAGGCTCTCAGCGCTGTGCAGAGTTCTGCCTGAATTTCCTACTCACCTCCTTCAGTGTGCTTGTTTCACATGTCCACAGATTTCCAATACCTTTCCCACCCTCCTCACTCACAGGTGGCAATGTCACTGAAAACACAGAAGCTGTCAGAGAATTTCCATACTCCCATGAACACATTTACCATCCTGTAGGCATGTGTGATCGTGAACATTGTGCCTTTTTCCCACGACACAAGGCCCGAATTATCCCTGTTCCTGTCTGAAGCCAACTATATTCCTTCTCACCCACTCAAGTTAAATGCTCTTGCTGTAATACTCCCCTCTCAAAGTTACCCTCGGTGGGATCATTCCCATGAACACGCACAGACTGCACTATATACCATCTTTGAGAAAAGAAAGATAATGTCTCCCTTAATCGCACAATCTCCCCAGCTAACACCTCCACTTCTCTTTCTCGGATGACACCGCAAAAGCACTGCTGCACCTGCTGCCTCCACTGCAGCCCCTCCCACTTTGTTTCCCCCACTCTTTCTCAAGTTGATTTTATTTGAAGTAAAGCAGAGTGCACAAAACATAAATTTAGAGCTGAATGAGTTATCACACAGCAAATGCCCATGTAACCATGACTCAGGGGAAGAGAGAAAACGTGGCCAGCACCTCACAAGTCCCCCTTGCTCCCATTACCTTGTCCTTCCCCCCACCCCCCAAAGGTGATCAATCGCTGTCCTAACCCTTAACACCGAATTGTGTTGCCCGATTCTGGCTTTCCTCAAGATAGCATAATTCCGTATATATTCTTCCGGGACTCTAGCTTGGTATAAATGGTGAGATTCATTCATGTTGTGACTTTTGTTCGTTTCCACTGCTGTAAAGTATTCCATCGTATGATCTACCACATTCCACTGATGATACACACTTAGATTATTTTTAATTCGGAGCCAATACAAAAGTACTATTAGCATTTTTGTCCTTGTCTCTTGATGCACACGTGCATGCATCTGTTAGATACGTCTAGATGTGGATCTGCTGGGTCATGAAGCATGTTAGTGTTCATTTTATTAGATACTGACATGTTTTTCAATGTGGGTTTAACAATTTACACTGCCACCAACACTATATGAGAGTATGAAATGGTATTTCATTAGTTTTGTGTTTTCTTGATTACTAATAAGGTTGAGCATCTTGTCCTATGTTTATTGGTCATCTGGTTGATCTCTTCAAGTCTTTCATCCATTTTCCTTTTCCTTTTTCAATGTGTAGGAGTTATTCACATACTCTGGATCTGAGCATTTTGCTGGTTATAAGTACCATAAATTTCTTCCGTGACTTATCTTTTCCATGTATTTTTCTTTTTACACTCTCTTTTTTTAAATGAACAGGAAGTTTTAAAGTAGTCCCATTTATCAAACTTTCCCTGCATTTCTGGGAGTCTCTATGTCCTGTTTAAGAAATCTTCCCCTCTCTCAAGATCATAATGAATTCTATGTGATCTGCGAGGGGCTTTATTGATTTGCCTTCACATTTATATCTGTAATACACATGAAAATGGTTTTCTATATTGTGTAAGAAAAAGTTAGTTTCAGTTTTACCCTTAAATTATTATCAGGATGACCCAGTACTGTTTACTTTTTTCTTTAGAAGAACATCTTTCTATTATGCAGTGCCATCTTTGTCCTAAATCAAGTGTTCAAGTAGTATGGGACCGGTTATAAATTCCCTATTTTGTTTCACCAATCTGTTTGTCTATCCTTACGAAAGTACCACACTATCTTAATTACTATACTTTCCTGAGAAATTCTGGTAACTGTTATTGCAAATCCTCCAATCTTATTCTTCTACAAAAATGTCTGGCTATTCTGGGTCTTTGCACTTCCAGTTACATTTGAGAACCAATCTGTCAAATTATACACACACACTCAAATGTGGTGACTGGAAATTCACTGAATCTATAAATCAATTTGGAGAAAATGAGCATTTTATAATACTGAACTGTCCACCCATAAAGATGGGCATTTTTCCATTACTTAGATTTTTAATTTCTCTCAATAACATTTTAGAACTTCCTTTGAAGAGAGTTTCCGATATTTGATATTTTCTGATTGCACTCTAAGTGGTATTTTAAAAAAACTTATTGCCCACCTTTTGTTAAAAACTGACATAGAAATACAACTGATTTTCATTATAAGTATCAACCGTAAAACAATCAATAGTTATTGATTCTAATCTTTTATCTGTACTTCTGAATTTTCATTATATATAATCATGTCGAATGCAAATAATAAGTTTTATTTCCTTTCCAGTACTTATAACTATTATTTCTTTTGCTTGTCCTCCTTACTCTGGCTAAAACCTCCATCACAACAGTGAATAGAAGTGATAATGGGCATCTGTGTCATGTTCCAGATTTTGAAAGGAACACTTTCAAAATTACTGTTAGACCTAAGAGGCATTGTTTCATTTTGGTTTTGGTAGACACATTTTATCAGATTAAGGAGGTTCCCTTTCATTCATAGTTTACTAGAATTTCTGACATCACCAATGACAAATTTTCATCAAATCCCTTTTCTCTATCTACTGAAATAACATAGTTTATCTCTTTTATTCCTGTTAATGTGGTGACATTAAATGATTTTAAAATATTAAATCAACCTACCGTGCTAGCATAAACCAATTTGATTTCAATATATTATTAATATTACATATTGCAGGATTCAGCTAACATTTTATCTAGAATCCTATGTTTATCAATGAAACTGGCCTGTCATATTCCTTTGTCATGTTCTTGTCAGATTTTCATCTCAAAATCATCCTGATCTTATGAAACAAGTTTAATATGTTCCTTCTTTTTCTAGTTATCTAAAAAAGTTTGTGTTAGTTGGCATTATTTCTTCCTTAAATATCTGATACAGTTCATTGTCACGGACACCAACACCTAGAAGTTTAGGACTGTGTGCGTCCATATGTAAAAATTTTAAATCATTTATTTCATTAATTTATTTAATAGTTACAGTACCTTGTTCTGTTTTTCTTGTGTTGGTTTTACTAAATTGTATTTTTCCAGGAATTAATAATTTCATTTAAATTTTTAAGTTATTGAGATAATGTTTATATTATCTACTTATAATTTTTTTAATGTCTGCACGATGTGTGGTAATGTCCTCTTTTTCATTCATGATAGTTATTATTTAGGAAAGGGTTCTTTGATTTTGTTATTCTTTTCAAATAACTAACTTTTGGCTTTGCTGACCCTATACTCTATGTATTCTCTTATGTTAATTTCTGCTCTTTATAGTATATTTTCTTGTGGGGGCGGCACCTATAGTAATGGTACCTTTTTCATACCTTATATGGATTATTTGTCACTCCTCTTATTTTCTTGACTGGTTAATTTTATTAATTTTTTCAAAGAACCAACTTCTGGCTTTCTGTTCTCTCTACTGTATATTTATTAACTTAAGTTTCTACTCTTCCTTCTATTTAAGTTTAATTTGCTGTCCTTTTTCAAATTTCTTATGATAGTTCATTTATATTCTATCTTTCAAAAAATTACACGCATTTAAAGCTATCTATTTTCATGTAGGCATGAAATGAGCTGTACCTTACGAGTTCTGATATGCAGTATTTGCATTGTTAACTAGGATAAAATATTTTTTCTTAAAGCACTTAATGCTTTTGGCCTTGAAGTTTACTCTATTTACCAGAGAGTAACTATCAGTCAGGTATCAAATATGGTATGTTTTGTTCTATTCTTTACCCTAAGTATTCCTATATTCTTTTTTTAAAGTTTGCCTCCTATAATAATACACAGTTCTCATTTTTTCTTACTCAATCTAACAACCTTTGTCTTTTAAGCAAAACCCTTAATAGATTTAATTATATACTTGAGTTTAAATCTAGCATCTTATACAAATAGAAATATTTGCCCTTTTTTCTCCTTTCCTTCTTTTAAATTTATATATTTATTATTTATATATATGGACTCCGTACCCAATGTGGGGCCTGACTGAACTCATGACTGCAATATCAAGAGTCACAATGCTCTATCAACTGAGCCAGGCAGGCGCCTCTGAATTTATATTTTTCTAATTTTTACTTTTTCCACTCTACTAAGATTTATCCTCTTCTGGTAGTAACCTTAAAAATTGCAACACGCAACCTTGACTTATTAAAGTCTAATACTAATTGCTATCTTTACCCACGACTTGACAATACATACACACCCCAAAAAAACCATACAACTGTTTAACTCCATTTATCCCCACCCAAGAAAATGCTTTCTTCTCTATTTTTAATTTTATTGATATATTATGTCATATCATTTACATAGTTGACATTAATTTATCTACATATTTACCAATTCCATTGTTCTTCCTTCATTTCTATACCTGATCATTCCAGTGATTTTCTTTCTGCTTAGAGAACATCCTTTAGTGTTTTTTAGCGTGGGTAATGAATTATCACAGTTTCGTTTCTCTTAAAGGTTTTTCTTTTTGAAAGATACCTGTGCTAGGTATAAAATTTTAGGCTTATTTAAAGTTATCTCGGACTTTAAAAGATACCATGTTATTTATTATCTTTTGGCTTCCTTGTTTTTTCTCTTGAGAAGTCAGCTGAGAAGTCAGCTGTCAGACTTACTGTTGCACCTTTGAAGGTAATTTTTATCTTCCCCCTCCACCCCTTTGCTTGTTTTTACAATTCTTTTCTTTAGCTCTGGCTTCCAACAGTTTTATTATGATATGCCCAAGTATGATGTGGCAGGTATCCTGCTTGAAGGTTCATGAAACTTACTGAATCTGTGCCTTAATGTTTTTAACATTAGTTTTAGAAAATTCTTGGCCATTATACTGTTGAATATCACTACTGCTCTATTCTCTTTCTTATTTTGACTACAATTTGTTGACAATCCTAGACCTCTTTATCTTCTGTATCTCTAACTTATCTGTTCTTTATTTTCCATCCTCCATGCTTCATTCTGGATATTGACTTCTGATCTATAATTCAGCTAACTCTCTCTTCAGCTATGTCTAGTCTGCTGCTAAACTCATCCATCAGGACTTCACTATTTATTACTGTACTTCTCCAGTTCTAGAATTTCCACTTGGTTATTTTCTAATAGATTCTAGTTCTCTGCTTAAATTCTCAACCCTGTTTTTAAATCTCCTTGAACACATTAATATTATGTACAATCATTTTAAAGTCTGTGTCTGATAACTCCATTACCTGGAGTCCTTCTGGGTCTATGTCCATTGTCTACTGTTTTGTTTTCTTTCATATGCCTTGTTTCCTTGGGTGTCTAGTATAAGCCAGACACTGTGTATGAAGTACCATTTAAATATTTACTGGCCTAATAGCTTTCTTCAGAGAGGATTTACATTTGAATCTAGGGGGAGCCAGAGGCAACAGTAAATTCAATTTTCTGGAGTAAGATGGTTTAAACTCGGGCTTCAGTCACCACCAGGACTGATCAACTTCAATTTCATCATTATTTCTAGGAACCTAAAACTAAAGCATGCAGGATGGGTTATCTGACTTGCCACCCCATCCCCAAACACATGATAGGCTCTGGACTCCAGGTTTTCTGCCCCAGCACCAAAAGGCTATCAAAAGTACTATTTATGAACACTACATCCAAAACTAATGATGTACTATATGTTGGCCAATTGAACTTAAATCGCAATGTCAAAACAAAACAAAACAAAAAGTACTATTTAGGTATACACCTTCTGGAATGTGGAATGCATCAAGGTAAAAGTTCCAAGCTTGCTTCTCTGAGTTTTCATCTTCTCCCATAGTTTGGCTCCATAATTCTTTACTGCCTTCTAACCTCTATATGTTTTTAAGGAAATCATTTACACATATGTATTTTTCCTCACTTTTAAATGTCCTCAACTGAAGAGCTGCTCTAAATCACCAAGGCTGCCATCACAGAAACCGGAAGTCTTCCTCATTCTTTTAAATCAGAGTTTCATCCCTATCATTCCACAGAAACAATTTTATCTAAGTTCCAACAGCCACCATACACTGAAATCCACGGGTCAATTTAGAGACGTCATCCTTCATCGCAGCAGAATTTAACGGAGTTGACCACTTATTTCTTAAACATTCCCTTGACTTCCATATACTTTCCCCCTCATACCTCAGGTTTTCTTACCCTTTTGCTAGATCTTCCTCCTCTTCTCACTCTTCAAAAGCTGAAATGTCAATCATCTAACCTAACCTCTTTTTCATCTCATCCACTCCGAAGGCTATCTCAACCAACCCCGTGCCTTTAAATTCACTTGTCCAAGTTCATAGCTCCAGCTTCAACCTCTACCCTGAATTCCAGGCTTTTATAAGTATATGCTAATTGATTTCTTTCCCCATATTTCTATTTTCCTCTTCTTTCTATCTTGGCAAGTATTACTGTAAATGAGATGGCTGCTCAGGCCTAAATTCTTACTCCTCCCTTTCTCTTTTACTCCATATCCAACCCATCAGCATTCTGGTAGGTTCCATCATAAAAAATGCAATCAGAATTTTAAAACTTCTTCATCTGTGGTAGCCTAGCCCATGCCACTATCATCCTCTGCATGAATTCTCTGTGGCTGGAAAATGTAAATTGGTAAAACCAGTGTGGGAGCAGTTTAAAAAAAAAAAAAATTGAGTGAAATAAAAAAGTGCATACCTCTCAGCACAATAATTTCACTTCTACTGTTGAACACTTTTGGCCATAACCCTTGGTAACAAATACATTTTATGTTAATCTAATACACACATCCTGAAATAATGATTAATGAAAAAATACTTTACATAAAACACACTCTATCTTCTACTTCACTAATTAAAATGCTAACAGGTATTCACTAGACTGATTTTATGATCCATTAATGAGTAAAGGGTCCTGAACTGTAATCTGAAAAGCATTGTTCTACAGAAAACTGTTAACATCTGTAGAAGAGAATACATGTAAAAGGATGTTTACAGAGACACTATAACCATAAAATATGTAAACATAAAGTAAAAGAACAATAGATAAATTATGGCATATTCATACAATGGACTTCTACAAAGCAGTTAAAATGAATGATCCAGAACTACATGCACTGACATGGATAAATCTCAAAATCAATGTGTGAGCAAAAACAATTTTTAAAAAGCTGCAGAAGGATCTGTGCCTATGCTGTACTACCATTTGTTAAGTTAAAAATATAAAACTATAAACTATGTTATTCATATATAGAGACATGAAGAAGTATTTCTAAACATGAACAGTAATGATAAATGGAAAAACCAGAACGATGGTTAAAGAGAACTGGGGAGGAGGATACAAAGGGATTCAACTGTAGCCATAAAGTTTTAGAGCTAAAAGCAAAATATAAAGAAAATATGGCAACTTAAGATTCAGCAAGGCTGGTGGTTGGTACAAAAGTTTGTTATCTCCTATAGCTTCCTGAATGTTTATATCAATTTATTTTTAAAAAATAACAGTTAGGGGTGCCTGGGTGGCACAGTGGTTAAGTGTCTGCCTTCAGCTCAGGGCGTGATCCCGGCGTTATGGGATCGAGCCCCTCCTCCACTATGAGCCTGCTTCTTCCTCTCCCACTCTCCCTGCCTGTGTTCCCTCTCTTGCTGGCTGTCTCTATCTCTGTCAAATAAATAAATAAATAATCTTTAAATAAAATAAAATAAAATAAAATAAAATAAAATAAAGAGAAGTCTAGTTTTTCCAAAAGAAAAAATAAATAAAATTTCCAAGAGATACCTAGTAAAAGATGGAAAATACATGACAAAAAATACTTTAAGACAAATATCTTGAAGCATAATTTTTATTTTTTAAAATATTTTATTTATTTGGGGCGCCTGGGTGGCACAGCGGTTAGGCGTCTGCCTTCAGCTCAGGGCGTGATCCCGGCATTAGGGGATCGAGCCCCACATCAGGCTCTTCCGCTATGAGCCTGCTTCTTTCTCTCCCACTCCCCCTGCTTGTTGTTCCCTCTCTCGCTGGCTGTCTCTATCTCTGTCGAATAAATAAATAAAATCTTTAAAAAAAAAATATTTTATTTATTTGAGAGAGAGACAGAGAGAGCACAAATGGGGGGAGGGACAGAGGGAGAGGGACAAGCAGATGGAGCCAGACTTGGGGCTCTATCCCAGGACCCTGAGATCATGACCTGAGCCAAAGTCAGACGCTGAACTGACTGAGCCACCCAGGCGCCCCAAGCATACATTTTTTAAAGATTCTATTTATTTTTTTATTTATTTGAGAGAGAGAAAGAGAGAGAGAATGCATGAGCTGGGGGGAGGGGCAGAGGGAGTGGGACAAGCAGACTCCCTGCTGAGCAGGGAGCCTGAACCAGGGCTCCATCCCAGGACCTTGGGATCATGACCTGAACAGAAGGGAGATGCTATACCGACTGAGCCACCCAGGCGCTCCCCTCCCCGAGCATGTTTTTAAACTACGAATTATCTCGTCTCTCTGAGGCAAAAGACAGAACAACAAGAACAACAACAACAAAATCAGGGAATTTGCTAAAGTTCTATAACAGAAAATTTACATTTCATGAAGCAGGTAGAAACCAAATCAGAAGACCAATCAGAGGTATGGTAGAAACCAAATCAGAGGTATGAAAAAGTAATATTTATACTAGAATGTACACAACAGTTTTATTTAACTGAAACAAAACACTTTATCAGCCTTAGAAATACCAATTATTTATAGAGCAATATCAGTTACTGAAAATACCTGGGAAATGTAAAATCTTAAAAATTATAAGCAAAGCAACCTCCACAAATTCATCATAATCATCTAGAGGAGCTTATCTGAGAAAACAAATATAATTTTACTAAATACATTATTTTAATCTGTTTCCAGAATTTAACTTAGCATTAAAAGGAATGGTTAAGAAAATGAGAAAAAATAACTTCCAGCAATCAGGTAGAGAAAAAAGAGAAATAAGAGCCAGACCTGGATCCAAACTCAATTTAATTACCCTGGGCCACAGCAATTTTTTTGAAGAACTTTAACAGCAACAGCCTGCTTCATGGAACTGATTATTTTTTAAAAATTTATTTACTGTGAGAGAGAGAGAGAGATTGCACACATGCAGGAGTGGAGGGAGGGGTAAAGAGAGAGAGAATCTCCAGCAGACTCCCCGCTGAGTACAGAGTCTGACACGGGGCTCGATCCCAGGACCCTGAGATCATGACCTGAGCTGAAACCAAGAGCCGGATACTTAACCAACTGAGCCACCCACACACCCCAGAACCGATTATTTTTTAAACGACAGTTAAATTTACTTTAAAAACTAGAAAGATTAAAATGCTACCATTATACTAAATATCTCACAAATATTTATATGTATAAAAATAGTAAAGTGTAGGGTTTTGTGTCTACGTTGTTTAAATGCCAGATAACAATGACAAAAACTTAGCAATAAAAAACTTAAATAAAAAATTCAAGAGAATAGCTCAAAGACAGTCTAGAATATTTCCCTGGAAGAAGAAAAAAGATAAGAAAAGACAAAAATATAAGAGACCAAGAGAATCAATTCAAGTAGTCCAAAAAAACAGAAGGATGGGACATGCAAGAGACCTGTCCAATGGGGATGCACATGACTAAGCAGAATGCACACCTTTAGTACCATAAGCACACAATCTGGCTGACTTGAAGGATGCTGGTACACAATGCCTTTAACCTACCAGCGGCAGCGAACAGAGGAAACAGAACAGTCGATGACACCAAAGTGACGCGGTCCACAAAATGCAGGCTGAGGAAAGATAGAAGATACTTTGCCTGGTCTTCGGGGAGAAAAATAAAAAGGGAACCTACAGAGACTAAGAGAGGCTTAAGAGACATGTGCACCATTTGCAATGTGTGGACCTTATTTAGATCCTGATAAAAACACTACAAAAAAAGAAACATATGACATCACTAGGGAAATGTGAACACTAACTGGGTATTTCATGTTATTACGGAGTCACTGTTAATTATTTTTTTAGGTATGAAATGGTATCATGACCTTCCTTCCTATAGGAGTCTTTGAGAGATACATGCTGAAATATTTACAAATGGTACACCTTTGCCTGGAACTGGAGAATCTGCTTCTAATCACACTTAGCTACTTATTCACAGAAGGCCACGAACCACAGGGGCTTTACCATAGGGCTGCTGTTGTCAAGTTAGCTGGCTAATTCCGGAGCTAATGACCCAAGTGAGAGTAAAAAACCAAATTTGAAATCACAGTGTATTTTCTAAAAATGACACTAAGAGTGACACTCCATCACTTATACTGTGCTCTACTGGTAGAACATACAGACCAACCCTACTACAGCAGGAAGAAGATACACAGAGGTGTAAACACCAGGAGACAGAGATTGTTGGGGGATATATAAAAGGGTATAAGTAAGAGACAAGACTATTAGGCATTTCTAAACCGAGGTAAGGAACACATGAGGATTCCTTAGACTACTGTCTCTTTTTGTACACACTTGAAATTCCCCACAAAGTTATGCAAACAAAAAACTTTAAAAGATACCTGCACAGAGATGGAGCAAGAAGGTGTAAAAAGGCTACCCAGTGACAGTAGCGACTTTGTTCCAACTTGCTCAGCAGCCCACTCCCACAGAGACCAAACGGTTGGCAAGAAGGACTGAGTATCAGCAGCTTGTGCAAAGTGAGACTTTCAAATCTAGGCAGTCCTCATCAAGCCCGAAATTCAGTGCACAAGCATGTGTATCACACCATTTAAACACTGTTCAAAACATAAATGCTTAATAAAATGTATTAAACAGTAATGTACATAGGGGAATATTCTACCAGAACAATAATAATCAAGGCTCTTTTTAGCACAGACGCCATTAACATTTCAACTGCAGGATTCCCTGAACGGTGTAGCTTTCTTCAGTAACTTTTATATTGTTCAGGAGAGTTAACAACTTGGGAAAACTTAAGAGTACAACGAAGCTTCTTTTGACTGATCGCCACTTAACCAATCTGCTGGATGAACACACTGATACTCTCCATCCCCCACAAAGTTTAACTTTTATATGCACAACATTAAATGGTGGCGTTCTAGGACTCATTCACAGCTGTGCCATGTACTAAACTATAATTGCTTTTGCTTTCTCTGAACAACTTTTTAAAGTTTTCCCTGGAATTATGTTTTCCCTGCTATGGTTTTCTATGTACTTATTAAACGCATCCCAAACTCCCCATCGTCTAAATGTCTTCCAGAGGCATTCAGCTGTACCATCATCTGTCTTCTTGAAGTCTCTCCTGGACTGTGTGTCCTGCTTCCATCTGGGTGGTTACCTCTTCGCCTAACAACTCCCATCCAGGGCTCTCCCTTCACCATCCTCGAGGGATTCCCACAACATTTGTTTTATGCCAAATCTCCTGTCTTCCGCATCCTGTGTCCATCTTGTCCCGAGTTTAGGTCCTCATTTGGTAGAGCATAATCTCCAGTAACTTTCCAAGAAAGGGTGCATGGATGGGGCGCCTGGGTGGCACAGCGGTTAAGCGTCTGCCCTCAGCTCAGGGCGTGATCCCGGCATTAGGGGATCGAGCCCCACATCAGGCTCCTCTGCTATGAGCCTGCTTCTTCCTCTCCCACTCCCCCTGCTTGTGTTCCCTCTCTCGCTGGCTGTCTCTATCTCTGTCAAATAAATAAATAAAATCTTTAAAAAAAAAAAAAAGAAAGGGTGCATGGCAGTTCGATGTTATGACACTGCACATTTCCAAAAATGTCCTTTTTTAACCTATGCATTTGATTGCAAGTGTGGACAGATATGGAATTCTAGGCTCGCAAATCTTTCCCTCTGGAATTTTGCTCCTTTGTTTCCAGGATTGCTGCTGAGTTGCATTAAGCTTTGCCCTTTTTTTCTTTCTTTCTTTTTAAACTCAAAACACTCTTCTGTTCTCCTAGTGTATCTTTTGAATAGTATCCTATTCTTGTTTTATGGTTGTAATACATTTTATTTCATTGGGATTAATTCTTTTTAAGTTTTTTTTCTCCCTGAATAGTTTTTTCCTTCCTCCAACTTGCGTATTTCTCTTTTGGGGACTATATTTTTCATGTTTGGGGGTTTCTTGTGATTGTCTAGTATTCCTTGGTTACATATTTGTTATAAAAATAGGGAACCAAAAAGCTGAATATTAGCTCGGAGTGATGATGCCTCGTCCTACTCTATCAAGAATCATCCTGCAATCTCTTGCCTGGAGAAAGATGGCCTGGCTGTTGGCATTAATGGGAGGGCAAGGTGGCTAGGGTCTCAGAAGCCAAATGTGTATGCTCACTTGCTCCATGTGTTTTCTGTATAGGTCCTTTGCTTTTAATAGGGCCTGCTGTCCTCTAACCCAAATATCTTATTTACCTTCTTCATATGCAACAACTGGGCCTCTTAACATTGGTGGTGGGAATGTAAATTGGTACAATCATCCTGGAAAAATGTTTGGCAGCACATACTAATGCTATATAAATGTATAACCTATTCCTTTCCCCTATACATACCAAATAGAAACGAGAACCTAAGTCCTCCAAAAGACATGCACAAGAATGTCACAACTGCATTATTCATAACAGTCAAAAGGTGGAAACAACCCAAATGTCTATCAATGTGTAAATAAATTATGGAATATTCACTCACATAACACATATATCTTGATGTGGATGATGATTAGACAGGTATATATGTATATGTAAAAATTCAGTAATCTGTACACCTATGACTGTATACATTACAGTTTTAAGTTATATACATCTTAAAAGAATCTTTTTTTAAAAAGCTGATTACAGGAATGTTTTGAGAAATTTAAAATCCCCTACTAATCTACTGAGACAAATCATTATTTTCCAAAGCCTAAAATTTATAGCCTAATGATCAGTAGTATTTTTATCAGTATTTAATTATTTAAAAGTGGGTAAGTAGTAACTTAGTGATACAACATTCACTTTAAGAACAGTCAACACTACTGGGAATTCAGAACACACTTTCATTCAAATTCAATGCTGTCAGTACCACACTAGGTACTTACCCTTCTAACCTGACGTCTGGTAAAGATCTGTTGAGCGCGATCATCTCACTCGCCATTAAATTGAACTGATTGATTTTAAACATCTCTTTCATCTTTTCTTGATCCTCTTTAGGAATGACAACTGGTTTCCCCATTTCTCCAGGACCTTCATGAGGCTTTTGTACTGGCTCTAGAACTAAGAATATGGAAGAAACTTAACATCAATTTTATAACAATTGATAAATGTTTCTGTTTAATAACGAGTTTAAATTGTACCCTCAACAACCAGAGCCATCTCTGAGCCCATCCTCTCCCAGTCTGTAAAACCTCCTAGGGGCTGCCCTGTCCTCCTCCTTCCACACTAGTGTCCTCACTCAAGATCTCCTCACCCTGCACTACTCATCTGAATCACCCACAGCCTTGGCATTCCCATCTCAAATATCACTACCACATTAACCTCTCTAAAGCATGACCTTCGTTGTGGTATTCCTATGATCTCCTAGAGTCTACTCTTCAATATGCAATTTAACCTAACTTTCCAAACCCAACACCTGCTTGGCCCTCTACCATGCCACTCCCCACACCCACTCCAGTACTTAATCCTTCAGTCAAACAGCAACTCACTACTTTCCTTAACATGTGCCTCATGTTTTCCTGCTTTGGCACCTTTGCTCACAGAGGTCCCTCCCATAACACCTCCCCAGTCTTATTTCTGTAATACCAAACACCTACTTGTCTTTTAAGGACCAGCTAAAACAGCTTCTCTTGTCTGAAGCTTTTCCAAATCTCTCTATAGTGATCATCCACTACTCCTGACTGCCACATCATTCCATCAAGGGCTCTTACGTCTCTAATCAATTGCTACCTCCTATAACGATTGTTAACCTGTCTTGTGGGCCCCCCACTAGATTACATCTTTTTATCTCAGGTTCGACTCATTCGTGTACTTTTTGTGGAATTCAGCATGATGTCCTATAGAAGTTTTATTAACTATATGCTGAATTAGTATGTGAGCAAAGTGCTATTCAAAATAAATCAAAATGAAATCCCAGAATTGATAATAGACATTATAATAAGCATTAAGCAAGGTGGAGCATCATGAAAGAGAATTCTAATCAGAAGTAACGTTATCTCTTGATATATACATAAAAAGAGTAATATTCAGGGTTACATGGGTGGCTCAGTCAGTTAAGTGTCTGCCTTCAGCTCAGGTCATGATCTCAGGTTGGGCTCCCTATTCAGCGGGGAGTCTGCTTCTCCCACTCCCTTTGCCCCAGCCCCACTCATGCATGTGAGCACTCCTCGCTCAGATATATAACATTTTTTAAAAAATTAAATTAAATTAAAAAAGAGTAATATTCAGCAATTTCCAAATATTGTTTTTTGTTTTACACTTTTGAGGTCTTCAAAAGTGTTCCAAGAAAAACAAGTTCTCAGATATATTAAACTTGGAAAAAAGTGTATTAAACTTCTCATCTAAAAGGCATGGATAGAGAATGAGATAAGGTCAAGAATGGGATAAAAATACCTGTTTTGTACATTACTTGTTTATTTTTAAAGCTGAAATTTTTATTCTCCCGTTGTTTATTTTTTTAGGCACCTCTAAAAAGTCTTTGCACAAAAATAGAGACATCAAGGCAGTAAACAAACCATCTCTCTTCAGCCAGGTTTCATCTGCCCAAGAATAGCACTAGTGGGTAAAGCTGACCTGTAAGATGGTTGTTTCAGATGGTGGTACAAAGCAACTGTAGAATACGAAATTATTGTGTCTTCAACAACTCTGTCTAGAATATAAAAACCTATCTTAGACAACCATCAAGAAAAAAATGGTATAAAATAATTTTGTCCCTGTTGTCAGAATGAACTGTGATTTTAGGAGGGCATTAAAATATCAGGAAATAACTAAAATTATAGAAAACTCATGTAAAACCATTTTAAAAAACAAATCCTGCCTAATGTTTGCCAAGTAACTAAGCTCTTTATTTTTTTATTATGTGTTTTTGAGAGAGAAAGCACGTGTGCGTGCAAGTCGGTGGCGGAGGGGCGGGGGGAGATAGAGAGAGAATCCTGAGTAGTCTCCATGCCCAGCCTGGACTTGAGGTGGGGCTCGATCTCATGACCCTGAGATCAGGACCTGAGTCAAAATCAAGAATCGGATGCTTAACTGACTGGGCCACCCAGGTACCCCAGAGAGAGAATCTTAAGCAGGCTCCACATTCAGTACGGAGCCTGATGCAGGGCTCGATCTCATGATCTTGTGATCATGACCTCAGCCAAAATCAACAGTCTGGCACATAACTAATTAAGGCACGCAGGCACCCCAAAGCTCTTTAAATATTAGGGTTGATAGATTTCAAAAACTGTCAGTGACAAGTGTAATAAAAACTATAATACAAGTACAGATGTATAATCCCCATATACAATTTTAAATGTTAAAAATCATAAATTATAAAACTCTTAGGGTCAATTCTACTTACTTACCTGTCTCTGGAAAAAAATAAAAAGAGCAACCAACAGATTTGGGGATTGGGACGTTCAGGGGTCAACAAAAAGCAGCAGAGTTCTGGAGGTGGCAATCATCCTGTGTGCATGGCAGAGTTAACACAAGGAGTAAGTAGGAGACATCTAGTGGCCCTGATTATAAGTATCTTTCAGTTACCTGAGCCCTATTTTAGTATAAGATAAGATGATGCTTTAAAGAAAGGTTAAAATGGAAAAAACAAAACATTTTTATGCTGTTTAAAAATTAAGAATATTAAGTTATACAGAACACCATCTAGAACATATTTTTGCTGGGGTGAGGTGGTGGGGGTTGGGGGAGGTGGATCCTGAACTTGATCAAGCCTCTGGACCTACCTACCAATTCACAGAAAATATAGGCACTGAAGGACATGACAAAAAATGTTAAAGGGATGTAAATCCTGACTGTGGGAACCTGGAAAAAAGACACAACCCAATTTCTTTGTCAACAACAACAAAAAGATTGAAACGGAGGACAGAGAAAAAGAAGTATCCATGTATCCATGCCACAAGACTAGTCTTGAATTGACAACTGTTGAAGCCAGATGGTGGGTATATGGGAGTTCTATTTTCTCTACTTTTGTTTATGTTTGACATTCTCCATGGGGGTTGGGGGAACATGAAGGAGGACTCCGGATATTATTACTGTGAGGATTAGTAAGTATAAACTTGATTGCTTACAGAATAAGAGACTATATAGCCAGAATGTTAAAATCTTGCCCCATCCTTATGAAGTAAAACTCTGGCTTTAAGATGTTAAAGAAGCAAACAAAACTGTACAACATATACAATCCTATTATTGCCACATTTTACTGATTTGACCACCTAGTACTTACTAATAATCTGAATATCTAGTATAATGTCCACCCTGTATCATTTAACCTAATGGTACACATGAGATCTCCAAGCTACAGTGGAAATTACCAAGAATTGTATGATTATTACATGACTTACAGAATCCACCACAATACTCTAATTTAGAGATTATAATATCCTAAAGAATTAAATGCACTAGTCAATTAGTTTTCATTGGCAAAGAGCTCAGGATAAAATGCATGTGGATAGTGAATATATTTTTACTACCACTGTGCTTGCAGATTAAATGGTAAGCATTAACTTTCCATGCATTCTACTTACCAGTCTTTTATGTAAATTAAAAGTGAGTTCAGTGAAATTTTTGTTAGAGCAACCGAAATGGGGTTTGGATATCATTTCCTGAACTGAAAAGAAAATTTTTCTTGGCAAAAAATTTTACATGCAGTTCATTTCTAAGAATCAAATCAACTTTGACAAGGGAGAGACTAAAATGTTAATCCAAAGTATTATATGAGAACAAATGTGTTTTATATTCAGGTAAACTTCATTTCTAAGGCAATGTAGTATCGTGTTTTAAAAACTTAATTACCAAGAAAACTACAGATTCACTCTGAATGCCACCAAATCATATCAATATACACAAACCACATGATATACCTTTGAATGTACTCTAATAAATCTTAGAAATTTTTAATTTGTGTTTTTCTCATATAAGTAAAATAAAGAAGTATAAAGCTATGATACCTTTGGGGGGAAAATACTAATAAAAGGCTAAAATCATTTCTCCCAAATGATTTTATCTTATTACACAATTATCACCTTTACTGTTTTTAGGCATTATATTTTACCTACCCCAAAATATTTTTTCTACATTTTAACAATCTCTAAAAATGGGATGTGGCTTACAATAACTGGAATGTTTTTGCTTTCTTAGTAGTATATAAAATATTAAACAAAAGTATGTAAGATGGTAATGAAATACAGCAAATTACCTGATTTTTTTTTTTAAGATTTTATTTATTTATTTGACAGTGACAGCCAGCAAGAGAGGGAACACAAGCAGGGGCGTGGGAGAGGAAGAAGCAGGCTCCCAGCAGAGGAGCCTGAGGCGGGGCTCGATCCCAGAACGCCGGGATCATGCCCTGAGCCGAAGGCAGATGCTTAATGACGGCGCCACCCAGGCGCCCCTACCTGATTTTTTTTAACATCAAAATTATAGGGGTGCCTGGGTGGTTCAGTGGATTAAGGGTCCGACTCTGATTTCAACTTGGGTCATGATCTCAGGGTCATGAGATCGAGCCTGGCATCAGGCTCCGTGCTGAGCATGGAGCCTGCTGAAGATTCTCTCTCTCCCTCTGCCCCCCTACCACTTCCCCCTTGTGTGCACGTGTGCTCTCTCTCCCTCTCTCAAAAAAAAAAAGAAAAGAAAAGAAGAAAAAAAACCAAAGAAACACATCAAAATTATATAGCAAAATTCACTGATAACTCAATGCTACCTCAAATCCTTGTTGGTTTCAACCCTCGTTCCAATTTTATGCTTGATTTATTTGCACTGTGTTCAGCACATAAAACTCTATACATGCAAAAAAACCTGTAAGTTTCTGAAAGCCTTTACTAACAGTATTTTTAGGTTTTAATGATCAAAAGGCTTGCTGATGTTTGATAATTGAAAAACTTCTAGCACACACATACGACAACTTGAATCACTAACATCTTAATGACCTGAAAATTGAGTACAGTGCTGGCATGAAAGATCAATTCCTACCTGAAACTGTATCTGTAAAAATACTCGTATTCTATACAACATCCAAATCCATAAATTGAACAAATGAGCTAATTCGAAAGGCAGAAGGGCAACAAAAATATTCCCAGGACACAACCCACACTAACCTCAGTTTTTCAAGGGGAGTCTGTCTAATTCTCCAGCAAGAAAAGAACTTTGCTATTCTCAGATAGCCTGGGGTATAAAATGCCAAATATAAAGTGGTCAGCAAAACAAACCAAAACCAATCCTTCTGTAATCACGAAGACTGACCCATTGTTACCTGAAGTAGGCAAGTAACAAGTAAATCCTAGAAAATGGATTATCAATGACAATCTTTTAAGAGATTCAGCAGTATGGTAAAGATAATCAATCCATTCCACTTAAAAACAGGACCCCTTTATTCACAATATAAAGACCAGAATTTGATTAATTTCACCAAATGAGCATGCAGAGCAGTTCAAAGAATGTTCAGAAATCAGATCTTTACAATACTGAAACAGTAATTCTGGAGTGTCCTATCTGTTCATTGCTCTCTGCCTTTTGCTTTTGTTTTGGTTTTTCAAATGCCATAAAAACCAAAGATCCTGGAGACTTCATGGTACTGTCAAGAGACCTCCAATATTCTGATCACTGGGTGCACCTGCTTATCCACTACGAAGGCCCACGTCCTTGGTGCCCTCAGCTATGTGTCCTTGCCCAGCCACCTCAGGGCGAGTTCCTCAGGGGTGCTCACTGCAAGCCCTTCTCAGCCTTCTGCCAAGAACCTGCTGACTTCAGGGTGCCGACACCACCTGCGACCTCCCAGCTCCTACCGCACTGAAACTTCACAGCCAGCAGATTTTTTAAGCCTTTCTTTCTTAGCATCAACTGTCCCCCTTCCTCAAATCATTTTCCCCCTTTCCCGTCAACTCCTTAAGGCTATAAGGAACAAAGCTGCAAAGAGACACTTTAAAGCCCCCTCTGGAACTGCCACCCTCCCACTATGTCTCCCTTCATACTGTCTCCTCACCCTCAGGCATACTGCTCAGTCCCTTTCTCTTGTCCTCCTCTCCTTCTCAGTCATCCCACCAAACACCCAGATCCCCGCCGTGGCCACTGTAAAGCTTCTTCATCGTTTTTCTCCACAACACACAGGCCCCTTCCTCTGGACTTAACTAAAATCTGTCCTCCCCCAGAGCCCGCTAGCCTCACAAACCTCTTCTGGGAGAACTGGTCATTCTTTCTCAGGAGGTTCCGACAAGGGCTCACAGCTTCACGCTATTACTCCCAGACCATTTCTCCTTTACGTAGTACTTTTGTACTTTGTATAAAAGCCACTTCTTGTCTTTGATGCTCATGCCACAGTAGCTTTCAGGACTGTACTAACCTTGGCAATTTCTTCAAATACAATCCTTTTCTTATGGCTTTGATGCCTCACTACCTCATCTGCTAAGAATGTGCTCCTTCAGGTAATTACATTTTCCCTTGTATTTTAAACCTCCCCCTTACGGTACATAAAAATACACGCATACATATGACTTTGCCTCCATTCCTTTAGTGCACTACACCTTTTCTTCTTTGTTTTTTCTTTTTGTTAAGATTCTGTTTGTAAGTAATCTCTTTACCCAATGTAGGGCTCAAACTCACAACCGCGAGAGCAAGCATTGCATGCTCCACTGACTGAACCAGCCAGGCGCCCATGCAACACCCCTTTTCCTCTGTGTGGAAGCTTCCCGAGAGTAAGCTACACTGCATCTCTACTCCTGCATGGGGACATCAAATCTGCTGGTATTGAAGTGGCACCCGCCAGGGTCAAAGGAAATCGCATTACCAAACATAAACAAACACCTTATCTTCATCTCACAAAATCTCAGACAAACAACACTCCTGAGTTTTCATGACCGCCCTCCCCCTGGCAGCCCCTTCCACCTCTGACTTCCTGAGAAGCCTCTCTTCCTTTACTGACCTCCAGGAAGCTCTCCAACACTGGGTCTGTCTTGTCTAAGTCTACACGTGCTCCTGGCACAGTCTTCTGCACAGACAAGGCTTACACTACTACCTATGTTCTGCACCTTGAACAACTGTCTTCTGTAGTCAAATACTTCCAACCGAGCTCATCCTGCCACTTTCCATCAAAGCTGCCCCACCTCTGGGGGCCTACCCTCCTGCCAATTCATCAAACAGGGAAACCTGAAAGATATCTCAAACTCTGCTTTTATTACTACCCACATTCAGCGGTTCCCCATGTTATATAAATTCCACCACTGACATACTTCTCACATATATTTTCCTTTCTATTTCAGTATCACTTTAGTATAGGCCCCAAGAACTCCTCTAAACTGTCACAACATCCTTGCAGCTCGTCTCTTCTAGTACATTAGCCACATGACCACAAAAAGCTTTCTCCTGAAAGTCTGGATCCCATCAGGTTACTTACTCCCTTGTTTAAAAGCCTTCAATGGCATGCTACTACCTACAAAGAAATCCAAAACCCTCAGCATGCCATAAAAGGCCTTCTGTGATATGGCCTCTGCTAACCTCCCAAGCTTCCTCTGTGCTCCTTCCTCACGTTCTCTATCCATCAATTCTGTTCTCTCACTTGCTTGTCTTGCACATGCTTCTTTCCCTTGCTTATTCATCCAACCTAACAAACACCTGCTCACCCTGACACTGGTCAACATGAGCACTATTTCCTTACTGAGCCCTCTCAGACACATGCTCCTTCCGTTCTGCTCTTATGCACATCTCTAGAATGCTGTTTATCCTATTAGTATTTTACTATTATTCTTCCTCTCCTATTGGACTATAAGTTCCCTGAAGGGAGGAATTTTGTCTTATTTTTTGTTGTTGTTGAGCTGTGGATCATTAGCTCCTAACACACTGCCTAGCGTATATCGGAGTTTTAAAAACATTCACCAATGAGGCATGTGGGTGGCTCAGTCGGTTGAGTATCTGACTCTCGATTTCCACTTGGGTCGTGATCTTGGGGTTGTGGGATGGAGCCCTGTGTTAGAATCTGCGCTCAGCAGGGAGTCTGATTCTCTCCCTCTCTCTCCCTCTGCCCCTCCTGCTGCTCACATTCTCGCTCTCTTAAACAGATAAATAAATCTTAAAAAAAGAAAATAACATTCACCAAGTAGATCTTCACATACTAATTCTTTCTTACTTTCTTACTTTTTCGTGTCTTTGCGTTTAAAATAGAACTCCCACTATCAATGACAATGAATTAAAGTGGAGGGGAAAACTAATCTGTTCTATTTGGGAAAAGAGTATCTGAGTTACTGGTGGATGGTAATACCCACACTTTGAGTAAACTGCAGACAAGAGTTATAGTTCTAACAACAGTTAAGGAGGCAGCATTTTTCACCCAACAAGGTTACTAAACAGAAGAGCCATAGAGTAAAGCAGGAAAGTCAGCAAATTAATAGGCTGACTTTGAATTAAAGTATATTTTATTAAAACTTAAGGGGAAAGTGAAAATTAAGAAGTCAGGGGTTAGCCTAGGTATTACTATAGCCCAGTACTAGCCAATGAGCCTAATTTTAGGCAAATTTCCCAAGAAGAAATAAATAGGACTGGTTAAGTAATCTCATCTACAAAAATTACAGTAACTAGGCACGGTTAACCAATATAAACAAATATTTTTAGATTATAAACTTCAGGCAACCAGGTCCTCTCATTATAAAAATATGAAAAATTTAAATATGATCATATACTCAAAGCTTACATTAAAACAAATCATTCACATATAATTCCTAAAAATAGAATCACTATACAGCCAGATTTTCTATAATTAATCATAGAGAGTTCAGAGCTCAGAACACCTGAATTATTGACTCATAATGCAAAGTCATTTTGATTATGTTAAAAAAAAAAAAAAAAAGGAGGGGCGCCTGGGTGACTCAGTTGATTAAGTGTTGGACTCTCGATATCCGCTCAAGCCATGACCTCAAGGTCATGAGATCCAGCCCAGAGACAGGCTCTGCACTCAGGGGGGAGTCTGCTTCCCCCTCTCCTTCTCCCCCTTTGCCCTCCAACCCCAGCCTGCGCATGTGCAGTCAGCTTCCCCTCTCCCTCTGCCCCCCCCAAGCCACCACCTCAGCCTGTGCCCGCGCCTGCTCTCTCTCAAATGAATGTTTAAAAAAATAAAAATAATTAAAAAAAAAAAAAGGCAACATTTGTTTGTTGGTTTGAACACAAGGAGTTCAAAACTGAATTTTCCAGGCATCCACTGACAAAAATGTTAGTACTTCCAACCCAGGTCCTTCATAATAGTGTTTCCTTTCTTTTCCATACCAAATACTGCAATCTTACTGCAGCCTCTATTATATGGCCTCATCTTTACAAAAGCCCTTCCTCAAAGTGCTAACTGGAGCTATCTACAGCATTAACAAAAAGAACTCGCCAGATAACATCTATCTAGAATGATTTCCCTCAAAACTGAGATGGGAAGGCAAGGAAAAAACATCTTTTGATACCAGATATTATAATTTTAACACAGCATTGCTGGCATTACACTAATGCCATACAATTCTGTTGGTTCCAACTATTAGTTATTATTAGTTTAATAACAGTTGATATTAGTTTCCCCACATTACTTGGTAACACAACTTGCAGAAAATTAACCACGTGTAACACTGAACACAAATAATGAATTTAGCAATTCTATACATGATACTTTAATATTTTAACCATTGGAAGAACCCACTGGAAAACTGTTAGTTATATGATTGTCATTATTTAGGATGCCAGGGATTACTATTAATCTAAAAAAATTAAAATTTTATAATATCCAAATTAGTGAGCAAACTAGTAATATACTTATTAAAAAAGATGTATTATAAAGTATCACTCACCATCCCCAGCAGGAAGTCCTCGCTCCTTTTTTTCATCACATTTGTTGCATTCACTGAAGTAAAGCAGCAGGAACATATCCAAGAGTACCCAAATCAAGGAGGTGGCTAGGACCACCTTGCAATATGCAAATTTTCTCATGGCACTTAAGTCGAACGCAAAATTTTAAAATATATATATATAAATATACAAAGATCATGAAAATTATTCCAATCCAGTTTCATCAGAAATCACGTTCATAACCTATAGAGACAAAAAGAATAAAAGATTAACTTAAAAATATCAGAACCTTAAAAATGAACTATAAGATTATTTAACATGCACATGAAATTTTACTATTCAGAATAAATTGAAAAATCAGGCTTAAAAAATACTTGTAAAATACATAAAAATAGTATCAAGAATGTACAAATAGCTCCTACAAATAAACATACGACAATCCAATAGAAAAATGGGTAAAGTATATAAACAAGCACTTTGCAAAAAGCAAACCTGAATAGCCAATAAATGTGGAAAAGCACTCAATTAAGTGTAATTAGGAAAATGCAAATTAAAACAATAGTGTGCTACTATCTCATACCCATCAAACACACAGGGCTTAACTCCCTTCTATTCGACTGTTTTATTAAAAATGCTAAGCTGTTAGTTGCCACAGGAGTTTAAGAAACCAGCGATTCTCAGTCCATTTCGACCACTCAGATTCAGTTCCCAGGTCCCAAGGAGCAATAGTTCTCCTAGTTTTGTACTACAGCTGTTTATTGGGCTAATTCTTATCTCTCTCCCATTGAATCCCATCTAAAAACACTGAATGGTCACCAGCACTCAGGGAAAGAAAGTATAATGGAGAAGAAAAGATAAGATCTGAGACCTAATCCTGGCTCTGAAGTATTTTTACAGACTTCCCTGATCTTTAGTTCCTACTCCCCCACCCCTGCCCCTCAATCTGTTAAAATATCATGAGAAAATAACTAGAGAAACTGTCACCAAATTTGGAAAGTCATTTGGGATAGTCTGACTAGTAACATTCCTGCTACATAAGGAGCTCATCTTGGGGAGCTCTGGAGCACACGGAGGGACCTCAGAGAGGTTGGGAGTCATTCTGATGAACAGCAGTCAAGGAAGCTCAAAGGCCTATGTCACTGCTGACCAGGAGGGAGATAAGCCAAGTGCATTCAGATGAAGCAGATAGAGGAAACACACACTTTGCACACGTGCCTCACAATGAAAGCCAAATGAGCAGAGGGTCTGAAGGACTGGGCTGATGAGCAACACAGCAGCTTCTCAAAGGGCGCCTTTACGTTCCATGGTGGGCGGCAGAGGTATTTACCTGGACAATTCAGGCCAGGCCAGCGAGTTTATCTACGAAAAAGATATAATAAGTCTTGCCTACTTCACGAGGCTGCTAGACAGCAACCTGAAAAGCACCCCCCAAAAATTTTAAGTGATACTTATAATGTATTATCTGTGCTCTGTTCTCTCTGGGACTTTTGCTCTCTTGCCTATATTCCTCCTTTCATCAAACCAATATTTCCTGACTGAACAGTGAACAGGGATGTATGTTACTGCCGTATTCCTGCCTCAAAATTGTACTTACTCAATATTTGATATTGTGTCACATGCAGTGAGGACTACTGATGAGTATGGTAACCACGGTGAGGGGAGAACGAAAAACATTATAGTGCACAGCCTCATGAAACAATAGTTCTTGCCAGAAAAGCTAGACAGATATAAATTTATATTTTGAGCTACTTTACATGACAAGCTACCTCTTTCAGTCACTGGCAAAGCAAACAATCTGACTGCCAGTACAGTATCTGAAATTCAAAAGTAACTTTATGTTCTCGAAAATCTATTTTTTTTTAAAGCTTACAACCCAGATTACTTCAGTGCAAATCTCTATTACTTTGTATTCATTCCTATTTAATTTTTCAAGGCAGCACAATTAGACTCAAAAACTGAAGGTGAAATGCCGTGGGTAATGTATGTGTTTGGGAGAAGGAGTATGGAGGAAGCAGGAGGTGTAGGCAGAAAGGAGGATAAAGGGGAGGCATAAAGTCTTTGGGACCTTGGGTTAGGCAAAGTTTTCTCAACAAATCGTAAGACTGATTAAAATGATTTCACAATTATAATCTTCTTCAAAAGAAAATAAAAAACAAGTCACAAATTGGGAGCAAATACTTACAAATTACTTAGCTGATAAATGACTTGTATCCAGAAAAGGTAAAGAACTCTCAAAATACAATTAAAAAAACCCAATCCAATAAAAGAGGCAAAAGGTCTGAATGATCTTGTCACCAAAAAAGCGATACAGATGACAAACAAGCACATGGAAAGATGTTCAACATCATTAGCTTTTAGGGAACTGCTATTTGAGACCACAATGAAACACCACTAGGTGCCAATCTATATGGCTAAAGGGAAAAAGAAAAACGCCAAGTGCTAGCTAGGATCTGCTGCAGCTGAAACTGTAATATGGTGCCAGTGGAAATGCAAAATGGTACAGCCTCTCTGGAAAACAAGTTTGGCAGTTTCTTCCTACAAAAATCTGCGATTCCATTCCTAGCTATTTACTTAAGAGAAAGGAAAACATATGTCTACATAAAGACCTATACACAAATCTTTATAGACGCTTAATTGTAACCATTAAAATTTGGAAATAATCCAAATGTCCATCACCTGGTGAATGGATAAACAAACTGTAGTACGCTAAACAGTGAAATACTAACCCAGCAACAAAAAAGAACTCTTGATATATATGCAATGATATGGATGAATCTCAAAAGCATTATGCTAAGTGAAAGTAGTCACAAAAATGTTAGATACCGTATCCTGCATGATTTCATTTAAAGGGCAATCTGGCAAAGGCAAAACTATGGGTATAGAAATCAATCAGTGGTTGCCAGGGGCTGCGGAGGAAGGAGAGAACTGCCCAAAAGTGGAGTGAAGGAACTTGTGATCATGAAAACATTCCATATCTTGCCTGTGGTGGTGGTCAGACAACTATGTCCATTTGTCCAAACTTATAAGGGTGAGTTTCTGTGAATTCAACTTCAATCCCCTTAAAAATAGATAAATATGGGGGAATACTTCAATGAAACAATGTCGATTTTAGGAGGAGACAAATGGTGTACATTTCCTCAAATGACATATACCAGAATTTATCTTGGAAGTCACAATAGATTAAAGCCTTCCATTTGAAATGCATTTGACTGCCTAATTTATTTTAAAAGTTATAAAACCAGAATTTATGTGAATGTACAGTGATCAATTGTATCAGTAAATTTCTGATCCTACCGTAGCTACATGTCATACTGCCAAATTCCTCTGAAAACTGATCATTATTTTCTAGGGCTAAATAATTATTTTCTCCTACCCCTCATACTTCTAACCAAGGCTCTCCAGAAATTTCAAGCCTAAGAAGACACCTTGACAGTCATTACCTTTAGGAGAAAATGGAAGCTTCATTCCCTTGGACCTAAAGCTTTCGACTTCTGGGTACATTACAGTGCTTATCTTTCCTCTCACAAGAACACAGTACCCTTGGCTCCTAGGATCACTACCTGCATCGTATGACCCAACAGAGGTAGGAGAGACGGGACGTTTCAATAGATCTACTCAAGACTTAATATGTAGCTGGAACTTCTGCCAGAAAAACTAAAAGACTTAAAAATATGATAATCATCCTCTAACATAGTAAGGAGAGGCTAAATTATTTTATTTACCAGTTATATATTCTGTTTACTCTATTTCCCAATCAGAACCATAATCAAACATATTCATTCACTTATTAATTCGTTCAATGCACACAAACTCAGTAAATACAGAGAATGTGTCAAATGCATGGAATAGAAAAATGAACAGAATGCACACCCCTTGTGCCCTTATGAAATTTAGAGTTGGCTCCAGGAAAGCAGGGATTAGTCAAACAGCCACATATACATAAAATTTCACTGGTGATAACTTTTGAAGGTAGGTACACAGCAATATAAACATCTGTATTACAAAGATCGGACTTTGTCAGAAAGGCTTCCCTGAGGAAGACATGATTTGAGGGGAAAATAAGCATTGGGGGCAGTGAGTAGCAAGGGCTCTGTAGCAGGAAGGAGCCCAACACTGAAAGGTCAAGGGATCAAAAACAAAAGAAGAGGAAACTGTGATGTGAGATAAAACTGGAGGTGGTAAGAGTGGGCAGATTCAAGAGGTATTCAGGGACAAACTCAACAGGATTTAGGGACAAATTAGATGGGGGGAAAGAGGAGGAAATCCTGGCTTATACCACTGGATGCAGAGTGGTGCCAGACATAGAAACAGGGACCAATAAAACAGGACAAATTTTTGGAAAGAAGAAGCAAGACAGGAAGAAACTTCTATTAAGTTTGACTTTGGACATGTTAAGTATCAGGTAACCCTGATAACTTCAAGAAGAGATATTAACCACAGCTAAGGATACAAAAGTTTGGGGCCCAAAGGAGGGGTCTAGGGGCGCCTGGGTGGCACAGCGGTTGAGCGTCTGCCTTCGGCTCAGGGCGTGATCCCGGCGTTGTGGGATCGAGCCCCACATCAGGCTCCTCTGCTATGAGCCTGCTTCTTCCTCTCCCACTCCCCCTGCTTGTGTTCCCTCTCTCACTGGCTGTCTCTATCTCTGTCAAATAAATAAATAAAATCTTAAAAAAATAAATAAATAAAAAATAAAAAAATAAAACAAAGGAGGGGTCTAAGGTAAAGACATATGGATAGAAGCCCTAGCTCCTATGCAACGTCACTGGGGCAGCAGACTTTTAAAAAATCAATATGCAAAACAATTTTTGTGGAGTGTCATTTCCCTCCTAGCATGGGGCTGGACTTGGTGTCTTGCTCACACTCTGGGGAAAGCCAGCACCAATGTCAGAAGGATACTTAAGCATCCTTATAAAAAGGTCCACATGGTAAGAAACTGAAGCCTCCTACCAAGAAGCAGTACTATCATGCCAGGCATGGAAGTGAATGAACCCCTTTGAAAGCAGTCCCAATCAACCCTTCAGATGGCTGCAGCTCCTGCTGACATTTTGAATGCAATATCCTGAAAGATCCTGAATCAACACCACCCTGCTAAGCTACTCATGCACTCCTGGCCCAAAGAAAAAACAAGACAATAAATGTCTATTGTTTGAAGCCATTAACTTTGGAGGTAATTCATTATTCATCAATATAGGATTTCAACAACAAAAAAGGCTTAGAAAGAAAATTCTTTAATCTACAGTAAACATACTTAATGATAGGGCTGTTGACTTGTCATGCATTTCTGTAACGTAAGATGACTTATGCATCCTTACTTCATTTGACATCATGATAAAGTCTAAGCAATAAGACAAGAAAAGGAATAAGGATGAGGAGGAGAAAAAGACAAAATTATCTGCAGACAGCATGATTTCTATACAGAAACTCTAAAAGAAATCAACAGATAAACCATTAGAGCTAATTCATGACTTCATCAAGGTTGCTGAATGCAAGGAGCCGCCTGTGTGGCTCAGTTGGCTGTCTGCCTGCCTTTGGCTCAGGTCATGATCTTAGGGTCCTAGGATCAAGCCTGGCGTCGGGCTCTCTGCTTAGTGGGGAGTCTGCTTCTCCCTCTCACACTCCCTCGGTGCTCTCCCTAATAAATAAATAAAATCTTAAAAAAAAAAAAAAGGTTGCTAAATATAAGATGAACATATAACAATCATGCTCCTGTCTAGTAATAACTACTCGGAATATATAAAAGAAAACAAATCACATTCAAAATAGCTATAAAATCCCTAAGGTATCTGGGGATAAACTTTAAAAAAAAATAGGGGTGCCTGGGTGGCTCAATTGGTTAAGTGTCTGCCTTCAGCTTGGGTCATGATCCCAGGGTCCTGGGATCGAGTCCGGCATCAGGTTCCCTGCTCGGCAGGGAGCCTGCTTCTCCTTCTCCCTCTGTCCCTCACCCTGCTTGTGCTCTCTCGCTCTCTCTCTCTCCAATAAACAAATCTTAAAAAAAAATTAAAACTTTAACAAAATATGTGCAAGACATAGAAAAAGCTGTGGAGCTTTATTGAGGGACATAAGAGAACAACCAACTAATGGCTAGGAAAAAAAATAGCCTTTTTCCAAAATTAATCTATAAATTTAATACAATTCTAATCAAAACACAAGGAAGCTTTTCGGGACTGGATTTATAATAAAGCAGAAGAATCTAAAACCATGTGGTTCTCTAAAACAAACCCATACATGTACAGAAAACTGGACAGGTGCTACTACAAATCAGAGTAGAAAACTGATAGAGGGACAAATGGCTTTCCATATGGTAAAAAATAAATTTAGATCTTACCTTATACCAGTAACAAAGGTAAATCTGTGAAAAGATAATAACTAAAGCCAAAGTTGTCAAAACAAAGTCACAGCTATTCTGGCCTATTACCTACTAGCTGACGTAAGTATGGCTTTAGTCCTGTATAGTTTTTAATTTTATAGTTTCCACTTCCAGTGAAGTGTTTAAGGCCAACATTTCTCCCACTGTCTTTGAGTTGTCAAGTGATTACTTACTAAAATTTGGCACTGAGAAGACTCATTCACCAGCCAAAAACATGAACCAATTTTTAGGTATCAGCATACTCTCATTCTGAGTATTTAACAAAAATTAGCTAAGAACTAGTCTAAAAATTCTACACAAAATGATTTCCACATTCCACATAAATTTGGATATTCTTTTTCTCTAATTGTTTCCCAGGTGTTACTCCAACTTTAGAGGTCAGGGAAACATGTTTATCATCTGGGGTACTCATAGTAAAGACTCTCAGAAAATTTACCAGTATCTTGAATAAAATATCAGTTTCCAAGGTGATAAACTGACTTAACTTCTAGCAATATCTTTAAAAAATTAATATTTCTCCTAGTTATAAAGTGGTATATGCTCAATGCAAAGAACTTGGCAAACAAAAAAGTAAAAGAAAACCACCTATAAACCCTCATCCCATTTAAACACTACTACCAATTAGTTAAGTGTCCTCCCAGTCATCCGGAATACAGCAGATATGTCTCAAAGCAACTTTGTAATGTCTAGTTTGACTCAAACATTTTAATGTCTTAAATGAATGTTCTTATCAAGGAGAAAAGAAAGGAACTGGTGTGACTATAAAGGGGTAGCAAAAGAGGTATTTGTGGTGGTGGTGTATTTCGATTTTTCTTTTAAGTAATATGTTCAACAGACATTTCTAACCCTTCTTACATCCCAACTACTGAATATCACGTTCTAGGCAACATCAAATGTCTTATGGGTCATTTCAAACTAGCCTTGATATTTACAAAGCTATGTCAAATGCCACATATTGACGTACATGTAAAGAACAGACATAAAATAGATACAAACCAAGGGGGCTTCCTGGTTCATGATGCTGACCCTCGCTCTCCTTGCCCTCCCCCAAAGGTTTCTCCTGGTAACAGACCCAGCCCCCTGGCCAGAAGATAGTCAAGTGACCTAGGCAGGCCAACCACAGGACCTCACCCCTTGGTTTCTCAAGTCACAGAACTGGAGGCTATGCATGTAGCTCTGCAGTCAGCCACACTGCCCAACACATGGAGAAAGCCCACCTGCAGTCCAAGAGAATGAGTCCAAGCAGAGGCATACAGAACAAGAGGCAGAGGGTCCTGATGGTGACCAAGTCCCTGACTCTTCCTTACCTTCTGCAAAGAGCAGCAGTCCTTTTACTAATCCCTTTTCTGCTTAGAAGAGTTTGAAATTGGTTCCTGACACAACCAGAACACCTGGGATATGGGGGGGAGGGGAGGAAAGAGGAGGAGACCTATAGGTGAAATCAAATAGGTTCTGGTCTACTGATGAGGTTCCCTTCTACTAGTTATAAACATTGTACATCATGAGGCAAACTACACTATTTGAAAAGATACCTTTTAATACTCCAAATCACAAAAATATATCAACTATCAAAAGTACGTAGAAGGAACATCACTGAAATAAAGGATCACAATACAACATACATATATCATGTATCCACCACCCAGTTTAAGAATAAGAACATAATCTCTAAAGCTCCCTCTCCAATACCATCTCTTTCCCAGCTCCTCAAAGGCAACTTCTTTTTTTTTTTAATTTTCATTATTTTTTTGTATTATGTTCAGTTAGCCACTGTATAGTACGTAATTAGTTTTTGATGTAGTGTTCAATGATTCATTAGTTAAGTATAACACCCTCAAAGGCAACTTCTATTCCAAACTTACCATTCCCTCTTTGCCTGACAGTTTTACGCAACTGGTATCCTTAGCAATGCCTTCTTTATATTTGTCTGTTTCTGAACTGCTTATAAATGGAAAAATCTGTCTTGCCTTTTTTTTTTTTAATACCAAGTTCCTGAGACCCATCCATATGTTGCACGCAGTTACCATCAATTTGTTTTCACTACTAAATAGTATTCCACTGTCTTAGCACACCACAGTTTATCCATTTTACACTTAATGGACATGTGGTTCTTCCTAGGTTTCTATCGTTACAAACAGTACCGTTATGAACATTCCTACACATTTTCTGGCACACACGTGCAGGAGTAAGGGGGGCAGAGGTGGTAAACTTCTGCAAAGGGCAAGATGGTAAATATTTTAGGCTTTGCAAGACACAAGAAGTGCAGTGTAAGCATTCAACTCTGGTACTATACCACAAAAGCAGCCATAAATGATATATAAACAAGTAAGTGTGACAGTATTCCAACAGAACTTTATTTATGGACACTGAAATTTGAATTTCATGTAATTTCCATATTACAAATTACAAAATTTTTTTCACAATTTAAAAATGCTAGAAACCTTTTTTAACTCATGAGTTGTCATGCCAGCCCCTGATCTAGAGTACACACATAAGGGTATTAGGTCATAGGGAATGCATATTTTTCATATGACTAAACATGACCCATTTGTTTTCCCAGGTGGCTGAAGCAAAACAATAAACAAAATGAGAGCTCACCCGGATGTGTTCTATCCTTGGCAACACTTATTGATGTCAGACTTTCTTATTTTTTGAAAATCTGGTGAGTGTGTAGCTGGTATCTTAATGTAGTTTTAATTTGCATTTCCCCACTGTCTGACATTACTGGTCATTCCATTTCCTCTTCTCTAATGTGCCTATGAAGTCTAGTCCACTATTCTATTCAGTGGGTTGTTCTGTCTTTTTCCTACTAGCTTGTAAAAGATCTTTGTGCAGTCTGGATTCTAATCTTGTGTCGGCTACATGCAAAGCAAGAATCTTTTCCCAGTTTATAGCTTGTCTTCTTAATAAGAGGTGTCTTTTCTGGTTTACATTTTCTATGTCTTAAGAAATTCTTCTCTATCTAGAGGATGATTAAAAATAATGTTCTAATGTCTAAAAATTTTTAAGTTTTACCTTTCAGATTTAAGTAGAGATTCAACATCGCTTTCTCCCATATGGATAACCAACTGTCCTGCCACAATGTGTGTAAAGTTCAATCTCTTACTAAAGGTGTGCGTCCAATGCAAACTTTGTCATAAACCAGGGTTCTGTGTTCTGTTCCACTGGCCCGTCTAGCCTTACACCACACTGCTGTCTTACTTACAGCTTTATAATAATTCTTCATATACACTAAAGAAGTCTTCTGGCCTTGCACTACTTCTTGAGGAGGGCCGTGGCTACTTCTGACCAACTGGCCTTCCTTAGGTATAGCAACCATAATTACTAAAAATGATATTCCACCTACTGAAAAAAGAAATCTAGTAGTTAAAAATTTACATGTCTATGGTGGAACAATTCTACTATTAGGATTAAATTAATTTAAAAAATGATACAAGTCACAGAAAAGAAGCTAGTGATGAGTTCAAGAGCCATTTAAAAGAAAAATTCCAGGGGCACCTGGGTAGCTCAGTGGGTTAAGCATCCGCCTCTTGGTTTCAGCTCAGGTCATTATCTCAGGGTCGTGAGACTGAGCGCCTCGTGGGGCTCTGCTCTCACCAGGGAGTCGGCTTGTCCCTTTCCCTCCCCTGACTTATGTGTGTGTGCCTCTCTCTAAAATAAATATATTTTTAAAATGCTTTAAAAAAAATTCTGAAAATGTCTTACAAAATGACATCATTCTTAAAATTAATGTACAGCACCTAACTTTTATGTCTACTATACTGCTGTTCCTTAAAAAAAAAAAAGTTTCAGTATTTTAGAGTCACAATTCATTCCATGCTATCTGGATATTTACCAAGTCTTGGCCACCTACATTCCTGATTACCAGGTCAGGTACCACAGACGGTACAAGCCTGAGGCAATGATTCACACCATGGAAGCCCTTATCTCACAGTTAAACACCAATCTAAAAGCCGTACCGTTCACATTACAAAAGAGAAACATCAACTCAGGAAACCTGGCAGGAAAAAGACAAACAGATAGGGAAGTTTCTAAAGAGTTTTTATCAGAAGGCAGAATAAGATACTAAACTTTTCTGCAACAAGGTTTTCTTCTCTTTCTTTTTAAAAGATTTTATTCATTTATTTGACACAGCAAGAGCACAAGCAGGGGCAGTGGCAGCAGAGAGAGGGAAAAGCAGGCTCCCCGCAGAGCTGGGAGCTCTATGCAGGGTTCAGAGCTGGATCCGAGAACCCTGGGATCATGACCTGAGCTGAACACAATCACTTAACTACCTGAGCCACCCAGACGCCTCTGTCCTTCTACTTTGTTCTAAAGAACACTGTAACTGCAGGACCCATACCTGTGGGTTCTTACTGAAGAAATTGCATGGTTAAGTAAGTTAGGGAAATGTTATAGACTTTATATGCCCTGGGAGGTTCATACTGCATATTACTGCCCTAAAGATTCTGTGAAGTTCTGCAATAAAGAAACATACCTAACTTCATTAACTCAGAACTTCTCGTTTTCAGGCATGGAACTTTCCCCATCTACTTTGCCTTTTTTGCACAACACAATGCAGGTTTCAAACAGCAATAAATAAAGTAATAAAGACTGGTTTCAAATCTTAGGATCAGCTAATTTTTAAACTATGGGTTATTCTTTTTCTGCAAAACTGGTTATTTCTGTGCACCTGCAAATTCCATACAAGAGAAATCCCACCGTGTTCACATGAAGACCTTCATAAAATGAAGGTTAACTCTGTAATATCTTAATTTAACTGTTTAAAGTTCATATTTCTGCACTATTCTTTAACATATATAACACACATAGTTGCACACAAAAATGGTAAGTCCAGAGGTCACCATTATATAAATTCCGAAAAGAAAAGAATCTAAAAGAAGTGAAATTTAGCAACTATATTTATTATTATTTTTTCTAAGTTTAAAATATCATATTCTAAAGAATGTCTCAGCATTAAATGTTATATTCAACAACACAATAGGATGCTATAAGGAAAGGGTTAACACAGCAGGTCTGTTTTATTCAGGCCTTGCTAATCTCTGGGGGATGCCTGGAGCCATGGCAATGACCCCTGGCCAAACTCTGAGAACTGAATTTGTGGAATGTTCACAGTCACTGGGTAAGGATGTTAGAGGCAATGGGTCAGGACGTTATCAGGCTGTCAGCATTGTTTAAAGTAAGCATCAAGATTTATGATGTGCACCTGGTATCTGGTCGGTATTTAGTCACCAGGGCTGGCCACAGAAAATCATGTCCGTGTGATCCTCACAGAGGAAAGACATGAACATTTGTGTCTTATGTTCCTAGCGTTCACCTGTGTGTAGCTTTCTCCTGCTGTTTCTGTACCGCATCCTTTGCTGTAATAAACCCTAGCCGTGAGTACAACATTATGTTAAGTTGGGGGAGTCCAGCAAATCAAAACTAATGGGCAGTCATGGGACACCCCCCAAAATAAACACCATTAAAACAATTGGTTTGCCGTAATACCTACTTCTAAATGCTAAACGATCATAGTCACGATCTGCTTAAATGAATAAACCAATGTACAGGATAAAAGTTAACACAGCAGGCACAAGATTACTACCCCTAGAAAGACATGGTTGCAAGGTGGGCCCTTGACTAGCATCTGGCAACTTAAACGATAAGCAATTTCCTACACTGATATAAAACTTATCTTAAATGATAAGTGTGCCTAACTGTGCCTAACCTATTTGTACAAACAATACGGTTTGTGCCAAACACCTGATTTCCTTCTGGGAGACTGAAATTTTGGTACATGCTAGGCAGAGGGTGCCACCATGACCAGGCCCAGTAAAAACACTGGCACTGAGTCTAATGAGTTTCCCCAGCTGGTAACACTTCACATGTGTTGTCACAATTCATTGCTAGAGCACATCATGTATGACTCCATTGGGAGAGGTTCTTGGAAGCTTGTGCCTGGTTTTCTCCAGACTTCACCCCATGCACTTTTCCCTTTGCCAATACTGCTTTGTATCCTTTCACTGTAAGAAGTCTTAGCTGTTATTATGACTATTTGCTGAATACTGTGAGTCCTCCTAGCCAATCACTAAACCTGGGGTGGCCTTGGGAACCCCCAACACAATCAGCATATTGAAAGAGAAGAGAGTATCTATTAGGCCCAATGCTGAAATTCAAATCTGGGTTCAAATTCCAATTCCAACACTCACTAGTTAAACAATCCTAGCAATGTTACTTTTTATTTGCATAACCCAGGGGCTCTTCATTCCTTTGAGAAAAACATACCCACCTTATAGTCCCATTTTGCTAAATTAAATGAGGTAATTCACATCACTTATATATCATAGCACACACTCAGTAAATATTAAATAGTATTTCTAGAGGTACTTTCTTAGATGAAACAAAAAATCAGGAACTTTTATATTTGTACTGATGCAATGATTATTCAAATGTCCATGCAGGGTACTGCAAAAAGGAGCTCAGAGGTAACCTTTAACTCTGAATCTTCAACAATAATTCTATGAGTGATTTCCAGCCCACATGACAGGATTATTGGGTGAGCTCAAGCAGGTTAAACCCCATATAATAAGAACCTTTTTATTCCTAAACTTGATATTCATCTAGTCTTCAAATTGACCTCCCTAAGGAGATATGAATGCACTAATTAATTAGTACTGGGACTATGCTTGACGGTTACATTTCTCAAATAACTGAATTTGCATTTTAGTATAAGCCATTCACTTATGTATATATGAGGCATAAAGTCCCATCAGCATTAAGTGTGATACCTCCATAGCTGTAAGAGCAAGCCCCAAGGAAAAGAGAAGTGTAACCCTGAAGTCATTCACTCCCAGCTATCAACTTACCCCAAAGTGGTTTTTCAAATGAATTCATATCCCAAATCCAAATGTCCCACATTTCCTGTGGAAAAATAAATTTCCTAAAATCAGATTATTACAGAATAACTCTATCCTCCCCCTTATTACTTTAGCCACCCTATTCCACTGGACTTTAAGTCAGCCATAGCTGAGGGCAAAACCCATGTCTTATTTAGCTATTTCTCCAATGCTGAGCATGGGCACGTAACAGGTATTTCCCCAAACCTTGCACAGAATAGGTGTTCAGTTAATGCCTAGTACATGAACAAAATATTACTAAGATCCAACATCAAGCTCTGTGGAAATACTATAAAAGTGTCATTCCTCCTCTTAGAAATCTATCAGGATATTAACTTTCCAGGTGGGAAGGCCAAGACACAGAGATAGCACCTGCAGCAGGTACTGTTTATTTATTTTTTTTAAGATTTTATTTATTTATTTGAGAGAGAGAGATAGCAAGAGGGGAGGAGGAATGAGAAGCAGACTACCTGCTAAGCAGGGAGCCAGATGCTGGACTTGATCCCAAGACCCGGGATCATGACCTGAGCCAAAGGCAGCAGCTTAACCAACTGAGCCACCCAGAAGCCCCAGTACTGCTTATTCCTTATCCCACCCCCACCCACAATGTTACACTCCATTAGACCCCCAACTGAACTCAACTGATGATTCTCTGCTAGACTACCTATTCTTTATTCATTCAAGCTAGCCATGGCTGTACTATTCCTCTTCCTGGTGCAAGTGACCAAATCTCAACCAACAGGACCCGAGGGGTCACAGTGAGGAAAAATTATGCTTTCTCAGAGGTGCTGCAGGAGAAATTATACTCATAATGGGGGAGCTATTTATGTGTGGGGGCAGAAGGCATATGGGAAATATCTACCCCTTCCTCTCAACTTTATTCTAAACCTAAAGCTGCTCTAAAAAAATGTCTTTAAAAAAAAATTAAAGCATGAAAGACTTACACACAGAAAGGTGAAACAGTTTATACTGGACTAACCTTCCCACAAATAATGATTATAATCCCTGGCCAAAATGTAAAAACCACTACTGAAAAGCACTAGATAGGTGAAATAGGTGATGGGGATGAAGGAGGGCAACTTGTGATGAGCACCAGGTGACGTTTGGAAGCGCTGAATCACTGTACTGTACACCTGAAACTAATTTTACACTGCATGTTAACTAACTGGAATTCAAATAAAAACTTGAAAAAAAGAAATTAAAAAAAATTAGAGAAGCACTGGATAGCAACCAAAAGACAGAAAAGAGAAGACAACCCTTGAAACGGGAGCCATACTAGGTGAAATTTGCCTTTTTATGGCTGCTTGCCTGAGGGCAGAGACCACCCTGCACTGTGTAGAGCAGATGAAACTCAAGAGGGAAGTAACACACTCATCCGCTTGTGGGAAGGCTGGGGCTAAAAGAGCAACTGGAAAGTTAAGGAAGAAAATCCTAGACATATTTATATATGTAAACTCCACCACAATCCTTAGCTGAGCTCTGAACACACAACACAGGAGACTCCAGAGGCCCCAACGAAAAGCAACAGCTAAAATGTCTGAAATAACTGAGCAAGAGATCAGGTGTTGCCCAATGCAGGAGAAAGAGCTTGGAATTTAAGTCCAGCCAGTTAACTGCCCGCTAGAACAACAAAGAATCAACACTCTTT